>NC_140005.1:17046170-17332049 GCF_964263955.1 Coregonus lavaretus
CCCCTCTCTCTATTCCCTCTCTCTATTCCCTCTCTCTATTCCCTCTCTCTATTCCCTCTCGCTATTCCCTCTCTCTATCCCCTCTATCTCCCCTCTCTCTATTCCCTCTCTCTCCCCTCTCTTTATTGCCTCTCTCTATTCCCTCTATCTCCCCTCTCTCTATTCCCTCTCTCTATCCCCTCTATCTCCCTCTCTCTATTCCTCTCTCTATTCCCTCTATATTCCCTCTCTCTATTCCCTCTCTATATTCCCTCTATCTCCCCTCTCTCTATTCCTTCTCTCTATTCCTCTATCTCCCTCTCTCTATTCCCTCTCACTACCCCTCTCTATATTACCTCTCTCTATTCCTTCTATATGCCCTCTCTCTATTCCATATCTCTAATCCCTCTCTCTATTCCCTCTATCTCCCCTCTCTCTTTTCCCTCTCTATTCCCTCTCTCTATTCCCTCTATCTCCACTCTCTCTTTCCCTGTCTCTATCCCCTGTCTCTATTCTCTGTCTCTATTCCCTCTCTCTATTCCCTCTCTCTATTCCCTCTATCTCCCCTCTCTCTATTTCCTCTCTTATTCCCTCTCTCTGTTCCCTCTCTCTATTCCCTCTCTCTACCCCCTCTATCTCCCCTCTCTCTATTCACTCTCTCTATTCCTTCTCTCTATTCCCTCTCTCTATCCCCCTATCTCCCCTCTCTCTATTCCCTCTCTCTCCCCTCTCTCTATTCCCTCTATCTATTCCATCTCTCTATTCCCTCTCTCTATCCCCTCTATCTCCCCTCTCTCTATTCCCTCTCTCTCCCCTCTCTTTATTGCCTCTCTCTATTCCCTCTATCTCCCCTCTCTCTATTCCTCTCTCTATCCCCTCTCTCTGTTCCCTCTCTATTCCCTCTCTCTATTCCCTCTATCCCCCCTCTCTCTATTCCCTCTCTCTATTTCCTCTCTCTATTCCCTCTATCTCCCCTCTCTCTATTCCCTTTCACTACCCCTCTCTCTATTCCCTCTGTCCATTCCCTCTATCTCCCCTCTCTCTATTCCCTCTCTCTATTCCCTCTATCTCCCCTCTCTCTACTCCCTCTCTCTCCCCTCTCTCTAATCCCTCTCTATATTCCCTCTATCTCCCCTCTCTCTATTCCCTCTCTCTATTCCCTCTCTCTATTCCCTCTCTCTATTCCCTCTTTCTCCCCTCTCTTTATCCCCTCTCTCTATTTCCTCTCTCTATCCCTCTCTATTTCCTCTCTCTATCCCTCTCTATTCCCTCTCTCTATTCCCTCTATCTCCACTCTCTCTTTTCCCTGTCTCTATCCCCTCTCTCTATTCCCTCTCTCTATTCCCTCTCTCTATTCCCACTCTCTATTCCCTCTCTTTATTCCCTCTCTCTGTTCCCTCTCTCTATCCCCTCTATCTCCCCTCTCTCTATTCCCTCTCTCTACCCCCTCTATCTCCCCTCTCTCTATTCCCTCTCTCTATCCCCTCTCTCTATTCCCTCTCTATTCCCTCTCTCTATTCCCTCTCTCTATCCCCTCTATCTCCCCTCTCTCTATTCCCTCTATCTCCACTCTCTCTTTTCCCACTCTCTATTCCACTCTCTATTCCCTCTCTTTATTCCCTCTCTCTGTTCCCTCTCTCTATTCCCTCTCTCTATCCCCTCTATCTCCCTCTCTCTATTCCCTCTCTCTACCCCCTCTATCTCCCCTCTCTCTATTCCTTCTCTCATTCCCTCGCTCTATCCCCTCTCTCTATTCCCTCTCTATTCCCTCTCTCTATTCCCTCTCTCTATTCCCTCTCACTACCCCTCTCTCTATTCCCTCTCTCTATTCCCCTCTATCTCCCCTCTCTCTATTCCCTCTCTATCTCCCCTCTCTCTATTCCCTCTCTCTATCCCCTCTCTCTATTCTCTCTCTATTCCCTCTCTCTATTCCCACTCTCTATTCCCTCTCTTTATCCCTCTCTCTGTTCCCTCTCTCTATTCCCTCTCTCTATCCCCTCTATCTCCCCTCTCTATATTCCCTCTCTCTACCCCCTCTATCTCCCCTCTCTCTATTCCTTCTCTCAATTCCCTCGCTCTATCCCCTCTCTCTATTCCCTCTCTATTCCCTCTCTCTATTCCCTCTCACTACCCCTCTCTCTATTCCCTCTCTCTATCCCCTCTATCTCCCCTTTCTCTATTCCCTCTCTATCTCCCCTCTCTCTATTCCCTCTCTCTATCCCCTCTCTCTATTCTCTCTCTATTCCCTCTCTCTATTCCCACTCTCTATTCCCTCTCTTTATTCCTCTCTCTCTTCCCTCTCTCTGTTCCCTCTCTCTATTCACTCTCTCTACCCCCTCTATCTCCCCTCTCTCTATTCCCTCTCTCTATTCCCTCTCTCTATTCCTCTCTCTATTCCCTCTCTCTATCCCCTCTATCTCCCCTCTCTCTATTCCCTCTCTCTATCCCCTCTCTCTATCCCCTCTATCTCCCCTCTCTCTATTCCCTCTCTCTACCCCCTCTATCTCCCCTCTCTCTATTCCTTCCCTCAATTCCCTCGCTCTATCCCCTCTCTCTATTCCCTCTCTATTCCCTCTCTCTATTCCCTCTCTCTATTCCCTCTCACTACCCCTCTCTCTATTCCTCTCTCTATCCCCTCTATCTCCCCTCTCTCTATTTCCTCTCTATCTCCCCTCTCTCTATTCTCTCTCTATTCCCTCTCTCTATTCCCACTCTCTATTCCCTCTCTTTATTCCTCTCTCTGTTCCCTACTTCTCTATTCCCTCTCTCTATCCCCTCTATCTCACCTCTCTATATTCCCTCTCTCTACCCCTCTATCTCCCCTCTCTCTATTCCTTCTCTCAATTCCCTCGCTCTATCCCCTCTCTCTATTCCTCTCTATTCCCTCTCTCTATCCCTTCTCTATATTCCCTATCTCTATTCCCTCTCTATTCCTCTCTCTATTCCCTCTCTCTATTCCCTCTATCTCCCCTCTCACTATTCCCTCTCTCTATTCCCTCTCTCTGTTCCTCTCTATTCCCTCTCTCTATCCCTCTATCCCCCCTCTCTCTATTCCCTCTCTCTATTTCCTCTCTCTATTCCTCTATCTCCCCTCTCTCTATTCCTTTCACTACCCCTCTCTCTATTCCCTCTGTCCATTCCCTCTATCTCCCCTCTCTTCTATTCCCTCTCTCTATTCCTCTATCTCCCTCTCTCTACTCCCTCTCTCTCCCCTCTCTCTAATCCCTCTCTATATTCCCTCTATCTCCCCTCTCTCTATTCCCTCTCTCTATTCCCTCTCTCTATTCCCTCTCTCTATTCCCTCTTTCTCCCCTCTCTTTATCCCCTCTCTCTATTTCCTCTCTCTATCCCTCTCTATTTCTCTCTCTATCCCTCTCTATTCCCTCTCTCTATTCCCTCTATCTCCACTCTCTCTTTTCCCTGTCTCTATCCCCTCTCTCTATTCCCTCTCTCTATTCCCTCTCTCTATTCCCACTCTCTATTCCCTCTCTTTATTCCCTCTCTCTGTTCCCTCTCTTTATCCCCTCTATCTCCCCTCTCTCTATTCCCTCTCTCTACCCCCTCTATCTCCCCTCTCTCTATTCCCTCTCTCTATCCCCTCTCTCTATTCCCTCTCTATTCCCTCTCTCTATTCCCTCTCTCTATTCCCTCTCACTACCCCTCTCTCTATTGCTTCTCTCTATTCCCTCTCTCTACTCTCTCTCTAATCCCTCTCTATCTCCCCTCTCTCTATTCCCTCTCTCTATTCCCTCTATCTCCCCTCTCTCTACTCCCTCTCTCTCCCCTCTCTCTATTTTCCCTCTCTATATTCCCTCTATCTCCCCTCTCTCTATTCCCTCTCTCTATTCCCTCTCTCTATTCCCTCTCTCTATTCCCTCTTTCTCCCTCTCTCTATTCCCTCTCTCTATTCCCTCTATCTCCCCTCTCTCTGTTCCCTCTCTCTATCCCCTCTCTCTATTCCCCCTCTCTATCCCCTTAATCTCCCCTCTCTCTATTCCCTCTCTCTATTCCCACTCTCTATCCCCTCTATCTCCCCTCTCTCTATTCCCTCTCTCTATACCCCTATCTACCCTCTCTCTATTCCCTCTCTCTATTCCCTCTCTATATCCCCTCTCTCTATTCCCTCTCTCTATTCCCTCTCTATTCCCTCTCTCTATTCCCTCTCTCTATTCCCTCTATCTCCACTCTCTCTTTTCCACTCTCTATTCCCACTCTCTATTCCCTCTCTTATTCCCTCTCTCTGTTCCCTCTCTCTATTCCTCTCTCTATCCCCTCTATCTCCCTCTCTCTATTCCCTCTCTCTACCACTCTATCTCCCCTCTCTCTATTCCTTCTCTCAATTCCCTCGCTCTATCCCCTCTCT
This sequence comes from Coregonus lavaretus, assembly GCF_964263955.1. Lineage (NCBI taxonomy): Eukaryota > Metazoa > Chordata > Actinopteri > Salmoniformes > Salmonidae > Coregonus > Coregonus lavaretus. The sequence continues at coordinate 17,050,513 of NC_140005.1, forward strand.
CTATTCCCTCTCTATTCCCTCTCTCTATTCCCTCTCTCTATTCCTCTCACTACCCCTCTCTCTATTCCCTCTCTCTATTCCCACTCTCTATTCCCTCTCTTATTCCCTCTCTCTGTTCCCTCTCTCTATTCCCTCTCTCTATCCCCTCTATCTCCCTCTCTATATTCCCTCTCTCTAACCCCTCTATCTCCCTCTCTCTCTTCCTTTTCTCAATTCCCTCGCTCTATCCCCTCTCTCTATTCCCTCTCTATTCCCTCTCTCTATTCCTCTCTCTATTCCCTCTCACTACCCCTCTCTCTATTCCCTCTCTCTATCCCCTCTATCTCCCCTGTCTCTATTCCCTCTCTATCTCCCCTCTCTCTATTCCCTCTCTCTATCCCCTCTCTCTATTCTCTCTCTATTCCCTCTCTCTATTCCCACTCTCTATTCCCTCTCTTTATTCCCTCTCTCTCTTCCCTCTCTCTGTTCCCTCTCTCTATTCCCTCTCTCTACCCCCCTCTATCTCCCCTCTCTCCTATTCCCTCTCTCTATTCCCTCTCTCTATTCCCTCTCTCTATTCCCTCTCGCTATTCCCTCTCTCTATCCCCTCTATCTCCCCTCTCTCTATTCCCTCTCTCTCCCCTCTCTTTATTGCCTCTCTCTATTCCCTCTATCTCCCCTCTCTCTATTCCCTCTCTCTATCCCCTCTATCTCCCCTCTCTCTATTCCCTCTCTCTATTCCCTCTATATTCCCTCTCTCTATTCCCTCTCTATATTCCCTCTATCTCCCTCTCTCTATTCCTTCTCTCTATTCCTCTATCTCCCCTCTCTCTATTCCCTCTCACTACCCCTCTCTATATTACCTCTCTCTATTCCTTCTATATGCCCTCTCTCTATCCATATCTCTAATCCCTCTCTCTATTCCCTCTATCTCCCCTCTCTCTTTTCCCTCTCGATTCCCTCTCTCTATTCCCTCTATCTCCACTCTCTCTTTCCCTGTCTCTATCCCCTGTCTCTATTCTCTGTCTCTATTCCCTCTCTCTATGCCCTCTCTCTATTCCCTCTATCTCCCCTCTCTCTATTTCCTCTCTTTATTCCCTCTCTCTGTTCCCTCTCTCTATTCCCTCTCTCTACCCCCTCTATCTCCCCTCTCTCTATTCACTCTCTCTATTCCTTCTCTCTATTCCCTCTCTCTATCCCCTCTATCTCCCCTCTCTCTATTCCCTCTCTCTCCCCTCTCTCTATTCCCTCTATCTATTCCATCTCTCTATTCCCTCTCTCTATCCCCTCTATCTCCCCTCTCTCTATTCCCTCTCTCTCCCCTCTCTTTATTGCCTCTCTCTATTCCCTCTATCTCCCCTCTCTCTATTCCCTCTCTCTATCCCCTCTCTCTGTTCCCTCTCTATTCCCTCTCTCTATTCCCTCTATCCCCCCTCTCTCTATTCCCTCTCTCTATTTCCTCTCTCTATTCCCTCTATCTCCCCTCTCTCTATTCCTTTCACTACCCCTCTCTCTATTCCCTCTGTCCATTCCCTCTATCTCCCCTCTCTCTATTCCCTCTCTCTATTCCCTCTATCTCCCCTCTCTCTACTCCCTCTCTCTCCCCTCTCTCTAATCCCTCTCTATATTCCCTCTATCTCCCCTCTCTCTATTCCCTCTCTCTATTCCCTCTCTCTATTCCCTCTCTCTATTCCCTCTTTCTCCCCTCTCTTTATCCCCTCTCTCTATTTCCTCTCTCTATCCCTCTCTATTTCCTCTCTCTATCCCTCTCTATTCCCTCTCTCTATTCCCTCTATCTCCACTCTCTCTTTTCCTGTCTCTATCCCCTCTCTCTATTCCCTCTCTCTATTCCCTCTCTCTATTCCCACTCTCTATTCCCTCTCTTTATTCCCTCTCTCTGTTCCCTCTCTCTATCCCCTCTATCTCCCCTCTCTCTATTCCCTCTCTCTACCCCTCTATCTCCCCTCTCTCTATTCCCTCTCTCTATCCCCTCTCTCTATTCCCTCTCTATTCCCTCTCTCTATTCCCTCTCTCTATTCCCTCTCACTACCCCTCTCTCTATTGCTTCTCTCTATTCCCTCTCTCTACTCTCTCTCTAATCCCTCTCTATCTCCCCTCTCTCTATTCCCTCTCTCTATTCCCTCTATCTCCCCTCTCTCTACTCCTCTCTCTCCCCTCTCTCTATTCCCTCTCTATATTCCCTCTATCTCCCCTCTCTCTATTCCCTCTCTCTATTCCCTCTCTCTATTCCCTCTCTCTATTCCCTCTTTCTCCCTCTCTCTATTCCCTCTCTCTATTCCCTCTATCTCCCTCTCTCTGTTCCCTCTCTCTATCCCCTCTCTCTATTCCCTCTCTCTATCCCCTTAATCTCCCCTCTCTCTATTCCCTCTCTCTATTCCCTCTCTCTATCCCTCTATCTCCCCTCTCTCTATTCCCTCTCTCTATACCCCCTATCTACCCTCTCTCTATTCCTCTCTCTATTCCCTCTCTATATCCCTCTCTCTATTCCCTCTCTTTATTCCCTCTCTCTGTTCCCTCTCTCTATTCCCTCTCTCCATCCCCTCTATCTCCCCTCTCTCTATTCCCTCTCTCTACCCACTCTATCTCCCCTCTCTCTATTCCTTCTCTCAATTCCCTCGCTCTATCCCCTCTCTCTATTCCCTCTCTATTCCCTCTCTCTATTCCCTCTCTCTATTCCCTCTCACTACCCCTCTCTCTATTCCCTCTCTCTATCCCTCTCTCTATTCTCTCTCTATTCCTCTCTCTATTCCACTCTCTATTCCCTCTCTTTATTCCCTCTCTCTGTTCCCTCCTCTCTATTCCCTCTCTCTATCCCCTCTATCTCCCCTCTCTATATTCCCTCTCTCTACCCCCTCTATCTCCCCTCTCTCTATTCCTTTTCTCATTCCCTCGCTCTATCCCCTCTCTCTATTCCCTCTCTATTCCCTCTCTCTATTCCCTCTCTCTATTCCCTCTCACTACCCCTCTCTCTATTCCCTCTCTCTATCCCCTCTATCTCCCCTCTCTCTATTCCCTCTCTATCTCCCTCTCTCTATTCCCTCTCTCTATCCCCTCTCTCTATTCTCTCTCTATTCCCTCTCTCTATTCCCACTCTCTATTCCCTCTCTTTATTCCCTCTCTCTCTTCCCACTCTCTGTTCCCTCTCTCTATTCCCTCTCTCTACCCCCTCTATCTCCCTCTCTCTATTCCCTCTCTATTCCCTCTCTCTATTCCCTCTCTCTATTCCCTCTCTCTATTCCCTCTCTCTATCCCCTCTATCTCCCCTCTCTCTATTCCCTCTCTCTCCCCTCTCTTATTGCCTCTCTCTATTCCCTCTATCTCCCCTCTCTCTATTCCCTCTCTCTATCCCCTCTATCTCCCCTCTCTCTATTCCTCTCTCTATTCCCTCTATATTCCCTCTCTCTATTCCCTCTCTATATTCCCTCTATCTCCCCTCTCTCTATTCCTTCTCTCTATTCCCTCTCTCTATTACCTCTCTCTCCCCTCTCTCTATTCCCTCTCTCTATTCCCTCTCTCTATTCCCTCTCTCTATCCCTCTATCTCCCCTTTCTCTATTCCCTCTCTCTATCCCCTCTATCTCCCCTCTCTATATTCCCTGTCTCTATCCCCTCTCTCTATTCCTCTCTATATTCCCTCTATCTCCCCTCTCTCTATTCCCTCTCTCTATTCCCTCGCTCTATTCCCTCTCTCTATTCCCTCTATCTCCCCTCTCTCTATTCCCTCTCTCTCCCCTCTCTTATCCCCTCTCTCTATTTCCTCTCTCTATCCTCTCTATTTCCTCTCTCTATCCCTCTCTATTCCCTCTCTCTATTCCCTCTATCCCCACTCTCTCTTTTCCCTGTCTCTATCCCCTCTCTCTATTCCCTCTCTCTATTTCCTCTCTCTATTCCCACTCTCTATTCCCTCTCTTTATTCCTTCTCTCTGTTCCCTCTCTCTATCCCCTCTATCTCCCCTCTCTCTATCCCTCTCTCTACCCCCTCTATCTCCCCTCTCTCTATTCCCTCTCTCTATCCCCTCTCTCTATTCCCTCTCTATTCCCTCTCTCTGTTCCCTCTCTCTATTCCCTCTCTCTATCCCCTCTATCTCCCCTCTCTCTATTCCCTCTCTATGTCCCCTCTCTCTATTCCCTCTCTCTATCCCCTCTCTCTATTCCTCTCTATTCCCTCTCTCTATTCCCTCTCTCTATTCCCTCTATCTCCCCTCTCTCTATTCCCTCTCACTACCCCTCTCTATATTACCTCTCTCTATTCCTTCTATATGCCCTCTCTCTCTTCCATATCTCTAATCCCTCTCTCTATTCCCTCTATCTCCCCTCTCTCTTTTCCCTCTCTATTCCCTCTCTCTATTCCCTCTATCTCCACTCTCTCTTTCCCTGTCTCTATCCCCTGTCTCTATTCTCTGTCTCTATTCCCTCTCTCTATTCCCTCTCTCTATTCCCTCTATCTCCCCTCTCTCTATTTCCTCTCTTTATTCCCTCTCTCTGTTCCCTCTCTCTATTCCCTCTCTCTACCCCCCTCTATCTCCCCTCTCTCTATTCCCTCTCTCTATTCCTTCTCTCTATTCCCTCTCTCTATCCCCTCTATCTCCCCTCTCTCTATTCCCTCTCTCTCCCCTCTCTCTATTCCCTCTATCTATTCCATCTCTCTATTCCCTCTCTCTATCCCCTCTATCTCCCCTCTCTCTATTCCCTCTCTCTCCCCTCTCTTTATTGCCTCTCTCTATTCCCTCTATCTCCCCTCTCTCTATTCCCTCTCTCTATCCCCTCTATCTCCCCTCTCTCTATTCCCTCTCTCTATTCCCTCTCTCTATTCCCTCTCTATTCCCTCTCTCTATTCCCTCTCTATATTCCCTCTATCTCCCCTCTCTGTATTCCTTCTCTCTATTCCCTCTCTCTATTACCTCTCTCTCCCCTCTCTCTATTCCCTCTCTCTATTCCCCCTCTCTATTCCCTCTCTATATCCCCTCTATCTCCCCTTTCTCTATTCCCTCTCTCTATCCCCTCTATCTCCCTCTCTATATTCCCTGTTTATATCCCCTATCTCTATTCCCTCTCTATATTCCCTCTATCTCCCCTCTCTCTATTCCCTCTCTCTATTCCCTCGCTCTATTCCCTCTCTCTGTTCCCTCTCTCTATCCCCTCTCTCTATTCCCTCTCTCTATCCCCTCAATCTCCCCTCTCTCTATTCCTATCTACCCTCTCTCTATTCCCTCTCTCTATTCCCTCTCTATATCCCATCTCTCTACTCCCTCTCTCTATTCCCTCTCTCTATTCCCTCTCTCTATTCCCTCTATCTCCACTCTCTTTTCCCTGTCTCTATCCCCTCTCTCTATTCCCTCTCTCTATTCCCACTCTCTATTCCCTGTCTTTATTCCCTCTCTCTGTTCCCTCTCTCTATTCCCTATCTCTATCCCCTCTATCTCCCCTCTCTCTATTCCCTCTCTCTACCCCCTCTTTCTCCCCTCTCTCTATTCCTTCTCTCTATTCCCTCTCTATATCCCCTCTCTCTATTCCCTCTCTCTATTCCCTCTCTCTACCCCTCTCTCTATTCCCTCTCTCTATTCCCTCTATCTCCCCTCTCTCCATTCCCTCTCTCTATTCCCTCTCTCTACCCCCTCTATCTCCCCTCTCTCTATTCCCTCTCTCTATTCACTCTCTCTATTCCATCTATCTCCCCTCTCTCTATTCCTTCTCTCTATTCCCTCTCTCTATTCCCTCTCTATATTCCATCTCTCTCCGTTCTCTCTATTCCCTCTCTCTATTCCGTCTCTATTCCCTCTCTCTATTCCCTCTATCTCCCCTCTCTCTATTTCCTCTCTTTATTCCCTCTCTCTGTTCCCTCTCTCTATTCCCTCTCTCTATTCCCTCTCTCTATTCCCTCTCTCTATCCCCTCTATCTCCCCTCTCTCTATTCCCTCTCTCTCCCCTCTCTCTATTCCCTCTCTCTATTCCCTCTCTCTATTCCCTCTCTCTATCCCCTCTATCTCCCCTCTCTCTATTCCCTCTCTCTCCCCTCTCTTTATTGCCTCTCTCTATTCCCTCTATCTCCCCTCTCTCTATTCCCTCTCTCTATCCCCTCTATCTCTCCTCTCTCTATTCCCTCTCTCTATTCCCTCTCTCTATTCCCTCTCTATTCCCTCTCTCTATTCCCTCTCTATATTCCCTCTATCTCCCCTCTCTCTATTCCTTCTCTCTATTCCCTCTCTCTATTACCTCTCTCTCCCCTCTCTCTATTCCCTCTCTCTATTCCCCCTCTCTATTCCCTCTCTCTATCCCCTCTATCTCCCCTTTCTCTATTCCCTCTCTCTATCCCCTCTATCTCCCCTCTCTATATTCCCTGTCTCTATCCCCTATCTCTATTCCCTCTCTATATTCCCTCTATCTCCCCTCTCTCTATTCCCTCTCTCTATTCCCTCGCTCTATTCCCTCTCTCTATTCCCTCTTTCTCCCCTATCTCTATCCCCTCTCTCTATTCCCTCTATCTCCCCTCTCTCTGTTCCCTCTCTCTATCCCCTCTCTCTATTCCCTCTCTCTATCCCCTCAATATCCACTCTCTCTATTCCCTCTCTCTATCCCCTCTATCTCCCCTCTCTCTATTCCCTCTCTCTATACCCCCTATCTACCCTCTCTCTATTCCCTCTCTCTATTCCTCTCTATATCCCATCTCTCTACTCCCTCTCTCTATTCCTTCTCTCTATTCCCTCTCTCTATTCCCTCTATCTCCACTCTCTTTTCCCTGTCTCTATCCCCTCTCTCTATTCCCTCTCTCTATTCCCACTCTCTATTCCCACTCTCTATTCCCTGTCTTTATTCCCTCTCTCTGTTCCCTCTCTCTATTCCCTCTCTCTATCCCCTCTATCTCCCCTCTCTATTCCCTCTCTCTACCCCCTCTATCTCCCCTCTCTCTATTCATTCTCTCTATTCCCTCACTATATCCCCTCTCTCTATTCCCTCTCTCTATTCCCTCTCTCTACCCCTCTCTCTATTCCCTCTCTCTATTCCCTCTATCTCCCCTCTCTCTATTCCCTCTCTCTATTCCCTCTCTCTACCCCCTCTATCTCCCCTCTCTTTATTCCCTCTCTCTATTCACTCTCTCTATTCCATCTATCTCCCCTCTCTCTATTCCTTCTCTCTATTCCCTCTCTCTATTCCCTCTCTATATTCCATCTCTATATTCCATCTCTCTCCCCTCTCTCTATTCCCTCTCTCTATTCCATCTCTATTCCCTCTCTCTATTCCCTCTCTCTATTCCCTCTCTATTCCTCTCTCTATTCCCTCTCTCTATTCCCTCTATCTCCACTCTCTCTTTTCCCTGTCTCTATCCCCTCTCTCTGTTCCCTCTCTCAATTCCCTCTATCTATTCCCTCTCTCTATTCCCACTCTCTATTCCCTCTCTTTATTCCCTCTCTCTGTTCCCTCTCTCTATTCCCTCTTTCTATCCCCTCTATCTCCCCTCTCTTTATTCCCTCTCTATTCCCTCTCTATATTCCCTCTCTCTATTCCCTCTATCTCCCCTTTCTCTATTCCCTCTCACTACCCCTCTCTCTATTCCCTCTCTCTATCCCCTCTCTCTATCCCCTCTATCTTTCCTCTCTCTATTCCCTCTCTCTCCCCTCTCTCTATTCCCTCTCTCTATTCCCTCTCTCTCCCCCCTTTCTATTCCCTCTTTCTATTCCCTCTCTCTATCCCCTCTATCTCCCCTCTCTCTATTCCCTCTCTCTATTCCCTTTCTCTATCCCCTCTCTCTATTCCCTCTCTCTATTCCCTCTCTATTCCCTCTCTCTATTCCCTCTATCTCCCCTCTCTCTATTCCCTCTCTCTATTCCCTCTCGCTATTCCCTCTATCTCCCCTCTCTCTATTCCCTCTCTCTATCCCCTCTCTCTCTATTCCCTCTATGTTCCCTCTCTCTATTCCCTCTCTATTCCCTCTATCCATTCCCTCTCTCTATTCCCTCTCTCTATTCCCTCTCTATTCCCTCTCTCTCCCCTCTCTCTATTCCCTCTTTCTATTCCCTCTCGCTATTCCCTCTATGTCTCCTCTCTTTATCCCCTCTCTCTATTCCCTCTCTCTATTCCCTCTATATTCCCTCTCTCTATTCCCTCTCTATATTCCCTCTATCTCCCCTCTCTCTATTCCCTCTCTATTCCCTCTCTCTATTCCCTCTCGCTATTCCCTCTATCTCCTCTCTCTCTATTCCCTCTCTCTATTCCCTTTCTCTTTTCCCTCTGTCTCCCCTCTCTCTCTTCCCTCTCTATTCCCTCTATCCATTCCCTCTCTCTATTCCCTCTCTTTATTCCCTCTCTCTGTTCCCTCTCTCTATCCCCTCTCTCTATTCCCTCTCTCTTCTTTTCTCATTCTCCTCTCTTGTAACTATCGATCTCCACTTGTCTCTTTGCCCATTCTTTCTTACCTCCTCTGCCTCACTCTCTCACTCAGTCGCTCTCTCTCTTTCTCCTTCTCTCTTTCTCTCTCTGTTTCTGTTTCTCTCTATCTCTATCTCTCCCTCCCGTCCTCCCTCTCTCTCTCCCCAGGGAGGGTTTGTTTGTGGAGACAGTTGAGTCTCAGTCACTCAGAGATGATCAGGCAATCCCTCTCTCTATTCCCTCTATCTCCCCTCTCTCTATTCCCTCTCTCTATTCCCTCTATCTCCCCTCTCTCTATTCCCTGTCTCTATCCCCTCTCTCTATTCCCTCGCTCTATTCCCTCTCTCTTCCCTCTCTATTCCCCCTCTCTATCCCCTCTCTCCATTCCCTCTATCTCCCCTCTCTCTATTCCCTCTCTCTATTCCCTTTCTCTATTCCCTCTATGTCCCCTCTCTCTATTCCCTCTCTCTTGTCCCGTTATCTCCCAACTCTCTATTCCCTCTATCTCCCCTCTCTCTCTTCCCTCTCTATTCCCTCTATCCATTCCCTCTCTCTATTCCCTCTCTTTATTCCCTCTCTCTGTTCCCTCTCTCTATTCCCTCTCTCTATTACCTCTCTCTTCTTTTCTCATTCTCCTCTCTTGTAACTATCGATCTCATCTTGTCTCTTTGCCCATTCTTTCTTACCTCCTCTGCCTCACTATCTCACTCAGTCGCTCTCTCTCTTTCTCCTTCTCGCTTTCTCTCTCTGTTTCTGTTTCTCTCTATCTCTATCTCTCCCTCCCGTCCTCCTCCTCTCTCTCCCCAGGGAGGGTTTGTTTGTGGAGACAGGTGAGTCTCAGTCACTCAGAGATGATCAGGCAATCCCTCTCTCTATTCCCGCTATCTCCCCTCTCTCTATTCCCTCTCTATTCCCTCTCTCTATTCCCTCTATCTCCACTCTCTCTTTCCCTGTCTCTATCCCCTGTCTCTATTCCCTCTCTCTATTCCCTCTATCTCCCCTCTCTCTATTTCCTCTCTTTATTCCCTCTCTCTGTTCCTTCTCTCTATTCCCTCTCTCTATCCCCTCTATCTCCCCTCTCTCTATTCCCTGTCTCTATCCCCTCTCTCTATTCCCTCGCTCTATTCCCTCTCTCTTCCCTCTCTATTCCCCCTCTCTATTCCCTCTCTCTATTCCCTCTATCTCCCCTCTCTCTATTCCTTCTCTCTATCCGCCTCTCTTTTTCCTCTCTCTATCCCCTCTCTCTATTCCCTCTCTCTATTCCCTCTATCTCCCCTCTCTCTATTCCCTCTCGCTATTCCCTCTATCTCCCCTCTCTATTCCCTCTCTCTATCCCCTCTCTCTCTATTCCCTGTCTCTATCCCCTCTCTCTCCCTCCCTCTTTTCCCTCTCTCTATTCCCTCTCTCTATTCCCTCTATTCCCTCTCCCTATTCCCTCTCTCTATTCCTTCTATCTCCCCTCTCTCTATTCCCTCTCTCTATTCCCTCTATCTCCCCTCTCTCTATTCCCTCTTTCTATTCCCTCTCGCTATTCCCTCTATGTCTCCTCTCTTTATCCCCTCTCTCTATTCCCTCTCTCTATTCCCTCTCTCTATTCCCTCTCTATATTCCCTCTATCTCCCCTCTCTCTATTCCCTCTCTATATTCCCTCTCTATTCCCTCTATCTCCCCTCTCTCTATTCCCTCTCTCTATTCCCTTTCTCTATTCCCTCTATGTCCCCTCTCTCTATTCCCTCACTCTTGTCCCTTTATCTCCCAACTCTCTATTCCCTCTATCTCCCCTCTCTCTATTCCCTCTCTATTCCCTCTCTCTATTCCCTCTCTATTCCCTCTATCTCCCCTCTCTCTATTCCCTGTCTCTATCCCCTCTCTCTATTCCCTCTCGCTATTCCCTCTATGTCTCCTCTCTTTATCCCCTCTCTCTATTCCCTCTCTCTATTCCCTCTCTATTCCCTCTCTCTATTCCCTCTCTATATTCCCTCTATCTCCCCTCTCTCTATTCCCTCTCTATTCCCTCTCTCTATTCCCTCTCTATTCCCTCTATCTCCCCTCTCTCTATTCCCTCTTTCTATTCCCTCTCGCTATTACCTCTATGTCTCCTCTCTTTATCCCCTCTCTCTATTCCCTCTCTCTATTCCCTCTCTATTCCCTCTCTCTATTCCCTCTCTATATTCCCTCTATCTCCCCTCTCTCTATTCCCTCTCTATTCCCTCTCTCTATTCCCTCTCGCTATTCCCTCTATCTCCCCTCTCTCTATTCCCTCTCTCTATTCCCTTTCTCTATTCCCTCTATGTCCCCTCTCTCTATTTCCTCTCTCTTGTGCCTTTATCTCCCAACTCTCTATTCCCTCTATCTCCCCTCTCTCTCTTCCCTCTCTATTCCCTCTATCCATTCCCTCTCTCTATTCCCTCTCTTTATTCCCTCTCTCTGTTCCCTCTCTCTATTCCCTCTCTCTATTACCTCTCTCTTCTTTCTCATTCTCCTCTCTTGTAACTATCGATCTCCACTTGTCTCTTTGCCCATTCTTTCTTACCTCCTCTGCCTCACTCTCTCACTCAGTCGCTCTCTCTCTTTCTCCTTCTCTCTTTCTCTCTCTGTTTCTGTTTCTCTCTATCTCTATCTCTCCCTCCCGTCCTCCCTCTCTCTCTCCCCAGGGAGGGTTTGTTTGTGGAGACAGGTGAGTCTCAGTCACTCAGAGATGATCAGGCAATCCCTCTCTCTATTCCCTCTATCTCCCCTCTCTCTATTCCCTCTCTCTATTCCCTCTATCTCCCCTCTCTCTATTCCCTGTCTCTATCCCCTCTCTCTATTCCCTCGCTCTATTCCCTCTCTCTTCCCTCTCTATTCCCCCTCTCTATTCCCTCTCTCTATTCCCTCTATCTCCCCTCTCTCTATTCCCTCTCTCTATTCCCTTTCTCTATTCCCTCTATGTCCCCTCTCTCTATTCCCTCTCTCTTGTCCCTTTATCTCCCAACTCTCTTTTCCCTCTATATCCCCTCTCTCTATTCCCTCTCTATTCCCTCTATCCATTCCCTCTCTATATTCCCTCTCTTTATTCCCTCTCTCTATTCCCTCTCTCTATTCCCTCTCTATTCCCTCTCTCTCCCCTCTCTCTATTCCCTCTTTCTATTCCCTCTCGCTATTCCCTCTATGTCTCCTCTCTTTATCCCCTCTCTCTATTCCCTCTCTCTATTCCCTCTATATTCCCTCTATCTCCTCTCTCTCTATTCCCTCTCTCTATTCCCTTTCTCTTTTCCCTCTATCTCCCCTCTCTCTCTTCCCTCTCTATTCCCTCTATCCATTCCCTCTCTCTATTCCCTCTCTTTATTCCCTCTCTATTACCTCTCTCTTCTTTTCTCATTCTCCTCTCTTGTAACTATCGATCTCAACTTGTCTCTTTGCCCATTCTTTCTTACCTCCTCTGCCTCACTATCTCACTCAGTCGCTCTCTCTCTTTCTCCTTCTCTCTTTCTCTCTCTGTTTCTGTTTCTCTCTATCTCTATCTCTCCCTCCCGTCCTCCCCCTCTCTCTCCCAAGGGAGGGTTTGTTTGTGGAGACAGGTGAGTCTCAGTCACTCAGAGATGATCAGGCAATCCCTCTCTCTATTCCCTTATCTCCCCTCTCTCTATTCCCTCTATTCCCTCTCTCTATTCCCTCTATCTCCACTCTCTCTTTCCCTGTCTCTATCCCCTGTCTCTATTCCCTCTCTCTATTCCCTCTCTCTATTCCCTCTATCTCCCCTCTCTCTATTTCCTCTCTTTAATCCCTCTCTCTGTTCCTTCTCTCTATTCCCTCTCTCTATCCCCTCTATCTCCCCTCTCTCTATTCCCTGTCTCTATCCCCTCTCTCTATTCCCTCGCTCTATTCCCTCTCTCTTCCCTCTCTATTCCCCCTCTCTATTCCCTCTCTCTATTCCCTCTATCTCCCCTCTCTCTATTCCTTCTCTATATCCGCCTCTCTTTTTCCTCTCTCTATCCCCTCTCTCTATTCCCTCTTTCTATTCCCTCTCTCTATTCCCTCTCTATTCCCTCTCTCTATTCCCTCTATCTCCCCTCTCTCTATTCCCTCTCGCTATTCCCTCTATCTCCCCTCTCTCTATTCCCTCTCTCTATCCCCTCTCTCTCTATTCCCTGTCTCTATCCCCTCTCTCTCCCCCCCCTTCTTTTCCCTCTCTCTATTCCCTCTCTCTATTCCCTCTATTCCCTCTCCCTATTCCCTCTCTCTATTCCTTCTATCTCCCCTCTCTCTATTCCCTCTCTCTATTCCCTCTATCTCCCCTCTCTCTATTCCCTCTTTCTATTCCCTCTCGCTATTCCCTCTATGTCTCCTCTCTTTATCCCCTCTCTCTATTTTCTCTCTCTATTCCCTCTCTATATTCCCTCTCTATTCCCTCTATCTCCCCTCTCTCTATTCCCTCTCTCTTCCCTTTCTCTATTCCCTCTATGTCCCCTCTCTCTATTCCCTCACTCTTGTCCCTTTATCTCCCAACTCTCTATTCCCTCTATCTCCCCTCTCTCTATTCCCTCTCTATTCCCTCTCTCTATTCCCTCTCTATTCCCTCTATCTCCCCTCTCTCTATTCCCTCTTTCTATTCCCTCTCGCTATTCCCTCTATGTCTCCTCTCTTTATCCCCTCTCTCTATTCCCTCTCTCTATTCCCTCTCTATTCCCTCTCTCTATTCCCTCTCTATATTCCCTCTATCTCCCCTCTCTCTATTCCCTCTCTATTCCCTCTCTCTATTCCCTCTCTATTCCCTCTATCTCCCCTCTCTCTATTCCCTCTTTCTATTCCCTCTCGCTATTCCCTCTATGTCTCCTCTCTTTATCCCCTCTCTCTATTCCCTCTCTCTATTCCCTCTCTATTCCCTCTCTCTATTCCCTCTCTATATTCCCTCTATCTCCCCTCTCTCTATTCCCTCTCTATTCCCTCTCTCTATTCCCTCTCGCTATTCCCTCTATCTCCCCTCTCTCTATTCCCTCTCTCTATTCCCTTTCTCTATTCCCTCTATGTCCCCTCTCTCTATTCCCTCTCTCTTGTCCCTTTATCTCCCAACTCTATTCCCTCTATCTCCCCTCTCTCTCTTCCCTCTCTATTCCCTCTATCCATTCCCTCTCTCTATTCCCTCTCTTTATTCCCTCTCTCTGTTCCCTCTCTCTATTCCCTCTCTCTATTACCTCTCTCTTCTTTCTCATTCTCCTCTCTTGTAACTATCGATCTCCACTTGTCTCTTTGCCCATTCTTTCTTACCTCCTCTGCCTCACTCTCTCACTCAGTCGCTCTCTCTCTTTCTCCTTCTCTCTTTCTCTCTCTGTTTCTGTTTCTGTTTCTCTCTATCTCTATCTCTCCCTCCCGTCCTCCCTGTCTCTCTCCCCAGGGAGGGTTTGTTTGTGGAGACAGGTGAGTCTCAGTCACTCAGAGATGATCAGGCAGCCCATCCTGAGTGATGAATGATGATTTTAATTGGCTGAGCTGAATGCCGTGCCGCTCACCGTGGTGCCTTGCTGTGCTGCACGCCACGCTATCCAATCACACCACCCACCGTCTCCCCAAATCTGCTCACTAACGGACCCCTGATTCACCACGCTCCTAATCAAATGCAGAGACAGAATAATAGATAGATTGCTGGGGAGAAAGGCAGAAAGAGAGAGAAGGAAGAGATGGTATGGTGGGGTGACAGAGAGAAAGAGAGACATGGGGTAATGGAGAAGGAGAGGCAGGAAGGCCTGAATTACATTGGTTTTCAAATTGGCTCCAATGTTGTGTGTAAAATACAGAAGCACTTTCGATTAGTAATGGCTGGCAGTGTGAATGTCTACATTTATTGAAACATACCAGACGTGCCGTATGCAACACAAAAATGCAGCAAAACCTCCTACAAAGTTTCCCTTTAAACTGTACAGCTAATATTTGGCCAGTGTGGTAAGATCAATTTAAATTCACCTGCATCGTCACAGACCTCCTGGGCATGTACAGTTCAGTATAATTCACCTCTGGCAGTGTAGCCTACAACCCTATTGATTGGCCCATAGTTTGACCTTTCACCCCTCACCTCAGAAAGGACCACAATCTTAATCCTTAGCCTTTGACCGTTTGGGCGCAGTGTTTTGAGTTTTGACGCCTTATGTTCTGGGGGCAATTATAGTGTACGGTGTCCATATTAGGACAGAGTAAGAATGGATTCTGTAGCAGGATCTTACTCTCACTACCTACCGACTGTAACTCACTACCTACCTTTGTCTCAATGAAACTAAGCCATGTCTGAGTAGAATGCTGATGCCTATAGTTTCCAAAGTTTCCACACCTGTGCTGTGTGTGTATATGTGTGTGAGTGTGTGTGTGTGTGTGTGTGTGTGTGTGTGTGTGTGTGTGTGTGTGTGTGTGTGTGTGTGTGTGTGTGTGTGTGTGTGTGTGAGTGTGAGTTTGTGTGTGTGTGTGTATGTTTGTTTGTGTGTGCATAGCGTGGTGTGTGTGTTCACCAAACCAGGTGTTGCTTCTTTTTTCTGTCTCTGCCAGCACACTTTGAAGCTCCCCTAAATATCGCCCCTCCTCATCCATCATAGAGCAGCAACCCATTCTGTCTCTCTGAAGTGGACTTTGCTTTGTGCCTTTAGCAGAAAGTAATGGAGGTCACCTGGACCAGTAGCGACTCACCGCTGATTACCTTTCTGGTAAAGAAAAGGGGGATTCAGAGTGCTTGCTGCCTGAATAGCAATGTGTCCCTCCATAAATGTCACTGTTTGTACCAGGCTACTCTGCAATGTAACAGGCTTGACATTTTACTAGACATAAGCACACTTCTCTGTTCATTGCAAACCACTTAAAGCTAAAGAGTTATTCATGTGAGTTTGGAGCTGTTAAGGCTTAAGGCTCTCAGACAGACAGGCAGACGTTCTAGTCAGGATCCCACTGTGTGGTCACTCAGTGGAAGAGGATTCAAATGTGGGTGAATATATTTTGAAATTACCCTGCTAATAATAAAGTGTAAAATTAGAGGTCTGCTGGTCTCACACTTGTATTACTCAACAGAGAGACAGCATGTCAGTGGGTGTCACAAGGACTAAATCTAGCTACCACACACCTCTACCTCCCAAATATTACTAGTCCCTGCAGACTGTAGGCTATATGCAACTGCAGGGTAAAAGTTTTGTTGACAGTACATGTAATGAAGCGACAATGTTTTGTTTCTGACTCGGATAGTCACAGGATACATGTTTTTGTGTGTGAAAGAGAGACATACAGCCAGACATACAGCCAGACAGCCAGACAGACAGACAGACAGACAGACAGACAGACAGACAGACAGACAGACAGACAGACAGACAGACAGACAGACAGACAGACAGACAGACAGACAGACAGACAGGGTATCCATAAAGGAAGTGTAGAGTAGCATTACAGTAAGGACCGGGGCTCATAAAGAGGATCAGTGCTGCTAGGGCCATTCAATCAGGATCAGCAACTCTCAGGACAAACAGGGATCAGTCTCTACCATCGTTGGCCAGCACCATCCACCCAGCACCATGCTTTAATGAACACTAACAAAGACTTGTCTGTCGTTCTGTTACACACCACCCTGGGCACACTACACATGATCACACGTCTCCACTCCCTAATCAGGTTTTGTAATGTTTTTACATTTTTTTACTACCGTCCTTGTGTATCTCCAAAACGGCTGCTTGTTGTTGGTATAAATCACTGTGTTGTGTGCTGAGGGTGTTGAAGAACTAGTTGTGTTTGATTGAGTTCTCTGCCTCTGTAAATCACACTGCAGTTACAGTATGTTCTGACAGGCCGCTTACAGTTGAGGAGGAGGCACAGCACGGGACCCAAACCAATAACCCCACAGACGTCTGGGAGTGGTCATAATGAGAACGCTGTTGCTGTGTTATTATGTTGCATTAGGTGGAAGCAGCCACCGACTCGGAGTCAGATACCAAAGGGTCGAGGGAATACCATTCGGTGGGGATCCAAGTAGAAGATGACAAACGGTAAAATTTAGTTTTTCATAGATTCCTTTTCTTTTCCATTTCTGGATTCGTGCTCATCTGTAACAATGGCTTTACTACAGGCCTGGCAGAGTGTGTCGTTATTAAATTCACCACCAGCCTTTCCTCTTTCTCTAACTGTGTGTGTTAGTTTACAATATCCCTTGTTGGCCTGAATGTTTGCTTTCCCTAATCTGTGTGTCACAGAGGGCAGGGCAGGTTGAAGCGCTCCAACAGTGTAACAGCCTCCGTTCAGGCTGACATGGAGATGGAAGGGTTTCCCACCATGGAGGACAAGGGCCTACAGTTTGGAGGGGGTTTCCTAGGGGGGCACTCTGAGCCCAGCACACCTACCCAGTACGGGGTACGCACCGTCCGCACCCAGGGCCTCTTCAGCTACCGGGAGGACTACCGGACCCCCACAGGGCCCCCCAGCCCCCAGCAGACCTCCAGTGAGACCACCTGGCAGCTAGAGCCCCCCTCCCCCAGGGAGCCTGCAGCTTCGTCTGGCGAGTCGGGCCGGGTGTCCCCCGCCTTGCGGAGGGATGGAAGCTGGTTCATGCAGCTGCTCCACGCAGAGACCAAGAGGATGGAGGGATGGTGTAAAGAGATGGAGGCGGAGGCGGAGGAGAACGACCTCTCTGAGGAAAGTGAGTGGGATAGGAGTCAGAATGTACAGTCAATTAGGAAATGTTTTATTCTAAAGAGACTCGCAAGACTTTTAGGTAACAGAGGTTGAGTTAATTTTCTGTCTTTCAGTCCTAGGTAAAATCAGGAGTGCGGTGGGCAGTGCTCAGCTCCTCATGTCTCAGAAATTCCAGCAGTTTTACTGGCTTTGTCAGCAGAACCTGGTGAGTAATGTCACTGAAACGTTGACCCTGTGTGTGTCTGTGTACATACAGTATGTGAGTGTGTTTAAAAATATATATTCACTACCAGTCAAAAGTTTGGACACACCTACTCATTCAAGGGTTTTTCTTTATTTTTACTATTTTTTACATTGTAGAATAATAATGAAGACAAATTAACTTTTAAGAAGGCACACCTGTTAATTGAAATGCATTCCAGGTGACTACCTCAAGAAGCTGGTAGAGAGAATGCCAAGAGTGTGCAAAGCTGTCATCAAGGCAAAGGGTGGCTATTTGAAGAATCTCAAATATAACATATATTTTGATTTGTTTAACACTTTTTTGGTTACTACATGATTCCATATGTGTTATTTCATAGTTTTGATGTCTTCATTATTATTCTACAATGTAGAAAATAGTAAAAATAAAGAAAAACCCTTGAATGAGTAGGTGTGTCCAAACTTTTGACTGGTAATGTATATTGTGCTACGCTGATCTATGAAAGGAAAGAACACAGTTACATGAGCATTCCTGCATCCGCCTCTACTGTTATCATGTCTCTTACATAGAATAGCTTAGCAGTACAAGCCCAACAGGTCAGAAGCTACTGAATTCGCCATAAGAAATCTAGCACTTCTGAGATGATAGCATCTTGAACAATAAGAGACTGTGAATGTCTGTGTCACCAATGATGCACTCACAGCTCTGACTAGAATAATGAGACGCCCGCCGTTTAAATTAAGAACTATCTCCGCAGTCCACTATCTCTTCATACTTGTTTACCTCTATTCTTACTCCTCTTTATTGATCTCAGCCAAATATCCAATATTTGAGATTAAGCCGGTCTGGAGTCATGACAAATTGTATTGCTATTTTTTGCCATATGCAGCAGAAATGGCAGTATTCAGAAAAGACTGAAAAGTGCACAGGGGATTATTTAGTTTGAACTAGTCTTTTATATAGAGATTTTCTGCCTCTATTTCCCAGATAGACATTTTCCAAATAATACAGCATACACTTTCTGAACATGGATTTGAGTCCATTTGAAGAAGTGGTGTCCGGCAAATAAGAAAGAGGCTTAAGGAGATGTGTAATTGTGCTCCATTTGTCTTCCCCCCTTTTCTCTCCTGGGTAACTTAAGCCTGACTTGAACAAGCTTCCAAAGACAGCCGCAGACTCTAGCAGCTTTTTATTGTGGGAGGGGCTACAGGATTAAGTCATACTGGCACAGGCAGGGCTTATATTTCCCAGAATCCTTTAATGTGTCGGGCTTTCTAAACCACAAGAGAATCTGTATTTTAAAAAGCCAAAGGTCAAAGGTCACATAAAAGTTGAGTTGATGACCTCTGGAGTGGTATACCCTGCATGATACACTGCAGTATTGTTATGTGAATTTTTTAACAAACTATTTCAGTTTCTCTGTGCGTCTCCCAAAAGGTTGTAAGTCTTTTGGGATTTAAGTAACGGCCAGAGTCCCGGTCTGCATAGTCAGAGATATTTATTCATTGAGAATTCTGCCATCACAATTTCAGAGTCCATCTTTTATACTCATACGTCATACAAAAAGAAATCCCTCCCCTCTGTAGGCGGGCTGTAGTTTTCCACTCTAAAACTGCTCTACTGACCTTCAGTTCACACACACACACATATACACACATACATACACACACACACATATCCTACTCCCTGCATTACTCAGTTATTGCCGTTCTCCCCTCCCTAAATTGGGAGGCCTCTTTATCTTAGTTTCTCAGTTGTCTTTGTTGTCTGGCCTAACTCTTACTCACATTGCTAAATAGTGGCTCAATGCCATAGCCTTTACTGGTCCTACACTCACACATTTCTAACACAATATACACAGTTTCAGGGTGTAATAATTAGTCATTAATAATTAATCTATCAAGTATACGTATGCTTTTGTGTATTTGTTTGCTTATACTGTCTTCTTTTTGAACCCCCAATATTGATGAAATGAGCCCAGTGCTGTCTTCTGCTATTTCCCCTCTGGGTCTCTGTGTATCTCCCCTGTGAAGTTTAAGACAGAGAGGATAAATGAGGTAGCTCTCTGTGACAGAGTGAAATCTCAGCCTGCCACAGCCTCTCCACACTGCTATGAGTCACCCATCAGGCCTGATCTGGTGCTGTGCATTCTGAACACTACCTCAGTGCCCCCCCTCCCCCACACACACTCCCTCTACTTCCAGACCTGCCCCACCACTCAGGTAGTATTCCTGGGTTGCATGTTTCGTCACAATATTGTTTTGAATATTCGTTTTGAACTGATGCCCGACTGAACATTCTACTCAATGCATCGTCAATGACAGCTGATAAAGATTTCTTCAAAAGTGCATTACAGTGGCTTGGAAATACAATGACATTCAAAAAGAGGCAAATAATTAATAGGAAAACCTTTTGTCATCATTTTCATGTTACCAGATTGACTTTAGTATAACGTTAGCTAGCAAGCTAAGATTGAGGGGAGGCCACCGGATTTTAGCTGGCTAATGTTAGCATTGCTAGCTATTTTTGACGAACTTTGCTAGCTAATGACAACATTGCCATCTGTCTAAAGTAAATTTGACGGCAAAGTTGTTTCCGACTAAATATTTGACTACTTTAGCAATGTCATCGTATTTCCAGGCACTGTAGTGTAATTTAAACGAAACAGTAGTTAGCCTCCGTCCAGAATGACTGGATTTATCACCACTTTAGGGCACCACTATGACGCCGCCGATAGAGTACGGCTTGAGAACGTTCATAACAATGTCATGACGCGACCGAGTGACGGGGGTGCAACCTATCAATCCGGCAGCCGAATACTTTATGAATTATAGAACTACCAAAGCTTTACCTGGTATGTATGTACACGTGTACTGTAGCTCTTTGCACCACTTTATAGTGATAGTGGCCTAAACTATTGCGTTAATAACATGCAATTAACCTTTACCATGTACAGTACATGTAGTTCTGAACACTTAGTAAGTACTGCTTACTCTTTTTCCTTTCCAAGACCTTCCACTATATTAACTTCATTGTAATTCAAAGAGTGACCCAGGCCTTTACTTCAGAGCCTATATATTTAGATCTACATTCAGAATGCAGCAGTCTGAAACTCCCCCAGACAGTCGGCTGTGATATTTTTGTGCCCTCCAGCCATCCAATATATGGAGCACATCAAGTCACTGAATTAATGGGGGGAGATGGTGAGCCGGGGTCCAATGGGATGCTATGGATCTTATTTCTCAACTCTTAACTTCATAACAGAGTTGGAGATATGGATTTAGGCTATAGTCTCACTAGTATCATCTGTTGTGTCAATAGTGTGTCTGAGACACTGGCGCTCCAGCTGATTGGGACTCTGGCCGATGTGATGTGATGAATAAGACTGACTGGCAGTGAATGAAATGTGAGCCCTCTTCATGATTTCCCATCCTCAGGGGGGTTAGGAGAGATTGCCATGGATCACATTTTGTTGTGGCTCATTTCAATGAAGTGTCCTCCAAGTCCTGTAGTCTAACCATGAGATGACGATTGGAGAAAAACCTGAAATGATTGTCTTTTTGAAGTTTGACCTTCCTGCTACCATAACTTTGCTGAAACTGTATTTTTATAAAAAAAATTATATACCATAAATCCTTGCAGTTTCCTCTGTTGAGTTCTGATAAGGACATCTAGTGGAAGTTATCAGAAGTGCAACAAATAACTTACAGTCTAAAGCTTCACTGTTTTTACAGTGAACATAGAATATGATCTTGGTCTCAGTCTTAAAGTATCTGTAATTCAGGCACTGATGTGATCATCTATAACCCCTTGCAGGACCCCAGTGCCATGCCCCGCCCCACCTCTCAGGACCTGGCTGGATTCTGGGACCTCCTGCAGCTGTCCATCAATGACGTCACCACCAAGTTTGACAAGCTGCAGCAGATGAAGAACAACGACTGGAGGCCCTTAGAGAATAGCCCAGAGAAGAAGGTGGGTAGCACTGAGGTATAGAGAATACAATATATTCTTATTCTGTTGTCTATGGTGGGTAGTCTCAGTGACTGGTGAGACACATACACAGAATTAGAATCATTGTATTTCTATGGAAACAGATACAGCTACATAACGCACAGTCAGAGCCTTATTAGAGAGAGATGTGAGATTACTCAGAGCCACATTGTAGTAGTGTGGAGTGGTGCTGTTCGGTATGTGAGGTCAAATGCTTAGTTAAGCACCACTGGGTGTCATTGACATGGTGCTTAACTATGCTGATTTATACCACTGGGTGTCATTGACATGGTGCTTAACTACAATGATTTATTTTAAACCACTCAAATGGATGATATGTCAACTACTGCTTATACATGTTGAATTACAGAATAGTTTTTGATACAGTTCAGATTTTGGTTGGTCTAGTTCGTCTCTCTTTCTTCCTATGTCCAGTTGCCACCTGTCGTACCAAAGAAGTCCATGATCGGGAAGAGAGGCGTGACGCGGGAGAAGTCCCTGGACCTTCCAGACCGCCACCGCCAGGAGGCACGCAGGAGGCTCATGGCGGCCAAGCGTGCGGCTTCCTTCCGTCAGAACTCAGTGTCAGAGAGAGCAGACAGCATCGAGATCTACATCCCTGAGGCCCAGACTCGCCTTTGAGAGGATGGGAACAGGGGTCAGGGGTGAGGGGCGTCTCCCCCCTCAGACTTCCCCTCAACTAGACTCTCCTTTAACTAGCCTTTTTCTAGACTATCTACTGTACACTTCCCTCCTTTATCTGTCTCCTCATGACTTCACTGTCATCATCTTCTGAGTTCATCTCCACTCCTCGCTAAGTACGATATCGCAGAACCCCCCTCATCCATTACCAAATATGTATTAGTAAATATATATCTAAGAATTGGTTCATCATTGGTTTATCTTCTCCTTGGTTTTCCCATTATTATTATTTTTTGTTAGTTTAATAGTGTTACATGACGGAATACACAACTCCAAAAGCTCTCATTGAATCATCCTGGAATGGTATATCTGTATTTTTCAAAATTTCCAAAGTGCAGCTTTGAAACCTACCAGCAACTAGAGAGAATACAAACCCGGTTACAAATTGATGACTCCATGAAACCCCTGCAATTATCCTACTTTTGTTTCCAATTGTGTTCATAAGCTAACAAACACACAAAATGATTCAAGTGAACCTATTTGAAAGTGCGGTGCTTGAAATACCTCAACTGTGCATACCACACTGTAGCTTCTGACCAAGGGGCAGGTCATCCTTGTCTGAAATGTCTGTTTTGTGAAGTCACAGTAAGCTCTGGTTTGGTCAATGTTGTCAATGTTGGAAAATGCAGCTTTCTACCAAGTCAGGTAGAGGTCAAAGGTTCAAGTGAGCCTCATGGTAGAACATTTTATTTAAAGATTTCTGAATCAAGCTCATTACCTTTCTCCATTCCAGACTATCCCCTAGAGTTCCCGATACTGTTGACATTTCACATGTAACGACATTTACTTGAAGCAGACAACATGCACATTTTTTAAGAAGATAATTTCATTGCAGTGGGGGAAAAAATGCTGTGGAAGGTTTGCATAGAATAATGCACTTTTGCACTTCTTATAATTCTCTGTATTTCAAAGGGAAATGTACAAAGTTCACAACAGTATTGTTGTATTTGGATTGCAAGGGACTAAATTAATATTCTTAATCACATGGTTGATTTTTCACCTCGTCTCTCCATCCCTTCCTACATATCATGTTGCATCAAAATAGTACTTTTGTCATTTTTTCAAACATCTATCCCTTCCCCTAGCTGTCAACCCAGTAATAACAGTTTCTAAACAAACAACACTCAAACACACAGAAGTGACATAGTTTCATTGATTAGAACACAGCTTGAACAGTCTTGGAGACCATTTTCTTTTGTTGATTATCTACCAGACACGTGCAGTGTGTGACTGTTTCACGTTATTACCTTGTAACGGTTACTCCAAAAGGTAAATACCAAATCAAATCAAATTTGATTTGCCACATGCGCCGAATACAACAAGTGTAGACATTACAGTGAAATGCTTACTTACAACCCCTTAACCAACAATGCAGTTTTTAAGAAAATATGTTAAGTAAAAAATAGATAAGTAAAAAATAAATAAAAAATAATAATTAAAGAGCAGCAGTAAAATAAAATAACAGTAGGGAGGCTATATACAGGGGGTACCGGTACAGAGTCAATGTGCGGGGGCAATGGTTAGTCGAGGTAATTGAGGTAATATGTACATGTGGGTAGAGTTAAAGTGACTATGCGTAAATAATAAACAGAGTAGCAGCAGCGTAAAAGAGAGGGTTGGGGTGGGGTGGGGTGGCAATACAAATAGTCTGGGTAGCCATGATTAGCTGTTCAGGAGTCTTATGGCTTGGGGGTATAAACTGTTAAGAAGCCTTTTGGACCTAGACTTGGCGCTCCGGTACCGCTTGCTGTGCGGTAGCAGAGAGAGTAGTCTATGACTAGGGTGGCTGGAGTATTTGATAATATTTAGGGCCTTCCTCTGACACCGCCTGGTATAGAGGTCCTGAATGGCAGGAAGCTTGGCCCCAGTGATGTACTGGGCCGTACGCACTACCCTCTGTAGTGCCTTGCGGTCGGAGGCCGAGCAGTTGCCATACCAGGCGGTGAGGCAACCAGTCAGGATGCTCTCGATGGTGCAGCTGTAGAACTTTTTGAGGATCCATGCCAAATATTTTCAGTCTCCTGAGGGGGAATAGGCTTTGTTGGTGCCCTCTTCACGACTGTCTTGGTGTGTTTGGACCATGGTAGTTTGTTGGTGATGTGGACACAAGGAACCTGAAGCTCTCAACCTGTTCCACTACAGCCCCGTCGATGGGAATAGGGGCGTGCTCAGTCCTCTTTTTTTTCCTGTAGTCCACAATCATCTCCTTTGTCTTCATCACGTTGAGGGAGAGGTTGTTATCCTGGCACCACACGGCCAGGTCTCTGACCTCCTCCCTATAGGCTGTCTCATCATTGTCTGTGATCAGGCCTACCACTGTTGTGTCATCTGCAAACTTAATGATGTTGTTGGAGTCGTGCCTGGCCATGCAGTCATGGGTGAACAGGGAGTACAGGAGGGACTGAGCACGCACCCCTGAGGGGCCCCCATGTTGAGGATCAGCATGGCAGATGTGTTGTTACCTACCGTTACCACTTGGGGGCGGCCCTTTTGGAGTAACCATTACAAGGTAATAATGTGAAACAGTCCCAGAGTGAAGAGATATGAGGGAAGAAATGTATCCAGCAATTTGATTTAGTGACTAATGCTTTTTGATCCCCGGCTGATAGCAAAGACATGGCAAATGTGAAGTTGGAGAGACTGAGTTGTTGAGGATGGTACTGTAGGGAATATGAGTCAATGTTACACTGGGGTTATTTTCCCCTCACTCAGCTCAGACTTGCAATCCAGGGGCCTAATATGATACTGTGATGTAGAAGTGGAGGGGACTGTAGGGTCCCTGGTTAATAATGGCAGTGACCAGGGTTTGGATCAGTTCCCATAAGAGGCTAGAGGAGTTCTGAAAAGCCTTGGGACTGGAGTTGTTGGGGTGAGGGATGAGGTGTGTTGATTTGAGGGGCTCTCTGTCTGATACTGTGCACGGTAGTGGAGACTAAAAACGTCATTACTCATGATGACAGGCTATCACATACTTGAAAAACTCTGAAACCCCTCTGCTGCTATAGGATATGGTAAAAGTCATATTACACCGATAGCCACAAGGCTGTGTCAGCATTGCCAGTCTCATTGTCGTTGAGTTATCTAATGTTACCAAGACATCAGTCATCAGGACAGGCTGATTCTGCTGCAGACTGATGTCTATTTGAGGTTGTTTAACTAATATACCTTTATTGGTTATATTTTGGGGTTATGAACCAAGTCAATGGTGTTGCTTTTTACTCCGTCGATCCAGTACTGGTTAAACAATCAATGCAACACTTACAGTAGCACTCTCTTATCTAATTGATACAATTCAAGTGTAAATTATCTATTTTTGTGACTGAGAAAATTATGATTGTTTAGATTTGCTAATAGGCTGCCTACGCCTGTCTTCTATTGTAACTGGTGCAGAGAGAGAGAGAGAGAGAGAGAGAGAGAGAGAGAGAGAGAGAGAGAGAGAGAGAGAGAGAGAGAGAGAGAGAGAGAGAGAGAGAGAGAGAGAGAGAGAGAGAGAGAGAGAGAGAGAGAGAGAGAGAGAGAGAGAGAGAGAGAGAGAGAGAGAGAGAGAGAGAGAGAGAGACAGAGACAGAGACAGAGAGGGATTCGTTATATTGCAGTCAGAGTACTGTAATGTACCTTTCAGCAGACTGGAGTCCCTTTGTGTCCTGTTTGTATTGGAGGAACGGTCTTGTTTCGGCACTTTGCTGACGGCTTCAGAAACATGGAGTGACTGGAGGGTCACCGCGCCTCCAAGTCCACTCGCCTATAGCTCCGCAGAGACATAACCCAACTGTCACCCCCTTAGTGTCCTCCAGTCACAGTGTCCCCCAGTCACCCCCAGTCACAGTGTGGCTCAGCAGGGACTCTGACACACACGCACACGTGAACACACACACACGCACACGTGTACACACACACATACTGTTATCTCTGTCATCCTAAAAGATAATGTTTTGATAGCCTTGTCCTGGGGGTCAGTTCAATTATAGAAGTTTGGAAACAACACAAATCAGATGGACATTATGACTTGTATTGCAGCATATCACAGTTGGTTGCAGGATACAGAAAAGGGTTGGATTTCCTTTCAAAATCATATCATTTAATCTTTACCTCATATTTGAATCAGTTATCTTTCTCTTCCATGGCTTAATTTTGTATAGTGACAAGTTAGCGAGTGTGAATGTAGAAACATTCCTTTCCATTGTAAGTGAAGGTCTAGCTTCTGTCTGCATAAATCTATCTGAGGGATGTGATGTCATATCGTTGGAGGGAGGGAACCAACCTAGCCAAAATTACAGTGCTGCAGCTGTAGTGCACCATTGTCTGTCCCGTAGGAAGCCAGGATCTCTGTTGGCAGGTTAGCGATGTTCCCCTGCTGTTCCTACAGTTGTACGCAGACAGACGTGCAACAGTGGCAGAGAAAGACTCACACTGACACATGCTGACCTAGGGGAGGCTGGGGTCTCTGCTTTGAAGTCTAACTGCTGTTGTTCTATCATGCTGCGAGGCTGTTCTGTAGTTATAGAATCTGACAGTGGTGGTGGGCTTTTCTCATATACTGCAGTATGTGGTGACAGAGAAAAGGGCGCTTACGTAAGTGTCATCCCTTAAAGGTCCTTGGAAAGATCAACCAGACAGCCTCAAAGGCCATTGGAAGCAAAAGTGCTGATGATTGTACTCTACTGCCTCTACTGTTGAGGATGACAGGGTAAAGTACATGGTGATCACAGCACTGTATGGATTATATAGATCCGGTTTGGCTCCATATCAGCCCTGGCATCCCTGGAGGATACACACTCTGACATGAGCTCTGCTTCTTTTACAGTGTGTCGCTGAAATGACAGAGGTGTGTGTGTGTGTACTTATATGCAAATTCATCAGGGTTGGTGTGTGTGCGTGCAAGAGTGTGCGTTTGCTTCTATGAGTCTCTTGTTTGCTTTGATGGGACAGCTACTCTACTTTGGTGTTTCCTCCTCCACTCTACAGTACCATTTCCAGTTGGATTCCATCCAGACAACCCTCAATGCTCATAGAACCATTATGAATGGTGACATGGCCTAAGGTATGACAAGTAGCTCAGGCAGCGAGCTAGCAACTCACATTGAAAGCTCAAATTCAATCTAAACACAATGGCTTTAGCAGCATATTCATGCATAGCTTAGATTTTTTCAATAGTTTTTATGTCTGTGTGATGAGTGTTTGAAAGATTGAGGAAATGAAAAGTTGAATACAAAAATGTACAAGAAGGATCGGAGGAGTTATAGTGGATGTTCAGTATTGAAAAGCAGGCTGCATATTTTTTACTACCATTCCATTTATGAGAATAATTATTTCTGTACTCTGCATTTTAATTACTCATTACAGAGTTACATTTTATACATTCCACTACCAGTGCCATTTATAGAATAACAAATTGTGCCATATTCTAAAATCGTATTCTCAATCCTGCCACAGACAACCATTGGTTCTCTACTGTTGGTTAACCTTAGACCAGATCTATTTAGGGTAAGCTCCCTCTCTGAGCCCGGTCCACTGTTACAAAACTGTAACCAATGGGTTGTATTTCTCTTTATCTGGCTACATTTGCTATACTTGATCACTTGTAAGTATAACAGTACCAATTCAGTCCATTAGATGGCCCCCAAGTTCTTTTTTCGGTTATTAATGTATCATTATTTTTAACATGGGATTTATAATATTGTTTCCCCTTGATTTGTTACGCCATATCCTTTCCATGCCCACATATTGTTTCCACTGCATGTCCAAATGTGTAACCCTTGCAGAACACACACAACCAAACAGATCCAGTCTATCAGCTATAACCAGCCAAACAATGCAACCGTTGTGTTCTTCCAGGCTTTAATGTCTATGGGACATTGTGTTAGCTGGTTTGGTTGAGGGTATAAAATGGCTGCTCATTGGGCATGAATTCAGAGGGAAACAAAGTATCTGGTAAATGTGGCATGTAGTTTGTTTTACATTTTATTTTATTTTGTCATCTTCATTTTGACTTCAGATAAAACCGTCTGAAACTGATACCACAGATAAAAGTAGTATTTTGTTTAGCTTCATTCTAATGAAGGCAGCAGAAAAATAACTGCCATATTCTTTAAGAAAATGTGGAACCCCCACCTACTGTAGTTTGCCTCTCTCCCCAACATGATGTATCAGTGTCTAGGACAGTTCCTCTTCATCGATGGCCACACTACTTGTTTGGCCTTGTTTTGTCTATCTGCTTTGGGACCCTAGTATTTATGAGGGGTCTTTTTTTTGCCACATTGTGGAGAAAATACGAAGATGACACACTGATACACCACTTCCTGGATCTCGGAATGTGAAATGACTAGACAAATTCAAAAGGTAGTTGTTTAGCTAAAAACTATTTTCATCTCTTGTATATCATATCTATAGTGAGGATGAATATAATGCCAAATATTCTTTATTTGTAAAGAAATATATATATATATATAATAAATATATTAATATATGATATATGCCTCATTGAAACATTTTTTTTGGGCTTTTACTCGTGTTTTGTTATCAATTTGTTCCTTTGTTGGGGTTATTTTGAAAAGCTGTTATGATAGCATGCAAAATACTGATACTGAATGTATGATTAGTTTATTCATAGTCTTTTTGTATTGACACTGTTACATTGATATGTGTATTTATTCACCTGTTTAGAAAAGATGCATTTATATATGTTTTATATGTTAAAATGTTTACTGATTTTGTCATTGTTATTATTTTTAAATCTCTGTTATTTTAAACACATCACAACTGTATTTCTGTATTTTACTAAATTTTTTGGAAATGAACACTTTGAAGATTTTGCCTCTTAAAAGTAGTTTAATCATTGCTGATATCATCTGATGTAAATACTTCTGCAATTACATTTTTTGATGAAAAACATTTAAAAGTTTGAGAGGGACTGGGTGGTGTCTCATTATTTGCTTTTCTTCACTCCATGTAAACTAGTAAGTAGGCTACTGCATGCAGTGTAATTCAATAATTCACTAATTACTGAACTATATGATAACAATATTTTGTCAAAGGCTGGATAACTTAAACCTCAAAACGTTGCAGATGAGATGCCACCACATAAATTAGGGATTAATAACATTATGTTCTCAGGGCCAATAGAAACACAGTAATACACTTGCCTGAGTAGTGTTGACCAATAGGAGAGCATGGAAACTCATAGGGCGGGATTTCCTGTTTTCTTGCCAGCGACCAAATTGATCCCAGTGTCTGCACTACAGGTGGAGATGGGGGATATGCCATTGCAGATTAGGAGACAGCAGCTGGCAATGAATTATTGGGTCAACCTACAGGGACATGGGGTGTCTCATCCTGCGAAAGGGATTTTACAGGCATGCTGGGAACATGAGCGAAGACAGAATATGAGCTTTGGGTGGGTGGGTAATACCCAGACGAAGGAGATGGGACTGTATGGAAGGGAGTTTAGTCCAACGGTAGCTATTCCTGTAAATCCACCATGGCTACTCCTGCCTCCAGTAGTTGATCTAGAAGTGTTGGAGAGACTACAGAAAGATAGGGAGGGTGTTGATCCATCTGATTTGTTTAAGAGATGTCTGGATACTGTGTATCAGGATTTTTTGTGGCCATTTACACAGATGGTTCAAAAGATCAAAGGACAGGACGTACTGGGTCAGCATATGTAGTGCAGGAATGTGGGGTGGAAGTCAGGAAATGTATTACAGATCATCTGGCTGTATATACGGCGGAGGTTATGGCCATACTGTTGGCCCTGCAGTGTTGTGGAGGAAGTCAAGCTGGACAGAGTAGTTATTTACTCTGATTCATATGCAGTGTTGAGGGGTCTCCAGTCCTTTAGCTCACGTAGCAGACAAGACCTGCTTTATGAGGTGCTACAAACCCATGGCAGGATTAGACAGATGGGTATACAGATAAGATTTACTTGGTCCCAGCCCATGTGGGGGTGGAGGTGAACGAGGCAGTTGATGTACTGGCTAAACAAGCACTTAGTAGTGGGGATGTTGATGTTATAGTTTCAATGAGCAAGGCAGAGGCAAAAAGCCTGATATGGACAGTGATGGTTCAGAGATGGCAGGAGCAGTGGAATAGAGATACTAAGGGCAGGCATTTATTTCAAGTACAGACGAAAGTCGGGGAGGGGAGGACGGCAGGAAGGGACAGAAGAGAGGAGGCTATTTTTACTACAGTATTGCTACAGTATGGGCAGTATCAGAGAGAAAGAGAAAGGCTGAGATCTAGTATGAGGGAGAAGGCGATACAGGAAATTAGTTTAAAGAGTATATTGAGTAGAACGTCATTAGATATAGTCTCAAATATTTTGTTATCTTTTTTAAGAGCAACGGGGCTCCCTATCGCTGGCCCACACACCAGTACAGTAGGTGGCAGTAATGCACCATAACATTGGATGCCAACCGCCGATAAACCCCACCAAAGAAGAAGCAGAAGCAGAAGAAGAAGCAGAAGAAGAAGAAGAAGAAGAAGAAGAAGAAGAAGAAGAAGCAGAAGCAGAACAAATTCATAACAAATTCATAACAAGCCCGTTGCTGATCGGATGGAATATCTTCTTTGATTTCACAGTCCAACAAACTGATGTTTGCCAAGAATGAACGAATAAGGTAAGTAATTATTCTTGCTACAATGGCGATGAGTAGGCATATATGTTGGCTAGTTAGCTCGTTAGCCAAAGCCACAAACAGTCGTTTGTTTGTTTTGTGTCAGGACATTCTGTTCTGTTACAGATGAGAAACAGCATGCAATAATGTTGCAGCAAAGGTATCGCAATTGTGCCTGAGTGGACATTTTTTACAGTGTAAACAATGGTGCAATGTTTCAGATTTTAGTAAACTGGCCTCTGTTTTTCTCTGCCATGTATCAACGTATCTAGCTGATTTAGCCACGTTGTTGCATTTATCAGATTGAATTTCACTTGACACACCATGGTCAGACGATTTTCCTCGGGGAAAAAAGGTGCCCGATATCTTATGTTATCGTCTGTCAAACGAAAGAAGGTGTGAAGTCACTCACTTCTCCTTTCTTGTGCCTCTGTGTTATTTCAAACAGACAGAAGTTAACACACCGACATCACTTATCTTGGGTCAACAATAACTGATCATGTTTTTGGCTAGGTATAGAGGGTAATGTTTAAACGCCATCTAGCAGATGTTGACATGTCATAACTATTTTATGAACATTGACCAATGTGTTTTGGCTTTCATTCCTTTTGCAGGGTGGTTGGCTTTAATTCCTGTCTGTTTTCCATGAGTTTGTCTACAACTCCAGCACCTGCGGAAAGTACCTGGATGTGCCTATGTTCTTCAGCTTTTGTGGTTGATGACTAACCAGTAACTAGTCCTTTCAATGATCACCGGGTCACTCAACTCTGAGACCTCCCAACAGACATCATCCATCCACTCACACAAACTAACATGACCTCCGAGCAGGCCAGCACCCTGCATGCATTCAAGGGCCCCGGCGACCCCAGTCCGGGCTACTTCTCCTGGGGCCTTCGCTTCCAGGTCATCGGCCTGGGTTTTGCCTTCTACACGGCCGTGTTCCTCCTCTCCCACCTGGTGTCCACGGCTCTCTCTCAGACCTACCGCTCTCTGCTGGCTAAGGAGAAGGTGTTCTGGAACCTGGCGGCCACACGGGCTGCGTTCGGCCTCCAGAGCATGGTGGCGGGCCTACGGGCGCTGACCGAGGACTCGGCCATGTCCAGGGACAGGGTCAGAGGTCAGGAGGACTGGTCTTGGTTCACTGTGCTCACCGCCACAGGCTTCTTTCTGTTTGAGAATGTGGCGCTGCATGCCTCCAGTGTGGTGTTCAGGTCCTTCGACCTCCCCCTGGCTGCCCATCATTTCTTTGCCCTGTCAGGGTTCGCTGGGGCGGTGGTCTGGGACTCACTAGGACATTACCTGCCCATGGTCACTCTGCTGCTGGAGATGAGCACACCCTTCACCTGCATCTCCTGGATGTTACTAAAGGTAAAGGAGTGTTTGTGTCTGTCTGGTGCCTTTCATCATATTCTCTATAAAGTATGTTTCTGTTTTGTAGTTGTTGATTGACTCCATTTGTGACACTGTACTGTTTTTTTATTTAACCTTTATTTAACCAGGTATGCCAGTTGAGGACAAGTTCTCATTTACAACTGCGACCTGGCCAAGATAAAGCAAAGCAGTGCAATAAAAACAACAACAACACAGAGTTACATACAGTGAGGGGAAAAAAGTATTTTATCCCCTGCTGATTTTGTACGTTTGCCCACTGACAAAGAAATGATCAGTCTATAACTTTAATGGTAGGTTTATTTGAACAGTGAGAGAGAGAATAACAACAAAACAATCCAGAAAAACGCATGTCAAAAATGTTATAAATTGACTTGCATGTTAATGAGGGAAATAAGTATTTGACCCCCTCTCAATCAGAAGGATTTCTGGTTCCCAGGTGTCTTTTATACAGGTAACGAGCTGAGATTAGGAGCACACTCTTAAAGGGAGTGCTCCTAATCTCATCTTGTTACCTGTATAAAAGACACCTGTCCACAGAAGCAATCAATCAATCAGATTCCAAACTCTCCACCATGGCCAAGACCAAAGAGCTCTCCAAGGATGTCAGGGACAAGATTGTAGACCTACACAAGGCTGGAATGGGCTACAAGACCATCGCCAAGCAGCTTGGTGAGAAGGTGACAACAGTTGGTGCGATTATTCGCAAATGGAAGAAACACAAAATAACTGTCAATCTCCTTCGGCCTGGGGCTCCATGCAAGATCTCACCTCGTGGAGTTGCAATGATCATGAGAACGGTGAGGAATCAGCCCAGAACTACACGGGAGGATCTTGTTAATGATCTCACGGCAGCTGGGACCATAGTCACCAAGAAAACAATTGGTAACACACTACGCCGTGAAGGACTGAAATCCTGCAGTGCCCGCAAGGTCCCCCTGCTCAAGAAGCCACGTATACAGGCCGTCTGAAGTTTGCCAATGAACATCTGAATGATTCAGAGGAGAACTGGGTGAAAGTGTTGTGGTCGGATGAGACCAAAATCGAGCTCTTTGGCATCAACTCAACTCGCCGTGTTTGGAGGAGGAGGAATGCTGCCTATGACCCCAAGAACACCATCCCCACCGTCAAACATGGAGGTGGAAACATTATGCTTTGGGGGTGTTTTTCTGCTAAGGGGACAGGACAACTTCACCGCATCAAAGGGACGATGGACGGGGCCATGTACCGTCAAATCTTGGGTGAGAACCTCCTTCCCTCAGCCAGGGCATTGAAAATTGGTCGTGGATGGGTATTCCAGCATGACAATGACCCAAAACACACGGCCAAGGCAACAAAGGAGTGGCTCAAGAAGAAGCACATTAAGGTCCTGGAGTGGCCTAGCCAGTCTCCAGACCTTAATCCCATAGAAAATCTGTGGAGGGAGCTGAAGGTTTGAGTTGGGTTTTGCCACCAAGTACTAAGTCATGTTTTGCAGAGGGGTCAAATACTTATTTCCCTCATTAAAATGCAAATCAATTTATAACATTTTTGACATGCGTTTTTCTGGATTTTCTTGTTGTTATTCTGTCTCTCACTGTTCAAATAAACCTACCATTAAAATTATAGACTGATCATGTCTTTGTCAGTGGGAAAACGTACAAAATCAGCAGGGGATCAAATACTTTTTTCCCTCACTGTATGGAATAAACAAAATGTACAGTCAATAACACAATAGAAAATCTATATACATGTGTGCAAATGTTGTAAGTTATGGAGGTAAGGAAATAAATAGGCCATGGTGCAAAATAATTACAATTTAGTATTAACACTGGAGTGATAGATGTGCAGAAGATGATGTGCAAATAGAGATACTGGGGTGCAAATGAGCAAAATAAATAACAATATGGGTATGAGGTAGTTGGGTGGGCTAATTACAGATGAGCTGTGTACAGGTGCAGTGATCGGTAAGCTGCTGTGACAACTGATGCTTAATGTTAGTGAGGGAGATAAGTGTCTCCAGCTTCAGAGGTTTTTGCAGTTCGTTCTAGTCATTTGCAGCAGAGAACTGGAAGGAATGGCGGCCAAAGGAGGTGTTGGCTTTGGGAATGACCAGTGAGATATACCTGCTGGAATGCATACTACGGGTGGGTGTTGCTATGGTGACCAATGAGCTAAGATAAGGCGGGGATTTGCCTAGAAGTGATTTATAGATGACCTGGAGCCAGTGGGTTTAGCGACAAATATGTAGTGAGGGCCAGCCAACGAGAGCATACATGTCACAATGGTGGGTTGTATATTGGGCTTTGGTGACAAAACGGATGGCACTGTGATAGACTACATCCAATTTGCTGAGTAGAGTGTTGGAGGCTATTTTGTAAATGACATCGCCGAAGTCAAGGATCGGTAGGATAGTCAGTTTTACGAGGGCATGTTTAGCAGCATGAGTGAAGGAGGCTTTGTTGCGAAATAGGAAGCCGATTCTAGATTTAATTTTGGATTGGAGATGCTTAATGTGAGTCTGGAAGGAGAGTTTACGGTCTAACCAGACACCTAGGTATTTGTAGTTGTCCACATATTCTAAGTCAGACCCGCCGAGAGTAGTGATTCTAGTCGGGCGGGCGGGTGCAAGCAGCGTTCGATTGAAGAGCATGCATTTACTTTTACTAGTGTTTAAGAGCAGTTGGAGGCCACGGAAGGAGTGTTGTATGGCATTGAAGCTCGTTTGGAGGTTTGTTAACAGTGTCCAATGAAGGGCCAGATGTATACAAAATGGTGTCGTCTGCGTAGAGGTGGATCTGAGAGTCACCAGCAGCAAGAGCGACATCGTTTAATATAAACAGAGAATAGAGTCAGCCCGAGAATTGAACCCTGTGGCACCCCCATAGGGACTGCCAGAGGTCCAGACAACAGGCCCTCCGATTTGACACATTGAACTCTATCTGAGAAGTAGTTGGTGAACCAGTCGAGGTAGTCATTTGAGACATTTGACAATTTCGGCGGCTAATTTTTTGAAAGAAAGGGTCCAGATTGTCTAGCCCAGCTGATTTGTAGGGGTCCAGATTTTGCAGCTCTTTCAGGACATCAGCTGTCTGAATTTGGGTGAAGAAGAAGGGGGGGGGGGGCATGGGCAAGTTGCAGCGGAGGGTGCAGAGCTGGTGGCCGGGGTAGGGGTAGCCAGGTGGAAAGCATGGCCAGCCGTAGCAAAATGCTTATTGAAATTCTCGATTATCGTAGATTTATCTGTGGTGACAGTTTCCTCGCCTCAGTGCAGTGGGCAGCTGGGAGGAGGTGCTCTTATTCTCCATGGACTTTACAGTGTCCCAAAACTTTTTGGAGTTAGTGCAACAGGATGCACATTTCAGTTTGAAAAAGCTAGCCTTTGCTTTCCTAACTGATTGTGTATATTGGTTCCTGACTTACCTGAAAAGTTGTATATTGCGTGGGCTGTTCGATGCTAATGCAGTACGCCACAGGATATTTTTGTGCTGGTCAAGGGCAGTCAAGTCTGGGGTGAACCAGGGGCTATATCTGTTCTTAGTTCTGAATTTTTTGAGTGGGGCATGCTTATTTAAGATGGAGAGGAAAGACTTTTGAAGAACATCCAGGCATCCTCTACTGACAGAATGAGGTCAATATCCATCCAGGATACTTATTATCATAGCTTATTCATTTTTTTATAGTTCAGTTGTTTTACTGGCGGACTAGACATAGAAAGCACAGATGGATTTCAGTTCCCCTTTTCTGTTTACATACTCGACACTGAGACCAGCACCTTGACATGATTTGCAACGGTGATAAATGTACAGATGGCCATTCTGAGAAAGGGGAATTTCTAAGGAGAAATAGACCCAAGTCACATGAGATTTCACATGTCACTTTTGTTCTATTTCCCAAGATGTTTTACAGTGCCTTCAGAAAGTATTCACAAAGTGGGATTAAAATGGATTTAATTGTCACTTTTGGTCAACGATCTACACAAAATACTCAACTGGCGACAGGGGTCAGCCCGCAGGCACCCGGCCCGCTACAAGGAGTCGTTGCTAGAGCGCGATGAGCCAAGGAAAGCCCTCACTGGCCAAACCCTCTCCTAACCCGGACGACGCTGGGCCAATTGTGGGCCGTCCTATGGGACACCCGGCCACGGCCGGTTGTGGAACAGCCCGGGATTGAACCTGGGTCTGTAGTAACGCCTTTATCACTGCGATGCAGTGCCTTAGACCGCTGCGCCCCTCGGGAGGCCCTCAAGACGATTTTAAGTCAAAATTATAACTAGGCCACTCAGGAACATTCAATATCATCTTGGTAAGCAACTCCAGTGTAGATTTGGCCTTGTGTTTTAGGTTATTGTCCTGCTGAAAGGTGAATTCGTCTCCGTGTCTTTTGGAAAGCAGATTGAACCAGGTTTTCCTCTAAGATTTTGCCTGTGCTTAGCTTTATTCTGTTTCTTTTTATCCTAAAAAAACTCCCTAGTCCTTGCCGATGACAAGCATACCCATAACAGGATGCAGCTACCACCATGCTTGAAAATATGAAGAGTGGTACTCTGTGATGTTGGATTTGACCCAAACAAAACACTGTATGAAAAAAAAAAAAAAAGTATGAAAAATGTATGCACTCACCAACTAAGTCGCTCTGGATAAGAGCGTCTGCTAAATTAATATGTAAATGTATTCAGGAGAAAAAGTTAATTTCTTTGCCACATTTTTTGCAGTATTACTTAAGTGCCTTGTTGCAAACAGGATGCATGTTTTATATTTCTATTCAGTACAGGCTTCACTCTTTTCACTCTGTCATTTAGGTTAGTATTGTGGACAAACTACAAAGTTGTTGATCCATCCTCAGTTCTCTCATATCACAACTATTAAACTCTGTAACTGTTTTAAAATCACCATTGGCCTCATGGTGAAATCCCTGAGCAGTTTCCTTCCTCTCTGGCAACTGAGTTAGGAAGGACACCTGTATATTTGTAGTAACTGGGTTTATTGATACACCATCCAAAGCCTAATTAATAACTTCACCATGCTCAAAGGGATATATTCAGTGTCAGATTTTGTATTTATTTTATTTTTACACAGTTACCAATAGCTGCCCTTCTTTGCGAGGCTTTGGAAAACCTTCCTGGTCTTTGTGATTTGAATCTGTGCTTGAAATTCACTACTCAATTGAGGGACCTTACAGATAATTGTATGTGTGGGGTCAGAGATGGGGTAGTCATTCCAAAATCAATGTTAACTACTATTATTGAACACAGAATGAGTAAATGCTACTTATTATGTGACTTGTGAAGCACATTTTTACTCCTGAACTTATTTAGGCTTGCCATAACAAAGGTGTTGTATACTTATTGACTCAAGACATTTCATTTTTTATTAATTTAGAAAATGTTCCACAAACAAAATTAGACTTTTACATTATGGGGTATTGTGTCAGATCAGTGACACAATCTCAATTTACAAAATGTAGAAAAGGTAAAGAGGTGTGAATACTTTCTGAAGGCGCTGTACATTGTTATAGATGACGAGGACCCCAAACACTGTGACAGTCTTTATCCCCTGCCCAATCAGTACATTTCCTTCACTAAGTATCCCTCTTCTCTCCCCTCCAGGCTGGCTGGGCGAGGACCCTCTTCTGGAAGGCCAACCAGTGGGTGATGATCCACATGTTCCACTGCCGCATGGTGCTCACGTACTACATGTGGTGGGTGAGCTGGAGCCACTGGGGGGAGATGAACATGTACGTTGCCCTGCCTCAGCGCATCCTCTTCTATACCGGCCTGGCCCTGCTCACAGTGATCATCAACCCCATCTGGACACACAAGAAGACCATGCAGCTCCTCAACCCTGTCGACTGGAACTTCAGCAACAAGCCGCCGTCCAACGGCCCAAGTGGGGAGCAGGAGGAAAAACCTCATGCGAGATAAACGAGCCAAGAACTGTCAGCCTGTTTGGAGAGTTATGGGGCTCTTTTACTATGCTTGTAAAGGAGATTCATTTCTCACGAACTCTTTAGCTTTTAGTGCTTGAGGTTTTTTGAAGATTAAGTTGAACTAAACTAGTGTGTTTTAAAGGTTCTCAGTACAGGTTTTAGGTCTGCTGTGTCTCTACAAGATGTGGATGAAAGGGCTCTTGGTCTTTGGAAGAAATGTTATATTTACATTTACGTCATTTAGCAGATGCTCTTATCCAGAGCGACTTACAGTTAGTGAGTGCATACATTATTGTTATTTTCATGTATTAATTTTTTTCATACCCCCCTCGTGGGAATCGAACCCACAACCCTGGCGTTGCAAACGCCATGCTCTACCAACTGAGCTACATCCCCTGCCGGCCATTCCCTCCCCTACCCTAGACGACGCTGGGCCAATTGTGCGCCGCCCCATGGGTCTCCCGGTCGCGGCCGGCTACGACAGAGCCTGGATTCGAACCAGGATCTCTAGTGGCACAGCTAGCACTGCGATGCAGTGCCTTAGACCACTGCGCCACTCGGGAGATAATAAGTCATCTTAATAAGTCATCATTATAAGTCATCTTACAGTTTTATAGTCTTTGCCTGACCCCTATGCCTTTGGTTAAAATTTGCTGTTTTGGTTAGTGTTGTTTTATTGCGAGGGAGTGCAGACGAACAGGGAGAAAGGTATATTATTGTTCTGTTTACTCTGTTCAGCTTCCAGCAGCAAGGTGTGAATGTGTTAGTTGGGGTGTTGGCTGGTTTGAAGTGCCCTGAGGCACCAGTGGTGTTTGCATTTACTGGTACAGTGTGTGTGGTCACTCAACCACTATGTGCTGAGCACAGACAGGTCCATGAGGCAGCAGATTTACTTGCCGAGAAGAAACACAGTGACAGACTGGGTCATTGGATCTGGCAGATGAGGAAAGTCTCACAGCTTTCAAAGGTCATTGGAAGGCAAGCAACTTTTTTCTGTATCATAAAAAAAATGCTTCCTGACTTGTTTGAGATTAGACCGTAATGTGTGCCGGTAGTGTTGCATGCTCTAATTGAATCTTTATCAATTCTTCTCATCTTGAAGAAATGGTTCCTGTGCTCCGTGGCTGTCAGAGTAGTATCTTTGATAGTGGGGTTGACTTGACTCACGTAGACTCTAATACTAAGACAGTGGATGGACGCTAACGGAGCTGTGAGAAGCATTGCTGTTTTCAAAGGATGCACCGTAGGGAGTAGACTAATAACAAGCACCACCGTGCAGGCCAAACAGACGGGCATGTCGCTTCCCTTTGTAATGGAACTACTCTCTCTACCACTGATCTGCCTGAAAACGAAGTTAGGGGATCATTCTTTACAGTCTCCTTTATGTTACGTATCTCACTGGACCTTCTGTATGCCTGCAAATTAGTCTTGAGTGGACAATTAAATCAGGTTCATTCAAGAGTCACGTGAGATGGAGTGAGTGAGTTTGAACCCTTATCCTGGTCATTTGTGTACAAAGATGTATTTCATGAATATTCTCATGGAAAATTCAGTCCTGCAGTCTAGCATTGAGTTCTTTGGAGTCAACTCGCCCACATTGAACTGCATCCAGACCGCCTTACTGTATTTCACAAAGGCTCTCTTGACTAAATGTACAAATGGAGAGGCATGGAAAACATAGAAATAGAATAAGAATCTCAATGGTTGGAACAATTGTATTTATGACACCAAGGCCTTTTGGTTGGTTTAAACAAGTTTTAATATGCATAGGTTCATGTTATGTCCAATTCCATTAAAATGTATTGCATTAGAAATTTTTATACAAATCAGTATTACATTACAGTCCCAGATCCTAGAACTCAGGCTGTTGGTTATACATAATAAGGGATGACACAAGTCATTTACATGGGAAAACCTCAACAACATCATGACAGTATTTTAGCATTCTTAATAGCTGATGTCAGACTCAGAGGGTAAAGCCCACACTGAGGAAAAGGGGCCATAGGCATCTTCTCTTATGTTTAGTTTTCTTTTATATTTTTTATTACAATATTATTTTATTCAAATTGTTGCAGGACTGAGGGCCTTTATAGACATAATTAACCTAAACTTTACTAGTTTTACTAATATTTTGAATTCGGGTTGTATTATTACAGTTATGAATTAAAAAAGTATTGCTGTTCGGTCAAAACTTTTGACAGTGGCACTCATAACACCATGGTGATACAAGTAATGTGGCATTGGTCACCTTTAATGGGAAGATGACTACTTATCAAGGGTGACAAGTCATTGTGGCACAGTTCCATTTGTTTCTCTAGTCCTTTCCCCTAGGTCCTAGCCTATGGCCTAGCCCTTCTGTGTTCTTTATGGTTTCTAGACATGATGTATGTGTGTGTGTGTGTGTGTATATGTATATATATATATATATATATATATATATATATATATATATATATATATATATATATATATATATATATATATATATATATATCATGTTTTTCCCCCAATTATTTTCTACTTCAGTTTCAACTATTGAAACTTTTCTGAACTTAAATTGGCACAGTGTTGGATTTCCTTACTTAAATATATTTTACATTTCTTCTCAAGAAACCATTATGTTATGCACACTGACACATGGGTACTGTCAGACTGTCTGTCACAAATTATTAACTATAACATGAAATGCCAATAAAACATTTTAACACCAGCAGTATCTTGTAGTTTAGTAGAAAATGTATTTTATTTCTGCCTAAACCTCTCACCTACAAACACCTCGTTATATCATGCAACATTACATTTACATTTACGTCATTTAGCAGACGCTCTTATCCAGAGCGACTTACAAATTGGTGCATTCACCTTATAGCCAGTGGGATAACCACTTTACAATGTTTTTTTTTTCTTTCTTTGGGGTGGGGTAAGGGGGAGTAGAAGGATTACTTTATCCTATCCCAGGTATTCCTTCAAGAGGTGGGGTTTCAAGTGTCTCCGGAAGGTGGTGAGTGACTCCGCTGTCCTGGCGTCGTGAGGGAGCTTGTTCCACCATTGGGGTGCCAGAGCAGCGAACAGTTTTGACTGGGCTGAGCGGGAACTGTGCTTCAGCAGAGGTAGGGGGGCCAGCAGGCCAGAGGTGGATGAACGCAATGCCCTCGTTTGGGTGTAGGGACTGATCAGAGCCTGAAGGTACGGAGGTGCCGTTCCCCTCACAGCTCCGTAGGCAAGCACCATGATCTTGTAGCAGATGCAAGCTTCAACTGGAAGCCAGTGGAGTGTGCGGAGGAGCGGGGTGACGTGAGAGAACTTGGGAAGGTTGAACACCAGACGGGCTGCGGCATTCTGGATGATTTGTAGGGGTTTAATGGCACAGGCAGCGAGCCCAGCCAACAGCGAGTTGCAGTAATCCAGACGGGAGTTGACAAGTGCCTGGATTAGGACCTGTGTAAAGCAGGGTCGTACTCTCCGAATGTTGTAGAGCATGAACCTCAGGATTGGGTCACCGCCTTGATGTTAGCGGAGAACAACAGGGTGTTGTCCAGGGTCACGCCAAGGCTCTTCACACTCTGGGAAGAGGACACAACGGAGTTGTCAACCGTGATGGCGAGATCATGGAACGGGCAGTCCTTCCCCGGGAGGAAGAGCAGCTCCGTTTTGCCGAGGTTCAATTTGAGGTGGTGATCCGTCATCCACACTGATATGTCTGCCAGACATGCAGAGATGCGATTCGCCACCTGGTTATCAGAAGGGGGAAAGGAGAAGATTAGTTGTGTAATATATAAATCAAACATGGTGTAGGTCAGCGAGAGGTGTGCTTTACCAAGGTAGACAGAGATGCTGGAAGTAGCTGTTTATTTTAAATTGTGTAGGAGCTAAAGTCTACGATTGCATAAAAATCTGTCGTCACTTTGTCTCCTCCTATTCATAAAAACAGGAAATACTTGGGAGGTTAAAAAACGATATGGTGGAAGCTCATTAGGCTGGCTTTCACTGTCTGTTCGATCAGAGCAATGAAGGAGAGGACACGAGGAGATTACCGATTTTGTTAACGAAAAAAAACCATTATGTAACATAATTGCTACACTGATTTCTCTATGCTCTTCTTATTGGCATTGCCCCACTCACTGTGGAACAACACAACAACAAGATCACCTTCAGGGAACTCTAATACTTTTTTGTAATTACATCTTTCTTTCACATAATGACCAGTATAATTGTATGAAAAAAACAATGTTTTGAGAAATCCTCAATCAAAAATGTATAGTTATGAACAAGTTTTAAGTTTTGCATAACATGTCCTATATTCGAACTCTCAATTTGATCATACAGGTATGTTTTCAAAATGGAATCCAATGCAATGAAGAAGAGGACAGTAGAGGAAGACATGATGTAACACACTTGCTGCATTCTTCTGTTACTGGATTAACCAGAATAATACTAACTTTCTGGAGGAAGCAACTGATTGCTCCCTGCTCTTCTTATTGCTGCTGATACTGCTGATACTGTTGATACTGCACTCCATCTCTTCTTGACATTTGAGTACCTGTCCTTTTCATTTTGCTGAAACACTTCTGTGTTTCCTGCCACCATCTCCTCTATCTTCTCCAGCAGTTCAACCCTGTTCTCATTGATGAGAACATGATACCTGTTTCCACATTTCTCAACAAGCCACTGGAGGGCCTTCCCTTCACTCTCAATGTGCTGCTCAATGGTTGTGTCTCCCAGCCGGGCTCCATGAGTGAACAGCACTATAGTTTGACTTCAGACTCTCTCACTGAGAAGATCCAGGTGTTCCTCTACTACTCTTTTGTGTTCCTCAATTAATGAAGAATCCACTGCTATGACCAGAAGGAGAGTGTGGGGTCCTGGAGGACACAGAGACACACTGAGCACAATCTCCTGTTTAACCAGCTCAGGCGTCTTCTCTACAGGGAAATTCTTCAACCAGCCTGGAGTGTTGACCACAGTAACCTGCCTCCCTGCTACTTCTAGTCATCGTCAGGTCAAACTCTGCCCAGGAAGATGTTTCCTGCTGAACTCTTCATGCTATATCTATTTCCTAGAAGCACTATCCTCAGCTCTGAGAGATGGAGAGAGTCACCTGTCATAGAGAGAGATATTTCCACTCTGTAAAGGAGTTTATTATACATAGAATGTAAATTGTAGACATTGTTATGTGTTTGTTTGCCATTTAGGTCATCTCTACCTAAATGGCATTTTATTGTCTGTATATCTTCCCCTCTCTCTTTTCTTGTGCTGCTTAACATTTGTACCTTCACAGTCTGCTCTACCGTGTCACACTCAAAACAAAAAGTACATTTTTCAGGAGTGGTCTACCCATTCATTATGTAGTGATATGAGGGAGTGTAATTCTGTTAATCTCTAGTTGTGTGTGCACAAACAACCAAGTCTGATTTCCTCATTACACTCAGATCTTGTTTGATAAGTGAGGGGCAATAACAACAAAAACCATCCTGCATTATGACACTCGGTCTGCTCTCTTTCACAAAACCTGCATTTTGCATGATTTTGCAGACTCTCAAAAAGCTACTGGTGAGCAGCTTTTACTCGTACCTGCAACTATGCAGGTTAGTGTGTTGCATCACTGTAGTTGGTGTTTACTGCACTGCAACACAGTTGAATAATCAAAATGCCCTAAACAGAGACTGACAGAAACTCACCCATTCTGTTTCTGCACCTTCATCAGTCCCTGTTTTGCTCTCTCTTCTTTCTTTCTCTTTTCTGTATTCTCCAGTATCTCTCTCTTTATCTCATAATGTCCTCTGTTTCCTGTCACCATCTTCTCCAGGAGCTCTGTGACCTGAGTGACATCACCCTTGTTCTCATTGTTGAGGACATGATACTTCTTTCCACATTTCTCAACAAGCCACTTGAGGTCCTCCTCTTCACTCTCAATATGCTGCTAAATGGTTGTGTCTTGCAGACAGTCCCCATAGGTGAACAGCAGTATAGT
Organism: Coregonus lavaretus; assembly: GCF_964263955.1. Lineage (NCBI taxonomy): Eukaryota > Metazoa > Chordata > Actinopteri > Salmoniformes > Salmonidae > Coregonus > Coregonus lavaretus. The sequence goes on from NC_140005.1 coordinate 17,094,280, forward strand.
GTGACTCCAGACTCTCTCACTGAGGAGCTCCAGTTGTCTTCTACTGACGTTCTGAATTCCTCAGTGAATGAAGCATCTAACCGTATGACGAGGAGGAGAGTTTGGGCTCCTGGAGGACACAGGACACACTGAGCATCATTTCCTGTTTAAGAAGCTCAGGAGTGTTCTTTACAGGGAAATTCTTCCACCAGCCTGGAGTGTCGACCACAGTGACCTGCCTCTCTGCTACTTCTCCCTGTCTCTTCACAGTGACCTGCCTCTCTGCTACTTCTCCCTGTCTCTTCACAGTGACCTGCCTCTCTGCTACTTCTCCCTGTCTCTTCACAGTGACCTGCCTCTCTGCTACTTCTCCCTGTCTCTTCACAGTGACCTACCTCTCTGCTACTTCTCCCTGTCTCTTCACAGTGACCTGCCTCTCTGCTACTTCTCCCTGTCTCTTCACAGTGACCTGCCTCTCTGCTACTTCTCCCTGTCTCTTCACAGTGACCTGCCTCTCTGCTACTTCTCCCTGTCTCTTCACAGTGACCTGCCTCTCTGCTACTTATCCCTGTCTCTTCACAGTGACCTGCCTCTCTGCTACTTCTCCCTGTCTCTTCACAGTGACCTGCCTCTCTGCTACTTCTCCCTGTCTCTTCACAGTGACCTGCCTCTCTGCTACTTCTCCCTGTCTCTTCACACACTGAGTAGTCGTTGTCAAACTCCTCACTGCCCAGGATGGTGTTTCCTGCTGAACTCTTCCCACTATATCTATTTCGTAGAAGCACAATCCTCAGCTCTGAGAGAGCGAGAGAGAGAAAGAGAGATTTTTAGAGTTTAAATCACTTGTGGAAAACCATTGATTTCAAAGTTAAATAAACCATACAACTGTATGTACAAGGACTACTTTTAACAATTTACATTGCATTTATTTTACAAAAACACGTTTACTGACAGAACTGTGCAGATGCAAAGTTTCGTAGCAGAATTTCGGTAAACAGATATCTCTTGCTTAAATATGGGGATGTTTTTACTATGCTAATTAGATTGACATGTGTCAATCGAATGTAGGGTGTTTTAATCTCAGCATGACCAGTGAGACTATCCACTTGAAGCATGATGCTGTGCACAATGAATTTAATGCAATATGTAATGTTATCCATGAGATGGTGCTATAGGATTAGATGAATGCTCAAGGCCTCTTGAATGATCTCAGTGATGGGTGCTCACTCATTCCAGGCAACTCTAGGGGTCCAATATGGATGATGGATTAATTTGTGGTATTTTGCTGATGTAAGGGGAGCTGTCTATGACCTCATTTAATGTATTACAGATTTTGGATTATTGGTTTATGGAGAGGCTTGGCACTCGGGGAAATCACATTTTTGTCTAGACTAGATGGACATCAGCATGGAGTTAATAAATTGTTGGGAACAGGTCCTAATCCAGGCACTTGTCATCTCCCGTCTGGATTACTGCAACTCGCTGTTGGCTGGGCTCCCTGCCTGTGCCATTAAACCCCTACAACTCATCCAGAATGCCGCAGCCCGTCTGGTGTTCAACCTTCCCAAGTTCTCTCACGTCACCCCGCTCCTTCGCACACTACACTGGCTTCCAGTTGAAGCTCGCATCTGCTACAAGACCATGGTGCTTGCCTACGGAGCTGTGAGGGGAACGGCACCTCCGTACCTTCAGGCTCTGATCAGTCCCTACACCCAAACGAGGGCATTGCGTTCATCCACCTCTGGCCTGCTGGCTCCCCCACCTCTGCTGAAGCACAGTTCCCGCTCAGCCCAGTCAAAACTGTTCGCTGCTCTGGCACCCCAATGGTGGAACAAGCTCCCTCACGACGCCAGGACAGCGGAGTCACTCACCACCTTCCGGAGACACTTGAAACCCCACCTCTTGAAGGAATACCTGGGATAGGATAAAGTAATCCTTCTACTCCCCCTTAAACATTGTAAAGTGGTTATCCCACTGGCTATAAAGTGAATGCACCAATTTGTAAGTCGCTCTGGATAAGAGCGTCTGCTAAATGACGTAAATGTAATGTAAATGGGAATTGTTTATTAATTCAAACAAGAATAAATACTTTTGACTTCAATGCAATGTTGACTCTGTGAACTTACCATAGACCTATAGAATTCACGCATGTGTGAAGAAATCAACAAATGAGTATGTATGTTTGTGTGTGTGTGTGTGTGCGTGTGTGTAGTACCTCAACTTCAAGTTTGACGTGGCAAAGTCAGTTTATGATTAGACTGTAAAGTTGGAATACTTCACACTGATAGGGACATGAAATAATATACACCAATAGTGGATAGTGGATCATTTGAAAGACAGTTTGTAAGTATGAGATTTGTATGCTTCTCTACATCCACACTGATGAAGGACTGATGCCCAGCTGGGGGAGCCGCCTAACTGATCACGTGGTACACACTGGAGCGCATGTACTTCTGCTGCGTTCATAACCAAGTAGCAAGGTGGTAGAGGTCATCATGTGGAAGAAGTCGTAGCTCAGTGACGATAGACGAGTTTTCCACTAGTAATTACGAATTGGAGGGGCATTTAAGTGGTAAATACCACCTTCCCACTTGGTTATCAACGCATTATAAATCCGAGGAGGACCTCAGGAATGTGATTGAGGGCCTCTTGAGCCAATTAAGGCTTCGCACCGCATCTCCACCAATGACTGAGAAGGAGGCGAGGTCTTGGATGGAGTCAGATTGCATTGGGAAAAGTTTGGTTAATTTCAGTAGATAAAAAACGAAAAAGGGACAATTAATTTATAGGAGCAAAATAAGTTCATCCTCAATGTTTGACAGGGATTTGTTTGCACATATTTACTGTGGAACTAGGAGAAATAACGATATTCATCAGGATTCGAAATATGGTGAGTTCTAGGTGTTGTGGAAAATATTCCCGAATTTCAAGAATGTTTGAAAGTGGAATGTCATTTTTATGATTTACAATACAGTAAATAACCAGTACATTATGTTCAGCTGTATTTGGACGGTATGCAGCGAGTGGAAGACATCTAACTTAGATGTTTTCTCTGCAAACAAAGTGAGTGGTCGTTCGTCCGGTTGCGCTGTTATAACGTGGCGAGTTGTCTTTGCCAGCATGTAACGTTATCGGTTTGTCAATTCAGAGGCGGGTGTCTCATAATAATGTATCCTTGTGGGTTCTATTAGTTCGGCTACTATTGTAAACCTTTATGCTTGGAAACATGCAAGGACAATACAAATGAATGTATAATTGTATCTTTCTCATGCACACAGTCTTTAGTCTCTCACGGATTTCAATGTACGAAATTGGCAGGAACGTGGTTGTCACACCAATGACAAACTTGTGATGAATTGCTAGATGTTGTGTACAAACTCAATGCCGAAAGTTATGGTGCCCCTCTGTTCATTTTCAAGGGTACATGTGCATTATATTAAGATAGATTGCATAGTATCAAGTGCAACCTAAATGTAATTATGATTTTTATCCACTCCTGACCAAGACAATTAAGACTTGACAATATAAACAATACTTTCCATCAGAGTTATCACAGGTTCACTGTTTATTACTGAGTATAAACTAGTCTATAAACTAATAAACCAGGCTACTAATTATAAACTCTTTGTGAATCATAAAGTAGTTTTCTGTAGCAGTACTGTATAATACATTACCCTTTAGATTCTGATTAAGTCTAGTTTATAGATTTTTAGACTAGTCCAAAATAGTATTGGAATTCTTGAAAGATCACCAAATATAGCCAAACGTTGTACAGTGTATCATGAAGTTTGATTAAAACAGTGACTTCTTCTTTAGAAAGTGTTCCAGAGCACTCACCCCCTAACTCCATTTCAACAAATTCACTTAGTCATGTATAGCATTCCTCAATAAAGCAAGTGCATGACTCCAATTAACTGAAACTTTCTTTGGTAACACTTGTATTAATCAGAAAAGTCTAATTTTAATCAATCTGTTTGGCCAAGTTGTTAGAGTAGCCTGCCACCACGTCCGATCAAACAGTATTCCAGGAATCTATGCGCCTCGGGCCAGGCTGCTAAAAGATGGTTTAGATACGGTGAGCGCTTTGATCTGCTCTTGTATTGTCTGGCTCCATGCTTGTCCAGTTCACTTTGCATCAGCATGGGGGATAGAGTTTGGAGCCTGTGAGATTTGTACACACTATTGGTAATTCGCCAGGTCACTTGGCTGCTGTGAGTATAGATGCCCCCACCCCCGGTAATGACTCCTAAAAAGGGGTCTCTGGTATTTGGGGAGTGTGAGGACTCTTGGCTGTACCCAGGTCTACTGCAGTAAGTGGTTCTCTTGCTGAGCAGTCAGGTGAAGTGAACCCTAGGCCTGTAGACAGCATGCTCTACTATGTATGACACTTCCTCCTGTAGAACAAACACCACAGGTACATCACCATCATGCCCTAAACTTCCATCTTTATTTTGGCTCAGCAGCTCTGGTTACTGGCTTAGCCTTGCATGCTAAGAATGAAACCATAACTCCTTCAGCATCCCACCTAGTTTGTCCTCAGCTTCATACCAGAGGGTTTATTTCAGATTGGGGAGCCTCTGTTGCTGTTCTTTTCCTGGTTGTTATTGTCGCTCACAGATGCAGCTGGACAGAATCACTAATTTCCCAAAGTTTGTGTGTCGGGTCTGTAAGTCCATCCAGTGGGTAGGGGCTTATGGGAAAGCCTCAGAGTGTCTGGCGGAGGGTGAGAGTCAGGCCAGAGTACATAGCAGTCTGCAGAGAGGAGCATACTCCCAATTTTTCAGAGGACTGTGCGATCATGCACTAAATCCTCCCATTCACCACTGAGGAACCACTGAGATGTAATGTGGATCAACACATCGCACAGCCATAGCTGGGTGTGAAACTGACTGACTGGGACTTCCTTCCTTCGTTCCGGAGGTGGACATGGGACATTTGTCACCAAAATACAGTACCAGTCAAAGTTTGGACACACCTACTCATTCAAGGGTTTTTCTTAATTTTTTACTATTTTCTACTTTGTAGAATAATAGTGAAGACATCAAAACTATGAAATAACACATATGGAATCATGTAGTGACCAAACAAGTGTTAAACAAATACAAATATATTTTATATTTCAGATTCTTCAAAGTAGCCACCCTTTGCTTTGCTTTGCACACTCTTGGCATTCTCTCAACCAGCTTCATGAGGAATGCTTTTCCAACAGTCTTGAAGGAGTTCCCACATATGCTGAGCACTTGTTGGCTGTTTTCCTTCACTCTGCGGTCCAACTCATCCCAAACCATCTCAATTGGGGTGAGGTCAGGTGATTGTGGAGGCCAGGTCATCTGATGCAGTACTCCATCACTCTCCTTCTTGGTCAAATAGCCCTTACACAGCCTAGAGGTGTGTTTTGGGTCATTGTCCTGTTGAAAAACAAATGATAGTCCCACTAAGCGCAAACCAGATGGGATGGCGTATCGCTGCAGAATGCTGTGGTAGCCATGCTGGTTAAGTGTGCCTTGAATTCTAAATAAATCACAGACAGTGTCACCAGCAAAGCACCCCCACACCATCACACCTCCTCCTCCATGCTTCACGGTGGGAACCACACATGCGGAGATCATCTGTTCACCTACTCTGCTTGTGTTTCTTGGCCCAAGCAAGTCTCTTCTTCTTATTGGTGTCCTTCAGTAGTGGTTTCTTTGCAGCAATTCGACCATGAAGGCCAGATTCACACAGTCTCCTCTGAATAATTGATGTTGAGATGTCTGTTACTTGAACTCTGTGAAGCATTTATTTGGGCTGCAATTTCTGAGGCTGGTAACTCTAATGAACTTATCCTCTGCAGCAGAGGTAACTCTGGGTCTTCCGTTCCTGTGGCGGTCCTCATGAGAGCCAGTTTCATGGTTTTTCGAAGTTCTTGAAATGTTCCGGATTGACTGACCTTCATGTCTTAAGGTAATGATGGACTGTCATTTCTCTTTGCTTATTTGAGCTGTTCTTGCCATAATATGGACTTGGTCTTTTACCAAATAGGGCTATCTTCTGTATACCACCCCTACCTTGTCACAACACAACTGATTGGCTCAAACGCATTAAGAAGGAAAAAATTCCACAAATTAACTTTTAACAAGGCACACCTGTTAATTGAAATGCATTCCAGGTGACTACCTCATGAAGCTGGTTGAGAGAATGCCAAGAGTGTGCAAAGCTGTCATCAAGGCAAAGGGTGGCTACTTTGAAGAATCTCAAATATAAAATATTTAACACTTTTTTAGGTTACTACATGATTCCATATGTGTCATTTCATAGTTTTGATTTCTTCACTATTATTCTACAATGTAGAAAATAGTCAAAATAAAGAAAAAACATGGAATGAGTAGGTGTGTCCTAAAGTTTGACTGGTACTGTATGTATTTACCAGCTGTGAACATCTGTGTTCAGAATTGGACTCGAGGTGTGAAGCTTGTAGTTCCTTTGTCAATATTACACACAAACCACACTGGACACGTTGTGTGCGCGAGTGTTGCGAAATAAATGTACACACACTTTATTCAATCATTTGACCCACACTGCTCGCGCACATGAACGAGTGTTTGTGTAGCCAAGCGCTAAAGTAGAACTTGGTTTTATTTTAGATGCTCCACGCGCTGCAAGTCAAATAAAATAAATAAAATAATCAAATAAAATTGTATTTGTCACATGCACCGAATACAACAGGTGTAGACCTTACCATGAAATGCTTACTTTCAAGCCCTTAACCAACAACGCAGTTCAAGAAATAGAGTTAAGAAAATATTTACTAAATAAACTAAAGTCATTTTTTAAATAAAAAGTAACACAAGAAAATGACATAACAATAACAAGGCTATATACAGGGGGTATCGGTACCGAGTCAATGTGCAGGGGTACAGGTTAGTCGAGGCAATTGGTACATGTAGGTAGGGGTAAAGTGACTATGCATAGATAATAAACAGCGAGTAGCAGCAGTGTAAAAACAAAGAGGGGGGGGTTGTCAATGTAAATAGTCCGGGTGGCCATTTGATTAATTGTTCAGCAGTCTTATGGCTTGGGGGTAAAAGCTGTTAAGGAGCCTTTTGGACCTAGACTTGGCGCTCCTGTACCACTTGCCGTGCGGTAGCAGAGAGCACAGTCTATGACTTGGGTGACTGGAGTCTTTGACATTTTTTTAGGCCTTCCTTTGACACCGCCTAGTGTATAGGTCCTGGATGGCAGGGAGTTTTGCCTCAGTGATGTACTGGGCCGTACGCACTACCCTCTGTAGCGCCTTACGGTCAGATGCCGAGCAGTTGCCGGTGATGCAACCGGTCAGGATGCTCTCGACTGGTGCAGCTGTAGAACCTTTTGAGGATCTGGGGACCCATGCCAAATCTTTTCAGTCTCCTGAGGGGGAAAAGGTGTTGTCGTGCCCTCTTCATGACTGTCTTGGTGTGTTTGGGCCATGATAGTTTGTTGGTGATGTGGACACCAAGGAACTTGAATCTCTTGACCCGCTCCACTACAGCCCCGTCGATGTTAATGGGGGCCTGTTCGGCCATCCTTTTCCTATAGTACACGATCAGCTCCTTTGTCTTGCTCACGTTGAGGGAGAGGTTGTTGTTCTGGAACCACACTGCCAAGTCCCCTCCTTATTGGATATCAGGAAGATACAAACCCAAGTGGATGCTTGAAAGACAAACAAGGAGAGATGAATCAAAGATAACTAACTAAAAACAAACTAGGTTTCCCTTTTTATCTGTGGATTATTCGTTGGAGTAGAGAAACTCACGATTTTGTATGACTCCGGGTCAAAGTTGTAGGTATTTTAAACCTGCGTGTCATAATCATGTCTGGTGTGGATGGACAAAATCAACATGTGCACGATGACGCACAGGCGTGGCCGATGTAGTCAGCATGTTAGGGTGACTAACAAAACTCCTAAACACTATCTCCAGTACCAACTCTGAAGTCCGCATAATGTGTATTACTGTAAATGACTAAATACTATTGCTTCACACACTGACCTAGTGTTCTGTACTTCTGAGGACATGTTGGACTCTCTCGAGGCCCCAGTCTGCACTGGGTGGGTGGGGACCCTCTTTCTGAGTGACTGTGGCTGTTGTGATGGCCTCTGTCTTTAATGGGACGTTACATACTGTAGCAACTCCAGTGGTACACTGTCATTTTGCCCAACAACTGCTGTGTTCAAAGGCCTAGACTGGGAGGGTTAGCCTATTTAGAAGGGAATGATTTCATCCACCTCTTCTGTGAAAATGTGTCAAATGAGTAAGATGGCTGGCCTTGCTTAGATCGTATTGGGAGACACAAAAATCAAGTAAAAAGGTATTCTGTATTTTCAGAAAAGGTCTACCGTATTTTCCGCACTATAAGGCGCACCGGAGTATAAGCCGCAGCAGCTAAATTGAATGATATTGAATGTGTACATATATAAGCCGCACTGGACTATAAGCCGCAGGTGTTTTAATGTTTAATTACCATATGTAAGGGTTCGTGCACAGAGGGGATTGTCGGGAAAGAGACAAACTGTCTCGCTCTCGTAATGTCTGTCTCTTGCTCTCGTTCTGTCTCTCGTACCACACTCGGTTCCACTTTTACTTTTGCGCGCTACCTGTCTCACTCTTTTCCGGCCTCCAGCTTTTCCTGCTGGAGCCCGCCGCTTAAAGGTGGGTGGCGCGGACCGGTCATAGAGCCCATAGAGTTAAAGTTGGTGGACTGTAACCTGTAAAATCCATAGATTTAGGAGGTCTTCTAGTGGCCGTTAGCTGTAAAAATCCATAGATTAGCCGCACCATTATATAAGCCGCAGGGTCAAAAATTTGGAAAAAAGGCGCGGCTTATAGTCCGAAAATTACGGTACTTTAATATTCTGCCAGAGGTACTCTTTCTAAAGGTTAGTCACATCCTTTAAAGCACTATCTGAGGGAGGACAAGGTCTGACATGCACTGCAATTTGTCAAAAGCTTGCTGTGTTCTTCAGTGATGGGTGTGTGTTACCTAGCACTGTTGATGACACCACAGGAGTGGATCGCTGCTGTTGTTCTGGACTACACTTCAATTTGGGGATCTCTGATTCATACTCATTCGCAGTGTAGACACTCAATAGTGCCTGATCCCTCCACGTGTCCAAATGTCTATACACCAGGGACCTACCCTAAAAAAGCCAGTGCTGCTTTAACCCTAACCCCAGGGCATGCTATTGAAGTGTATTTCCCACACCCGACACCCATATAGTGTAATTACAGCTGCTGATGTGAAACGCCATACTGCTCCTCTAGCTTAAATTGATCCCTGCATCTAGGCCAGCTAACATGTCAGAGGCTTTAGAAAGCAGCTATGAACATGATATTCAGCTAGGCAATGGTATACATTGAGTTACTGCTAACTTGCTCTGTAGATCTATTTAATTTCACCTTATGGACCCTTATTTCACAGTGTATGCAAACTGCTCTGCTATATCATCTGTTATTGCTGACAAATTAGCATCCCTAAAGTGCGTTGCAACTCTAGATTTCTAATGAGATAAATATCCAATATCCTTTAAGTTCCACTCCTTGAGGGCTGACAGACTGCATGCTGCTCTCTCATCCTCTCTCTCACGGTGGTGTTCCAAGCGCTCCTCCTCAGCATGTCATAAAACTGGCTCTGCCTGGGCCCTTGTCAACACACACAGACAGAGAGAGATAAATACAGAGAGGGGAGAAGGACAGAGAGAGCCTGGCCATTTTAGTATGCTGCAGGGCACTGTCCTCCCCAGCACAAGTGTCTTTGTCATCCCTGCCTGTTGAGTATAATGGACCACTGATTACAGTAATGCTGGCAATGGGAGATCATGACACACTGCCAATAACACAGCCATGCAGAGAGCCCAAGAAGGTGTGGGTGGGTCTGTGTGTGTGGGTGGGTCTGTGGGCTTGTATTACTATCCTCGTGGGTACCGGAAGTCCCCACAAGGATAGGACAATTCTCTCAGGTCCCCACGAGGAAAAAGGCTATTTTAGGCATAGGAGTTAGGGTTACGATGAGGGTTAGGGAAATAGGATTTTGAATGGAAATCAATTTTAGGTCCACACAAGGATAGTAATACCAAATGTGTCTGTGTCTGTGTGGAGAAGGAGAGCTGGGCCTAGAGGATTCTCTCTGCTCTCTACTGGTGCAGATGTGCGCTCCAAAGCAGGCTCTGGGTTTTGTTTGTGACTGTCGTACAATTTATAGAATGCCACTTCTCATTTAAGAGCGTTTCAGATGTTTTTGGCTTCATACAAGTATCAAAAATCTGCTTTGTAGCCTGGCTGGCTGCAGTCTTGGTTTAAAGTCTCCTAGATTGAGCTTTTATTATTATGTAGTAGTGTACTGTATGTATACGTGATAATTCCTCACGCTTTGAGAACATGTTTATTATCATGACTGGTGTTATTACCAATGCTTTAGTGACAATTGTTGTGACTGCACTGTGAACACACTGGGAACAAAACGGCAGCATTATCTGCAGGCCCTAGATGACAGTTTTTCTGTCTGTGCATAGCTAACTACAGCGGTTTACCTGAGTGTTGCTGACTTGTAAAGACATGCTTGGCCAAGTCTGTCATCAGATGGTTCTCTTTTTTCACCCTCTGGTGTCTACAGACCAGTGGCGGCCACTGATTGTCTGAATACCCGGGGCACGAAGTGGTTGGAGTTGTCGACAAAGCAGCATGACAGAAATATGATACCAAGTTTTCGAACTACTGGTAGTTTCTTTGAGAAGATGTATAAAGCGATCTGTGCATTTGAGCAACAGCATAAATACAGCTATCTCACTCACTTTTGCATTCAAAAACAGAATGACCACTGTTGCACATGCTGCCACTGTTTTGAACAGATTATATTATATTATTTAGAACGAGCAGTCAGCTCACGAACGAATGAGTGCACCAGGGAGAATACAACAAGCATGCAATAAGTGAAAGCACATTATCTGGAGATACAGTAACTGGAGATAGCTAACTAACATAATGTCGCAAAGCATGATGCGCTAGCCAGTAAACTTTCATTTTGAATTAACTTCATATTGAAAGACTTGAAATTGGCATGGGAGCTAACTGGCTAGCAAGCTACCAGCTAGCTGCTTATTCAAGGTAGATAACTGGTTCATTTATCCAAAATATCCAAACTATTTGTTTCTCAAAATTACTGTAGTTGGCTAATTCATTTGATCACACCTGGTTTTATGCTGTTTTAGTCCACACAACATGTCACCCTGTCATCTACAGTACAACCTGTTGAACAACATGGGGGGAGGGGGACAATAAGCCACCGTCCTACCAGATCCATGATGAGAAGGTTCTAGCTAGTGTATTCCTCTATCCTTCGACTCTTGTTTGACGTAGATGTCTGGTTTTAGGGCTGTCCCCGACAAAAAAATAATCTTGGTCGACCAGCAGTCGTCTGTTCTTTCAACCAATCGACTGGTCCACGTTTTCTGTGTATTTTTCCATATATAGACACACCCTATGTGTTTTTAATAAAATCAACTATATGTAGGCTGCTGAGCTTGTCTGATGCTTTAAGCACACTGTGATTTAAATAATTAAGACACACAAATAACTCGAGGGAGCCAGAGATCAAGATGGCCTAACCAGAAGGAAAAATCTGTTCCCGAACCACCACCTCCCGCTGCTGCTGGCCTTCGCAGATTCTGCCATTATGTTCCTGAAGTTGTTTCATTTATTTTATAGTAAAGTCTTCGTATCTCAAAATCATTGTAATGTGTTTAATAAAAATTATATCTAAATGAAAATTATACATCTAAAAGTACATTGCCAACTATGTATAAATAGCCTACATAAAGCCAATAAATGAAAACATTGCACACTGAAGGTAGAAAATATCCTGATAAAAATTAATCACATTGGCTACCCATGGCCTATCTGCAAGGAACTTGAAACATTGTATCAACTATCAACTTGGTCCAGCCCAAAGCTTGTGCTAACAAACTTGCAACATTGTATAAAATATCCTGGACCCTCAGGGTTTTCCAGCCCTGAGCTGAGCTCCGGCGAGACACAACTGTAGGCTATTTTGTGCAAGGGATAAGAAGTAATCAGGTAGGCCTATTTTATGACGTTTCCACCGGATCAGAACATTACATTTTTTCCCCCTTTCATGCTGAGTGGTAATCGAAAGGGAGAGCGCTGGAAAGATTTTTCAAATAGGCTACATTGAGGAACTATTGTCATTCTCAATGGATGTAAATACAGACTTTGTTTACTTGCTGTTTGAGGTGAAGAAAAAATTACTTTGAGAAGCTCCACAGTTCATTAGTGGTGGTGAGTTAAGGCGATCAGAAATACTATCACATCCCCAAATGGGCACATTTATAGGCCTACATTTATAAGCCTACATTTATAGGCCTACATTTATAGGCCTACATTTATAAGCCTACATTTGCACGCAGGCCAGGTAGCCTAGGTCTACTTGCGGAATCAGGTATGCGTCCTTACTCAACATTGACAGGAGCGCTCCAAACAAAACACAATTAATAAATTGACAACTCGTAAATAGAATGAAATAAACCAAAACGTATTTCTCACAAGTGTAGCCTAGGTTGTGCGCTCTGCAAACAACGTGTCCATTACAGTAAAAGACTGTAATAATAATATTTGTATTTATTTAATTATGGTAACCAAACAAACCTTGTAGATGACAAATGATGGGAATTAAGGGTAAATGTACTACTGGTGATATTGGTGTGCCATCCCCACGGCCTCCGCAATGGATTAGTCCACTGAGACAGGATGTGCCATAACATTTAATTTTTGTTGTTGAAACTGCTCAACAATAATTTTTTAGGTCGACCAACTGCCTATCGACCAAACAATCGACCAGTCGACTAAATGGGGTCAGCCCTATCTGGTTTATCAGGTCCCAGGCTCCCATTATTATTTATTTACAAGTTCATTACAATTAGCTTTTTGCTTGTACCTGATAGAGCAGATCTAGTCTCACATGCGGAACTAAGCCATCTGGCGCGAGAGACATATTGGGAGGGAGACTAGAGCAGACCCAGAAGTTCTGACTGAACGCACATTTGACCGCCCCAGGATGGTCCATTTACTTTGTGCTGTTATAATTTATGCTAGCAGTTCCCCCTCATAGCAAATAACTGGCTAAACAATTCAAGCAATGTTCGCAAGGCTTATGAGCCTGTGGAGGCGGAGCTGCTGCTGCTGCTGGCAGTCTCTGAGGGGCAGAGTAGAGAGTAACTGATCAGCTTGTTTTACACTATGTGTACAGGTAATTGTGTATTTTCTTTGACCAATCAGAAGTGGAGTGCTGCCCCTAACGCCCTAATGGGTGGGCCGCCGCTGGCTCAGCTGCCTGCCTGCCTGCCTGCCACCAAGACCTACTTTAAAGGAATGTTTGGAGGCATCCAATAGGCCTGATGCTGTGTACTAAGCCTAGGGTGCTTACAGACAGACAAGCAGTGAGTGGTTGTATGTATATGAGAGGACTCCCCCCTTCCCCAGGGAACACGGACTAGATGCCACTAGAGGCCAGGCATGATGTCATTTGGCCGAGGTGCGTCTCGTTTCCGCCCAGCAACTAAAAGAGCTGGGAAGAATAATTCTAGGAGTCAACGGGAGGTAAATGGAGGAATCTCCAGACTTTTTAAAAAGCTGTAATGTCATTATGAGAAAGGCTGTCTGTCTGGACTTAAGTCTGTTGAGTCCTACATTTTAAGGATTTCTGTAAAAATGAGACAATAGGTTTCATTTAAACGTCACGTTAATCAAATAGAAGACATGGGCCATCAGAATAACCATATTAAAGGTATTAATTTGGGAAATGTTTAATGCCAGAAAGGGATGTATTTATCTTTCTGCTTGAGGAAGCCCAGAGGATGAGAGCACACCTGATTGCTGCATTTTGTCTTTACCCCCTCCCTCCCTGCCTCCCTTCCTTCCTCGGTCACAGCTCATACAGTACTCCTGAGGATAGCAATGATGAATCGTTTTATTAGCCAAATTAAGGGTGTATCCCATTCTTTTAGGATTTTTATACGTGTCTAGATCTGTCCAGTTAATCACGTCTAGTTCTTAACTTAGGCCAGTTATATTTTGTCTCCAGGACAAAGATATTCTACCTGACTGTACTCTCTGACATACAGTACAGAAGAAAACGCTGGTCTTGTGGTGTTCACATCCACTGTACTGTACTGCCCTGACCCCGTGCTGCTCTGTACTCTGGGTGGAGACAAACAGAGGAGCTGACATTATTCATAGACAAAACAAGCTTTGAGTCGCTTGTAAATGGTTTAACTTTTGGCTCTTGTTGGCATCAGTGGAATGGAGCAGTATTATTCACAGATTATTTTATTGTACTGTAAGCTTGTTTTATTATGGTGTGAATTGAATTTGAGAGCAGAAGATCTGTAACAGTATGGAACTCACTAGAACTCTACAACGAGACCTCTTATTTTATGGAATGACATCACTGCTATTTCGCCCACCCTTGAGGGGAGACTGACAGACTAGTTGTATTTGATAGAAGTAGGCTAATGCAGGACTTGTTGACCCACTTCAACCTAAACTTGAAGTTTATTTTGTTTGATCTTCCATGTGTCCATTATCTATTTGTCAGACAGTGGAAGAATACACTGTCTCTCTGGTCTCATGTCTGTGCATGTCAGTGAGTTTCCTGCCTTAGCATGCATGTGACATTTCCCACCAGATGTAAAATAAGCCCGCTGTTGTTAACCCCACCCTCACTTTGACCCCTGACCCCATATGCCTCTGCAAACCTGTCACTCTACCCTGTATCTGTCAGCAAATATTATGCCTTTTACAGGCTAAAAAGTATTGATCTGTAATGTGTACATGTGAACAGTACTGTACATGCAGAAGTTTATTAGAAAATAATGTTACGCTAGCCTAGAATAAGCAAACTATATTTCATACATTCTACTGAACATCAGATAACAGCTGTTTGCAATGAATAATTGTAGCTGTTATTTACATTGAGTCATTTCCAGCTCTCATCAACAAAAACAGAGTCTAATTGACAACTGGATTATTTGTAAACTAAATGGGCCTAGTTATTCTGTGAGGAAAACTGGCTTTAAAACAATGAAAACAACTGCTAAATTTGGACAGCTGTTATCAGATGTTAATTAGAGTTGAACCTTGTAGCCGTTAACCCTGGGTTATTGCATGAGTGATCAGAGGGTGTTAAAGGTACGGTAGTAGATTATTGACTATCACTATTTGAATCAACAGGTGACCAGCTGCTTGAGAGCAGCATGGAAGCCTGAATCTAAGCCTGCTTTGAATCCTAAAGGAAGGGATGTTGAACACTCACGCAAACACACACACACACACACACACACACACACACACACACACACACACACACACACACACACACACACTGGTAATGATGACCTCCCAGGGTTTTCTGTCTCCATTCGTTTTCAATCTTCCCTGCAACCTGCCCAGTCTGAAACTGCGAGGAGTAACGTCGTAACCTACAGTGGCTTGCGAAAGTATTCGCCCCCCCCCCCCCCCCCCCCTTGGCATTTTTCCTATTTTGTTGCCTTACAACCTGGAATTTAAAATTGATTTTGGGGGGATTTGTATCATTTGATTTACACAACATGGTGTCAATGGTGTCCTTTAGTAGTGGTTGCTTTGCAGCAATTCGACCATGAAGGACTGATTCACACAGTCTCATCTGAACAGTTGATGTTGAGATGTGTCTGTTACTTGAACTCTGTGAAGCATTTATTTGGGCTGCAATTTCTGAGGCTGGTAACTCTAATGAACCTATCTTCTGCAGCAGAGGTAACTCTGGGTCTTCCATTCCTGTGGCGGTCCTCATGAGAGCCAGTTTCATCATAGCACTTGATGGTTTTTGCACCTGCACTTGAAGAAACTTTAAAAGTTATTTAAATGTTCCATATTGACTGACCTTCATGTCTTAAAGTAACGATGGACTGTCGTTTCTCTTTGCTTATATGGACTTAGTCTTTTACCAAATAGGGCTATCTTCTGTATACCCCCCTACCTTGTCACAACACAACTGATTGGCTCAAACGCGTTAAGAAGGAAAGAAATTCCACAAATTAACTTTTAAGAAGGAACACCTGTTATTTGAAATGCATTCCAGGTGACTACCTCATGAAGCTGGTTGAGAGAATGCCAAGAGTGTGCAAAGCTGTCATCAAGGCAAAGGGTGGCTATTTGAAGAATCTCAAATATAAAATATATTTTGATTTGTTTAACACTTTTTTGGTTACTACATGATTCCATATGTTTTTTTTCATAGTTTTGATGTCTTCACTATTATTCTACAATGTAAAAAAATAGTAAAAATAAAGAAAAACCCTTGAATGAGTAGGTGTGTCCAAACTTTTGACTGGTAGTATAGATTGAATGGTTGTAAAGATGGGGAGAGGTCTGTCCTTAATAAAGTTATGCTCTGCTTTTTTGACACCACACTCCAAAAAGCAAGTCCTGTAGGCTCTAGTTTAGTCTTACCTTGTCCGGTCATGTGTTCGAGTGCTGTAAGGAAAGACATATAGTGAGCAATATGTTTGGAACATCAAATCGCATTATCGAATCTCAATACATATAGAATGAAGAGAATTGTGAGAATCGCAATACATATCGTATCGGCACCGAAGTATCGTGATAATATCGGATCATGAGGTCCCTGGCAATTCTAAGCCCTAACTTATACCATGTGACCTTACCAGGCAAAACTCTAGTTAGGCTAAAACTTGGTCATGATGCCCGGAATACCTCTGGACCAGGTGATGCTTAGGAACATTCTTCTATGCTTAGCTAATTGAATAAGTGTACAGTATATCATAGCGTGCCACCTCTGACATTCCTCCATGTGTGTGTTTCCTCCAGGGCTATGTGTGAGTGTAGAGGACCACCACCACCACCACCAGGCTGCTGAGTGAACCTGTATGCCCAGAGAAACAGCACCCAGTATGGACATCGTGGAAGACTTCCCTCCCCCGCCTCCTGAAAGTAAGTAACGCCAACATCCTCCTCTCCTCCCCTCTTTCTCGCTCTCTCTCTGACTCAATCTCTCCCAGCTCTTGTAAATCCCCCCACAGCCAATGAGAACACATGCTCTGTTTATTGTTTTCCATTCTGAGATGAGTGTGAGGCGCTACTTGGTGATGTCATTATGTCATGTCCGTTGGTGGATTTAGCTTGTCGTCCTGAGATGTTATCAGACAGTGACCGTCTCTACTTGTCCCTTTGTTACTCCCAGTGCAGTATGTGTATTATTGTTAATGTTTTTGAGTAGTCAGCTAATGTTGCTCAAACTAACAGGTCTTAAAGGCTGTTTTGGCTGATGATGATGGGGATCTATGTATAATTTTTCCGCTAGTCCTGTTGATGGTAACAGGTTTGAAAGGTCTGTTTCAGCTGACACATTGATGGTCAGTTTAGCTCCCAGAGGGCCTTTTCATGATGGGCAGAGCATGTAAACAACACATTCCTCTCCTCTGGAGCTCGTGGGCCATGGAACGAAGGAGTGAGGAGGAGGAGGACGAGGACAAGGAAGAGGAGGAGAAATGTGCCACAACTGCGAAGGGCAGACAATGTGCCTCAGTATCCAAGCCCTGGTTGAATATTGCAGCATCAGGCACACACACACACAAACGCACCGCAGGGAATGGAGCAGGCCAGAGAAATGCCTAGTCTCCAGCTGGGCAGCCACTTGCCTTGTTGCCATGGCGATGCTGGAGCACATTGTAAGCCAGTGACTCATTGAGCGGAGCAGTGTGGCGGAGCGGAGAGGAGGCACGGGAACAGAATCCATATTGTGGTTATGAATTGACAATGGGCGTTCGGGACAGGCCTAGTTCTCTCTCTGTCTGTGTGTGTGTGTGTGGTGTGTCTCTGTGTTTGTGTGTCTGTGTCTCTGTGTGTGTGCTAGCTAGAGAGAGTATTGGGCAGACTGCAGGCACGCACATTCTCACAGCACCAACCATCCATGGCTTCATCATTTACACTCGATCGTGACCAAATTATGGAATGGGCAATTGAAACGAATAATCTGTTCAAGCTTTTATACGAACCCTGTTACATCACATCCAGCTCTGCTTTACTTGGCCCAGCCTGTGCGTCAGAGAGTGGAGACGCACAATAATGAATATTCATCCCATGGCTCAGCAGTGAAACAGCCCTCCAGGCAGTGGCTAGCTGTGCCTTATCTTTCTAACTGGTCCAACACAGCTATTCATTATCACAGGTGGGAACAGCAGATAACACCTATTTCCAGGTTTTCCCTCCTAATGTTCTGCTCTAGCGCATTCATAGTTTAGTTCGGGGTGTACATAGAGGTCAGAGGTCACAGTTAAACCCAATAGCATAGTCACAGACCATTGTCATAACTCCAGACTAGAACACTTCCTGTCAACCCCTTAGGGAGTCATGATGGGTATTTAGACTAAAGGGCTCACAGTGCTGTAGAGCTTCAAAGCCTTTTGGGTCTCTGAGTGGTTGGTCTGTGTATCAGAAAGACCGTGGGTAAGGACATATTTAGGCCTGAGGGGTTAGTAACTTATGAGTGATGTGGTTGATGGTTAGTGGGCTTAACCTGTAGCCTTACTTACCCTTGTGTATTTATATTAGACAGTGTTGTTTCTAGTAATGGCTGTCTAAATGTCAGCTTAGAGTTTACTCAATCAAACAGGAAGTACTTAGCCAGGACAGGAAATTGAATTTATGTGAATGGGGGTCAAAAGGAAAAAGGTGTCCGTCTATACTGAGAAATCTTAGTAGGAAATCTTCTCATATAGAAATCCAAAGGGGGATAGGAATTGTTACCTCTGGTTTGGTCATTCCGGAAATTGGTCCAGAACTTGGGAGAGAAAAGGGAATTTTCCTTAGTTTCTTAGCAGGAACAGTCAGGATATGAGAGTTTACCTTGGTTAACCTAGTCGTGGGGAAACTTGAATCCTGAGTAGTGTTTGTACTGGGACTGAGTGGCGTGAGGAATCTGTGGTATGTTTAGGAGCAGAGGTGTGCCAGTTTCTGTTAGAAACGTCCGCCCGGGCCAGGGAGGTAAAGTAGCAGTCTCAGATGGGGTTGTGACCTCCTAAACTGGAGCTCCCGCCTCCCATAGGGAAACTGTGGTATAGGAATCTGGATCCAATAGGAAGTCCATGTACTTGGACTCCTGTAGAGAGAAGGGGATGTTTGAATGGGCTGAATACAGAGCATTCCTTTAATCTATTCCACTGATGAATTCTGGCTGTGTCACCTTCTGTGAACCCTTTGCCAGCATTCCAGTAGGGATTCTAATGTTATGGCTTTTTATCTTTCTTTAGGCTACATACTTTCCTCTCCTTTTTACACCCCTCTCTCTTTATCTGGCCTATTTCACCTCCTTTATTCAGTATGTCAGTTCCTCACTCCCCTCCGCTGTCAGAAAGTACCAGAGATGTGCTCTCACAATGCCTTTCGAGATTTGATTTGACAGGTCTTTTCCTACGCCTTACACAATTGTGTCAGTCGGTGTCCTCAATCTGTCACACGTACAGCTGAACAAACACCCTGTTACTAAACCAACACACCACCCTCCCAAAGGAACCTCCATATAGCAGTGAAAAGAACAATAAACTGGAGAGCGAGATCAGGTTGCCTCTAACCCAATACCTCTGAATGAGGTCTATGGTAGGACATTTACATTCCATATGCATCCTCAGCACAGTTTAGGTCAGAGAGAGAAAGCCACCTCACATAGTGTTTTATGGACCATGCTTCACCCACATTCTATTGTAGCTGAGTCAGAACCTAGTCATACAGGGATGCCTGGGCCTCCTCTGGAACACTAGTGCTACATCTCAATAGTATCAAGTGGCTTTCTTTCCTCATCTCTATTCCTTCATCAACATTGATCTGAAATTAGATAAGGAAGGAAAGCCAGTTTGGATTATTGAGATGCAGCCCAGGATTCATGGGAAACACAGTTGTTTTCCTGGTCATTGGGGGTGTGACAAAACTGTTTCCTGTTTGCCTAATTGCATCGTGTGGATGATGTTAAAAATATTTGTTGGTCTGATGTGATTAATAAGGAGCATCCAGACGCTGCATTTTATGCATTTATGAAATTGCTTCTTCAGATTATTGATAAACTTGCACCTGTTAAGAAACTGACTGTTAGAACTGTTAAGGCTCCATGGATTGATGAGGAATTGAAAAACTGTCTGGTTGAAAGAGATGGGGCAAAAGGAGTGGCTAATAAATCTGGCTGCACATCTGACTGGATGACTTAATGCAAATTGAAAATTATGTGACTAAACCTAACAAAAAGAAGAAGAAACTGTATTATGAAGCCAAGATCAATGATATAAAGAATGATGGGAAAAAACTTTGGAGTACTTTAAATGAAATGATGGGCAGAAAGACAAATTAAATCAGATGGCTTATTCATCGCAAAACCATTTGATGTTGCCAGTTTTTTAATGATTACTTAATTGGCAAAGTGGGCACATTTTAGGCAGGAAATGCCAACAATGAACAGTGAGCCATCATACTCATGCATAGAAAAACAAATAATGAAAGAAAGCATTGTAAGTTTGAATTTTGTAAAGTTAGTGTGGGTGAGGTGGAAAGATTATTGTTATCGATCAATAATGACAAACCTCCTGGCATTGACAACTTAGATGGAAAGCTACTGAGGATGGTAGCTGACTCTATAGCCACTCCTATCTGTCATATCTTTAATCTGAGCCTAGAGGAAAGTCTTTGTCCTCAGGCCTGGAGGGAAGCCAAAGTCATTCCGCTACCCAAGAGTGGTAAAGTGGCCTTTACTGGTTCTAGCAGAAGACCTATCAGCTTGATGCCAGCTCTTAGCAAACTGTTGGAAATGTATTTTGACCAAATACAATGATATTTCTCTGTAAACAAATTAACAACATACTTTCATGCTTATAGAGAAGGGCACTCAACATGTACTGGACTGACACAAATGACTGATGATTGGTTGAAAGAAATTGACAGTAAGAATATTGTGGGAGGTGTACTGTTAGATCTCAGTGCAGCCTTTGGATATTATTGACCATAACCTGTTGTTGAGAACTTGTGTTAAGGCCTTTCAACCTCTGCCATATCATGGATCCAGAGCTATCTATCTAATAGAACTCAGAGGGCTTTCTTTAATGGAAGCTTCTCTAATGTCAAACATGTAAAGTGTGGTGTACCACAGGGCAGCTGTCTATGCCCTCGACTCTCTTCTATTTTTACCAATGACCTGCCACTGGGATTAAACAAAGCATGTGTGTCCATGTATGCTGATGATTCAACCATATATGCATCAACAACCACAGCTAATGAAGTCACTGAAACCTTTAACAAAGAGTTGCAGTCTGTTATGGAATGGGTGGCCAGTAATAAACTGGTCCTGAACATCTCTAAAACTAAGAGCATTGTATTTGGTACAAATCATTCCCTAAGTTCTAGACAGCTGGATCTGGTAATGAATGGTGTGGCTGTTGAACAAGTTGAGGAGACTAAATTACTTGGTGTTACCTTAGATTGTAAACTGTCATGGTCGAAACATATAAATTAAATGCTTTTTTGACACCACACTCCACAAAGCAAGTCCTGCAGACTCTAGTTTTATCTTATCTTTGTTGTCCAGTCATATGGTCAAGTGCTGCAAAGAAAGACCTAGTTAAGCTGCAGCTGGACCAGAACAGAGCTGCACGTCTTGCTCTTCAGTGTAATCAGAGGGCTAATATAAATACTATGCATGCCAGTCTCTCTTGGCTAAGAGTTGAGGAAAGACTGACTGCACAGTTTGAAAGATATGGCAAATAGTATTCAAACCGGATGGACATCAGAAATAGATGGGAGAGGTTGAGGGGAGAGGAAGGACAGGAGTAAAAACAAACAAAATATAACTATTGTAAAATGGACCGTGTCCATAAAATGTATAAAGTATGTATAAGCTGGAAGTAGAGGCCTAAGCGTTGTTCTTCACTAGTTTATAATAATAATAATATAATATGCCATTTAGCAGACTCTTTTATCCAAAGCGACTTACAGTCATGCGTGCATACATTTATGTGTATGGGTGGTACCGGGGATCGAACCCACTACCCTGGCGTTACAAGCGCCGTGCTCTACCAGCTGAGCTACAGAGGACCACAGTTTACTCCAATTAGGGGAGGGGTGGTAGGGTTAGAAAGTAATAAAGGAAAATATATTTGAAAAAAAAGATATGTATGTATGCATGTGTATATGTACAGTTGAAGTCGGAAGTTTACATACACTTAGGTTGGAGTCATTAAAACCAGTTTTTCAACCACTCCACAAATTTCTTGTTAACAAACTATAGTTTTGGCAAGTCGGTTAGCACATCTACTTTGTGCATGACACAAGTAATTTTTCCAACAATTGTTTACAGCCAGATTATTTCACTTATAATTCTCTGTATCACAATTCCAGTGGGTCAGAAGTTTACATACACTAAGTTGACTGTGCCTTTAAACAGCTTGGAAAATTCCAGAAAATGATGTCATGGCTTTAGAAGCTTCTGATAGGCTAATTGACATCATTTGAGTCAATGGGAGGTGTACCTGTGGATGTATTTCAAGGCCTACCTTCAAACTCAGTGCCTCTTTGCTTGACATCA
Organism: Coregonus lavaretus; assembly: GCF_964263955.1. NCBI lineage: Eukaryota > Metazoa > Chordata > Actinopteri > Salmoniformes > Salmonidae > Coregonus > Coregonus lavaretus. The sequence continues at coordinate 17,116,909 of NC_140005.1, forward strand.
TGGGAAAATGATAAGAAATCAGCCAAGACCGCAGAAAACAAATTGTAGACCTCCACAAGTCTGGTTCATACTTGGGAGCAATTTCCAAACGCCTGAAGGTACCACGTTCATCTGTACAAACAATAGTACGCAAGTATAAACACCATGGGACCACGCAGCCGCCATACCGCTCAGGAAGGAGACGTGTTCTGTCTCCTAGAGATGAACATACTTTGGTGCGAAAAGTGCAAATCAATCCCAGAACAACAGCAAAGGACCTTGTGAAGATGCTGGAGGAAACACGTACAAAATTATCTATATCCACAGTAGTAAAACAAGTCCTATATCGACATAACCTGAAAGGCCGCTCAGCAAGGAAGAAGCCACTGCTCCAAAACCGCCATAAAAAAGCCAGACTACGGTTTGCAACTGCACATGGGGAAAAATATCATACTTTTTGGAGAAATGTACTCTGGTCTGATGAAACAAAAATAGAACTGTTTGGCCATAATGACCATCGTTATGTTTAGAGGAAAAAGGGGGTTGCTTGCAAGCCGAAGAACACCATCCCAACCGTGAAGCACGGGGGTGGCAGCATCATGCTGTGGGGGTGCTTTGCTGCAGGAGGGACTGGTGCACTTAACAAAATAGATGGAATCATGAGGAAGGAAATGTATGTGGATATATTGAAGCAACATCTCTAGACATCAGTCAGGAAGTTAAAGCTTGGTCGCAAATAGGTCTTCCAAATGGACAATGACCCCAAGCATACTTCCAAAGTTGTGGCAAAATGGCTTAAGGACAACAAAGTCAAGGTATTGGAGTGGCCGTCACAAAGCCCTGACCTCAATCCTATAGAACATTTGTGGGCAGAACTGAAAAAGCGTGTGCGAGCAAGGAGGCCTACAAACCTGACTCAGTTACACCAGCTCTGTCAGGAGGAATGGGCCAAAATTCACCCAACTTATTGTGGGAAGCTTGTGGAAGGCTACCCGAACGTTTGACCCAAGTTAACCAATTTAAAGGCAATGCTACCAAATACTAATGGAGTGTATGTAAACTTCTGACCCACTGGGAATGTGATGAAAGAAATAAAAGCTGAAATAAATCATTCTCTCTACTATTATTCTGACATTTCACATTCTTAAAATAAAGTGGTGATCCTAACTGACCTAAGACAGGGAATCTTTACTAGGATTAAATGTCAGGAATTGTGAAAAACTGAGTTTAAATGTATTTGGCAAATGTGTATGTAAACTTCTGACTTCAACTATGTATTTATATGTGTGTATGTACAGTACCAGTCAAAAGTTTGGACACACCTATTCATTCGAGGGTTTTTCTTTATTTTTACTATTTACTAAATTCATGTAGTAACCAAAAAAGTGTTAAACAAATCAAAATATATTTTATATTTGAGATTCTTCAAATAGCCATCCTTTGTCTTGATGACCGCTTTGCACACTCTTGGCATTCTCTCAACCAGCTTCATGAGGTAGTCACCTGGAATGCATTTCAATTAACAGGTGTGCCTTCTTAAATGTTAATTTGTGGAATTTCTTTCCTTCTTAATGCGTTTGAGCCAGTCAGTTATGTTGTGACAAGGTAGGGGGGGTATACAGAAGATAGCCCTATTTGGTAAAAGACCAAGTCCATATTATGGCAAGAACAGCTCAACTAAGCAAAGAGAAATGACAGTCCATCATTACTTTAAGACATGAAGGTCAGTCAATACGGAAAATATCAAGAACTTTTAAAGTTTCTTCAAGTGCTGTCGCAAAAAACATCAAGCTCTCACTGGAAAGGAAGACCCAGAGTTACCTCTGCTGCAGAGGATACGTTCATTGGAGTTAACTGCACCTCAGATTGCAGGCCAAATAAATGCTTCACAGAGTTCAAGTAACAGACACATCTCAACATCAACTGTTCAGAGGAGACTGCATGGATCAGACCTTCATGGTGGAATTGCTGCAAAGAAACCACTACTAAAGGACACCAATAAGAAGAGACTTGCTTGGGCCAAGAAACACGCGCATTGGACATTAGACTGGTGGAAATCTGTCCTTTGGTCTGAGTTATTTCATAGTTTTGATGTTTTCACTATTATTCTACAATGTAGAAAATAGTACAAATAAAGAAATACCCTTGAATGAGTAGGTGTGTCCAAACTTTTGACTGGTACAGTATGTAAATTGTAAAGTATTTTGTTTGTAATGTATTTTTCGTTATGTGTTGGACCCCAGTAAGTCTAGCTGTCGCCAATGGTGTCGGCTAATGGGGATCCTAATAAATCAAATCAAATATATTATTCGGCTCCCGCGTCTCAGTTAGTCATTGGTTTCCTTGAACAGAAAGTAGCATGTAAATTTTTCACTCTGTCATTAGCTTGTATCAGCAAGACCTTCTTGTGCACAACCTCTTATGTACATTATAAGTAAAGCATTTGTTTTGTCGTAACATCACCATGTTGCCATAATATTTTCCATAATGTTTGTGTAAAGTGGGCTATCTGATGTTGTGTTGGATCAATGCGCAAATGTTCTTCAGTTCATTGAATCAAATCAATAATTTGCTTTCAACATTGTAATGTAACTACCGGTAGTTGTCTTACATTACGTTTGGATTGAATTAGCTAAATGATATTCAGCTTCCTGTATTTTTTATTCTAGTATATCATTTAGCCAGGGTTCAATTGAAAACATAGACGCACCCTTTTTCTAATTACAAACCTGCATTTGGTGAAGTCATTTATATTTCACTTAGTAGAGGGTCTCAACTTGACCCACCACCCGCTTTGTGGCTATGAATAGACATTGGTGGGGGCAGGCTTCGGTGACCTCACATTTTTGGAGAGAAGGGAAAAGTCAAGCCACTACTGTGAATAACTACATTTGAGCATAATGATTAAACTTCAATTATTCTACTTCCATATGTCTCATGTTCTCTCTCTCTATCCAAAGCCATACATAGGTAAGCTGTATTTATCGGACTCCAGCTCTCTCTTTTCTCTCTGTGATTAGTGTTGGCGGACGAGGTGCCCTATGCGGATGAAGAAGAGGGGGAGCAGTTTGAGTTTGACGACAGTGGGGATGAGGCCCCTAAGGCAGACCGGCCGCCCCTTGCTCCTCCAGCCCCAGACTACAGGGCCCAGGGCCAGGCCCAGGTCAATGGTGTGGCCCTTCACCCACAGCAGGAAGGACCATACCCCCAGCCCTCCAACCCGGAGCCCCCAGCAGCTGCAGCGACATCTGACACAGCTCCAGTGGCAGCAGCACCGGAAGCTCCAGTAGCCATGGCCACAACAGACACAGTGGCAGCAGCACTGGAAGCTCCGGTAGCCATGGCCACAACAGACACAGTGGCAGCAGCACCGGAAGCTCCAGTAGCCATGGCCACAACAGACACAGTGGCAGCAGCACTGAAAGCTCCGGTAGCCATGGCCACAACAGACACAACAGCTCCAGTGGCAGCAGCAGAAGTGGACAAGGCTTCATCAGTCCCAGTCCCAGCTGACACAGACAGTGATTTACCCCCTCCTCCACCTCCAGAGGACTCCACTCCTGTAGGCACAGACTCTGTTAACACAGGTTAGTGAAAACAACTATTCCGTTTTCTTCTTTAGCACCTGGATGTCTGAGGATGGATCCTCTGTCTCACTGTAGCCTAAACATACACAAATAATGTACCACCACAACCATATCATTGCTCCACACTGAGTGGGCGCTGTACAGTAGATGGTGTCATGCAGTCCATCCTAAGCACATGTTGTATTACCTCATTCTGACACATGCTCCATGTCAGGCTGGAATAGACATTAGTGTAGTGGAGCCCTGCCTGTCTCTCTCCTGACGCCTGATATCACTGGCTGGCTGGTTCAGGGTGGCTCCTGACATTCATCACACACAGCTTGACTCCACCAGGACACTACCACTCTCTCTATCAGACTCTGTCAGAGGAGAGAGGCCCACCCTACTACCCCATCACCCCAGTTAGACTCACCCCACATTTCAACTAGAGACTCCAACAACCTCTTGCGAACACATACATTCCAAGCTCTTTCCTCTCTCTAGCACTCACTGCCCAAGTTGCTGTGTCTCTCCCCCTCTGACAATTACAACCCAGTCCAATTGCGAGTCCAGGCCCCTCTCCTCTCCAGTGGCTGACCAGTAGTGTTTACCCTGCAGCTTATGTGTCTGTAGTGGGTGTATGGTGATTTATCTCTTCTGACCCCAGGGCCTGAGACGAGCTCTCTATCTATCTATCTATCTATCTATCTAATCTCTCTCTCTCTCTCTCTCTCTCTCTCTCTCTCTCTCTCTCTCTCTCTCTCTCTCTCTCTCTCTCTCTCTCTCTCTCTCTCTCTCTCTCTCTCTCTCTCTCTCTCTCTCTCTCTCTCTCTCTCTCTCTCTCTCTCTCTCTCTCTCTCTCTCTCTCTCTCTCTCTCTCTCTCTCTCTCTCTCTCTCTCTCTCTCTCTCTCTCTCTCTCTCTCTCTCTCTCTCTCTCTCTCTCTCTCTCTGCTGTAAAACAGTAAAGACACTCCTGTCTGATTGATTGAAAGCTTAAGAGAGGGAAGGCTCACAGGCTGAGATTTGAAGTAGTGGCAGTTAAATGTTTATCTACCTGCTGTAAATCACAGTATTCTTCTTCAGTGTTCTGCAATGATCGAAAGTTGGAGTGCTTAGTCACCTAACCAATGATAGACATGATGTGGTATCATCAAATTCCGCTCATGGAATTTTATGGCAGTACTTTTTAGTATTTTGCAATTGTGCAAAGTAATCTGATAACAAATTAGTTCCAGCACATTCAGAGCAGTGTGTAGCTGTGTTGTATTGATGGGGATCATTTGGGGCTAACAGTACTGTGTGTTACATTTCCATTGCAGATAAGGAAGTGTCCAGTGATGACCCTCCCCCAGCCACCCCCAGGACCACCTCCCAGAAGAAAGTCAACCCCTACTCTGTGATTGACATCACCCCCCTCCAACTACAGCAGCTGGAGCAGCAGCATGGGCCCGTCGCTTCCTCACCGGTTGAGAGGGTGGGAGGAGAGGGGGAGAAGGAGGGTGAGGGCCAGGATGTTCCCCCCGCCAGCCCCCCCTGTGTCCCCCCGGGCTACTCTGTGCCCGTGCCCTGTGGGTACGCCACCCCCTCTGGTGTGCCCCTCATCACGCCAGCCTACACCACGCCCGTCATCATCCGACACTTCTCCGTGGACGAGGACGGTAAAGGAAGAACACATCAATGGTGGAAATATGTAGAATTAGAAGGATTTTAACAGCCATTCCTACCATTCCTTCTACTCTGTTCTGCATTCATATTGCAAACCTCAGACTATCATGATGTGATGCGTTTGATATAGTGTTCCTACAATGAACAGAGCACTGAAAAGTAGGAACAGAGCACTGAAAAGATGTGGTGGGCACTGTTCAAACGTCTCATTCAATCTTGTTAGTGGAATTCCCCCGTCCTCTCCCCCTTCTTCACCACTGACTTTGGGATGAGAGGCCATGACACATGCATGCTCTGTACTCCCAACAAATATTTCCTCTCCTTTCTTCGCATTTTCAATGTTTTCCTAAAACCTTGCCTCAGGAAGTGGGGACTAAATTTAGCCGCTCGCTAAACTCTGTGTTGGCTTTGAGGATTTTCCTGTTTTCTCTTTAATGTTACAGTAGTAGTTAAATGTGTGCCTTGGCCAGTCTGAGGGGAAATTGCAGTGTAATTAAGCTACTCAACATGTCACAGAGGGTCACTCCTATTTTATAGTATTTTAAAAGGTATATTCTACAGTTGAAATGTTATCACATTGACTGATTGTTCCAATATACTGTAAGGCTTTTCTGTTGGAAATATTCTGTGACATGTAAGCCTATCATTGCGGATAATATGTGAGAATGTATTAGATATCAGTTTATCATTGCCGTTTTTTGAATGAGCAATCTAATCTGAGGTCCTTATCAATCAATTTCAGGTCTTTATTTTTATCTCTTAAATGCAAGTTTAGTTTCAGTGGTGGCTGCCCCCTGGTGGCAGTACATAAGGTTTAGCGCAAACTGCTAATTGTATGTAATGTTAGGGAAGGAGTCATCAGTGTTGATTTTTGTTCTCTCTCTCTCTCCCTCCAGATACTGTGGTGGGGACAGGCAACATTTCTGTTGACATGTGAGTGACTCGCCTGCCAGGATCTTTCTTCACTGATCTGCTTTATCTCATCTAGACTGGAGTTGATCTGCCAGAATTTGTGATGAAGTGGATTCTTGCTTATTTGCGTTGGAATAGCAGATGGTTATGATTTCTCTATTTTATTCAAATGTCTGCAGTGAAGAGTATCCTGCCATCAGAGAGGAGGATGCTTTGTCTAAATGGGTGTCGGACCCTGCAAACACAGCCTGGATGGAAAGTAAGTACTCATCCTCTTCTCATTTCCCAATGAGAAATACCTTTCTGCAATTTTCTGTTTATTTTACTTTCCTGTTTCCATTTGTATTTACCTAGTTTATACATTTTGGTCTGCTTGGAACACAACAGGACAGGGATTGTAAGGTTCTGAGTCCATCCTGAATCTGTCCCGTTCACAATGCATGACTACACAGTGGTGTTCTTTTTATTCTTGACTCAAGTGAATTTCCAGACACTTCCTTCCTCTAGCTCCTTTTGAGGAACCGGGCCCTTGTGGGGTCTCTCCTCTTGACTTCCCTGAGACTGAATCCTGTCCGTTGTGTGAAGATTTATTTCAAATTGAGACCTTGTTAATTCAAACATGGTTGCGTTGTCATTTAGATCCAGATGAAGTAATTTATGATGATGTGCCCAGAGAGAACTCTGACTCCACTACAGGTTAGTGCTGTATTCCTTATTTTTTGTCTTTCTATTCTGTCTTTCTTTCTTTCAGTTTTTCATTGTACTGTCGTTCCTCTTTTCCACAGCGTCAGGGTACTTCTGCATATTAATGTCTTTACCTCTTTTGCATTTATAAAACATAATGTACTGAAATTATTCATCAGATACATTTTATGTGCCCTTAAGCAAACTGTGTTAGGCTATACAATGTTCAGTTGATGCACTTGAAATGGCATATAGAATTCATGCCAAGGAATCTGATCTAAATATGGTCAGGCTAACTTACTGTATGTGAATACAAATTGCACCATAAAATATATTTCACCCTGATTTGAATGCTGTTCCCCTTGATTTTAACCCTTTCCCTTCCATCCCTCAGAGCCAGACGAGATGATCTATGACGATGTGGAGTTAGGAGAGGAGGGCTGCGGCAGCTCCCTGGACAACGGTTGGAGCTCCAGCGAGTTTGAGAGCTATGACGAGCAGAGTGACGGGGAGGGCCGCGGGGAGAATGGCCTGCCTGACGCCTTCATGAGAGGGAAGCCCCCACAAAGGAAGACCCATGTGTGTAAACTAAACACCTTACCCCCTCTGTCTACAGACCTGTCCGTCTGGGGAGGGAAGAGAAGGGTGAAGAGGGGGAATATACTATGCTAGAGGAAGGGGATTATATGTACTATGGGGAGTAGAAGATTGAGAGAGGATATTTACATTTTTACATTTACATTTTTAGTCATTTAGCAGACGCTCTTATCCAGAGCGACTTACATGAGCAATTAGGGTTAAGTGCCTTGCTTAAGGGCACATCGACAGATTTTTCACCTAGTCGGCTCGGGGATTAGAACCAGCGACCTTTCGGTTACTGGCACAACGCTCTTACCCACTAAGCTACCTGCCGCCCTATGAAGGATATGTGTCTCATCTGGATTCACCAGGAGATGCACAAAGCTGCAGATGGACGCCACAGAACAACAGACTCTAAAGAAGGATACACTCTTAGAAAAAAAGGTTATATCTAGAACAGTGGAGGCTGGTGGTAGGAGCTATAGGAGGACGGCCTCATTGTAATGGCTGGAATGGAATTCATGGAACAGTATCAAACAAATCAAGCATATGGAAACCACATGTTTGACTCCGTTCCATTTATTCCATTCCAGCCATTACAATGAGCTCGACCTCCTATAGCTCCTCCCACCAGCCTCCACTGATCTAGAACCTAAAATGGTTATTTGGCTGTCCCCATAGGAGAACCCTTTTGATTCCAGGTAGAACCCTTTTGGGTTCCATGAAGAACCCTTTCCACAGAGGGTTCTACCTGAAACCAAAAAGGGTTCTACCTTGAACCAAAAAGGGTTCTCCTATGGGGACAGCCGGAGAACCCTTTTGGAACCCTTTTTTCTAAGAGTGTCGTTTATATCAGCATCTTGAACATATGAGGAAGCAGAAGCAGTGGCACACAGTGAATGTATAATAAAATACAATATCCAGTTAAACAGAAGATGAGTAAATATTTGACATCCTCATATTTAAAATGAAAAATACTTCAGCTAATGTTAATACACATTTTTATACACTAGGATTATTCTTGTCTTCCGGCTGCACATGTTATTACTAAGCTCTCTGTAATATACAGTTCATTTGTATATTTGGTTTTGAATTGAACGGCCTGCTTGTTCTTTCAGCCCAGAGGTCTTGCCAGGGAAGTCTCAGTGTTATAACTCCGCTGGCTGCACAAAGTGACTGCTTGGCTTCTGTGGCAGAGATTGGCCCTGTTAAAGGTAGACTCAGCGAAGTGACATTGCCACGAGCAGCACCGCAGATATTGCGATGAGCGAGATGCAAGACTTTCTCAGAGTCATGCATAGTATCTGCGCATGTGAATGTTCGCTTCACGCTGTTAGAGCGTGGTAGGTACGGGACCAAAACAGCAGAGAAGGTTAACCTTGCGCTTCAACGCTCTTAGTTGTTTGCTGAAATTGACCCACTAAGCTTTGTGCATCTACATCATATCGCTGAGTCTACCTTTAAGAATAATATGTGGGTCGGGAGACAAAATATGGGTGAGGAGGCAATGCCTTAGCTGTGGTGAGGGTGGGCGGATTGGGGTGAGGGGCATGATCTTCTCTGGCTGACCACCTTCAAAGGATCCGTCTGGTAACGCGTCAAATGCTCTGCTTTTGTTTAGCTTTCTCAAGATCTGACACGCTTGAAAGAACTCTATGAGAAAAAGATGAAAGATCTTATGGCAAGTACAGTGGGAACGGTAGAGCTACAGCAGATAAAACAGAAACACGAGCAGAAGGTAAATGTCCTCATCATGGTCGGTGTCTGTCTTCACCCTCCGCTAGACAAAATAGAGCCTCCTCAACCTCCTTAACCTCTCCCTCACTGTGTCTCGCACCGACTGATTCAGACCTAGTTTCCCTTCATCCTGCTCTTATGTCTGGTGGTGAGTTTGTCTCTACTGCATTGACATGTGCCAACTGTATGGGTGTTGAGGCAACTGCATCTCCTAAGTGACATGCCTTTAGTTCTACAGCGTACTGAGACACCAATGCAGCTGAGTTGTGTGTAGGCCTGGACAGGAGGTCCGTACAGGTTCATTTTAGTCCACTCATTGAATAATGATGCTACAGAACATTTTCAAACAAATCTATAAAAAAAAGATAGAGTTATGAAGTTATACTTTTCAGCAGAGGGTTGTAGCAGTCCAGGTAAATCTTCTGAGACCCTACCCTGGCTAATGAAAGAGCCTCTAAACTACTGACATTCCCTATTTACAGGTCTCACATAGAGAGATTACAGTTAAGTACACGTCACTTCTAGCCCTTATGCATTTGTGAAAATCCTTTAATTTAGATTGACTCAGTTCAGCTGCTGTCACAGTTGCTGTCTTGCTCTGGTCCACCCTGCTCTCCCTGAGGTCCTGCTCCTGTATTTACATGAGCTGTCATATTCCCTTCTCTTCTAACACAGTTCCTATATCATCCCCTAAGAACTTCAGTAGCATGCTGTTCTCTCTGTCTGCTCTGAGTGCTATTTACTGTTGTTGATGCTACCTGAAGATGCAAAAGCTGGTGAAGGCAGCGAGAGACGGGACCAAAGACGGCTTGGAGAAGACCAAAGCAGCAGTGAAAAGGGGACGGTCGTATATCAAGACCCACTGTCATGGTAAGCGTAAGAACAGAACATGGACTATGGTTCTTAGTGCACACTAGTCAGTTAATTACACTAGTGTATCTGGGATAAATTGCAAGCACTTTACATTGTAACAGAGGAATCATCCACTAACAATGTGTATTAACCTCCTGGGTGATGCTGATCTGATTTAAGCTGACCTCCTCTCTCCTGTTTATCTCAGAGAGGAAGTCAACCTGTTTTGAGGATGAGGAGTCGGAGCTCTTCATCGAAGTGGAATGCTTCAACATGGAGCCAGTGCTCAGTCCCGTCCCTGAAGGGCTCTCACAACAACAGGTGGTGAGGAGGTGTATACTGGGCTCCATATTAGAGAGTGAGAAGAACTATCTTGATGCACTGAAGCGGATTTTAGAGGTATGTTATTTTACAGTTTATACATTTCATATAGAATTTCTCTGATTTCCTCCAGGAAAATATTTCCTACCACCCACATCCTTATAATCCTTATCCTCTCTCCTATCAGCAATATGAAAAGCCACTTTTGGAGATTGAGCCCAGGTTGCTAAGCGATAGGAAGCTGAAGGTGACGTTCTATCGTATCCGGGAGATTCTCCAGTGCCACGCCCTGTTCCAGATCGCCCTGGCGTGCCGCGTGGCCGAGTGGGACAGTCTGGAGATGATTGGGGATGTCTTTGTAGCCTCGGTGGGTTGGTGGACAAGTGTAGGAAGGATTTAGTGCTGGGGAACCTACTGTAGGAAGGATTCAGTTCCTAATGTTTCACTTTTAAGATGGCTGGAAGAGTAAACCATTTGACAGTGGTCATATGGTCAAAACTAGTGGACAGAAACATTCCTTTACTCACACAATATCCTGTACTGTGCTTCACCATTGAACACAACACTGACTGAAGCGATAGTGAAAGTTTACCATGACTCATTAGTCCCATGACTGCACACACACACACACACACACACACACACACACACACACACACACACACACACACACACACACACACACACACACACACACACACACACACACACACACATAGCTGCACTGGGTTCTTGGAGGAAGTGCTCCACCCTGGTGTCTCCGCTGCCTAGCAACCCGGTCAGGGGTCTTCAAACAAAGACTCCCCCAGTAACCCCAGTCCTCCCTCTTCCTGAGGTTTTTACTGACCCCTAACCCCTGGCACCACAACACAGGAGCAGGACACAGCATATGTTACCCATGTGCTGTGTGCCTCCTTCCCTACTGTCCTCCCTCTCTTATCCCTTGCCAGAAACACCCATCATAACACACTGCCCAACTAACAGCTTATTTTGGCCCTAGGAAGCCCCATTCCTTTGTCTGGATCCAGGTTGATTCCATTCCTGACTGTGATTGTATTGGACTCGTATGAGGTGTTAATGGCTTGCTCTCTCCCCTTTCTGTCTCTCTCTCTCTATATATCTGGGTCCCAGTTCTCCAAGTCCATGGTGCTGGACGCCTACTGTGAGTATGTGAACAACTTCAGCACAGCCATGGCGGTGGTCAGGAAGACGTGTGCCTCCAAACCCAGCTTCCTAGACTTCCTCAAGGTCAGTCAGAGCACCACTGTAAATATACAGTTGAAGTTGGAAGTTTACATACACTTAGGTTGGAGTCATTAAAACTTGTTTTTTCAACCACTCCACAAATTTCTTGTTAACAAACTATAGTTTTGGCAAGTCGGTTAGGACATCTACTTTGTGCATGACACAAGTAATCTTTCCAGCAATTGTTTACAGACAAATTATTTCACTTATAATTCACTGTATCACAATTCCAGTGGGTCAGAAGTTTACATTCACTAAGTTGACTGTGCCTTTTAAACAGCTTGGAAAATTCCAGAAAATGATGTCATGGCTTTAGAAGCTTCTGATAGGCTAATTGACATCATTTGAGTCAATTGGAGGTGTACCTGTGGATGTATTTCAAGGCCTACCTTCAAACTCAGTGCCTCTTTGCTTGACATCATGGGAAAATCAAAAGAAATCAGCCAAGACCTCAGAAAAATAATTGTAGACCTCCACAAGTCTGATTCATCTTTGGGAGCAATTTCCAAACGCCTGAAGGTACCACGTTCATCTGTACAAACAATAGTACGCAAGTATAAACACCATGGGATCACGCAGCCATCATACCGCTCAGGAAGGAGACGCGTTCTGTCTCCTAGAGATGAACGTACTTTGGTACGAAAAGTGCACATCAATCCCAGAACAACAGCAAAGGACCTTGTGAAGATGCTGGAGGAAACAGGTACAAAAGTATCTACAGTGGGGAAAAAAAGTATTTAGTCAGCCACCAATTGTGCAAGTTCTCCCACTTAAAAAGATGAGAGGCCTGTAATTTTCATCATAGGTACACGTCAACTATGACAGACAAAATGAGAGAAAAAAAATCCAGAAAATCACATTGTAGGATTTTTTATGAATTTATTTGCAAATTATGGTGGAAAATACGTATTTGGTCAATAACAAAAGTTTTTCAATACTTTGTTATATACCCTTTGTTGGCAATGACACAGGTCAAACGTTTTCTGTAAGTCTTCACAAGGTTTTCACACACTGTTGCTGGTATTTTGGCCCATTCCTCCATGCAGATCTCCTCTAGAGCAGTGATGTTTTGGGGCTGTCGCTGGGCAACACAGACTTTCAACTCCCTCCAAAGATTTTCTATGGGGTTGAGATCTGGAGACTGGCTAGGCCACTCCAGGACCTTGAAATGCTTCTTACGAAGCCACTCCTTCGTTGCCCGGGCGGTGTGTTTGGGATCATTGTCATGCTGAAAGACCCAGCCACGTTTCATCTTCAATGCCCTTGCTGATGGAAGGAGGTTTTCACTCAAAATCTCACGATACATGGCCCCATTCATTATTTCCTTTACACGGATCAGTCGTCCTGGTCCCTTTGCAGAAAAACAGCCCCAAAGCATGATGTTTAAACCCCCATGCTTCACAGTAGGTATGGTGTTCTTTGGATGCAATTCAGCATTCTTTGTCCTCCAAACACGACGAGTTGAGTTTTTACCAAAAAGTTCTATTTTGGTTTCATCTGACCATACAACATTCTCCCAATCCTCTTCTGGATCATCCAAATGCACTCTAGCAAACTTCAGACGGGCCTGGACATGTACTGGCTTAAGCAGGGGGACACGTCTGGCACTGCAGGATTTGAGTCCCTGGCGGCGTAGTGTGTTACTGATGGTAGGCTTTGTTACTTTGGTCCCAGCTCTCTGCAGGTCATTCACTAGGATTTTTGCTCACCGTTCTTGTGATCATTTTGACCCCACGGGGTGAGATCTTGCGTGGCGCCCCAGATCGAGGGAGATTATCAGTGGTCTTGTATGTCTTCTATTTCCTAATAATTGCTCCCACAGTTGATTTCTTCAAACCAAGCTGCTTACCTATTGCAGATTCAGTCTTCTCAGCCTGGTGCAGGTCTACAATTTTGTTTCTGGTGTCCTTTGACAGCTCTTTGGTCTTAGCCATAGTGGAGTTTGGAGTGTGACTGTTTGAGGTTGTGGACAGGTGTCTTTTATACTGATAACAAGTTCAAACAGGTGCCATTAATACAGGTAACGAGTGGAGGACAGAGGAGCCTCTTAAAGAAGAAGTTACACGTCTGTGAGAGCCAGAAATCTTGCTTGTTTGTAGGTGACCAAATATGTATATACACAGTAAAACGAGTCCTACATCGACATAACCTGAAAGGCGGCTCAGCAAGGAAGAAGCCACTGCTCCAAAACCGCCATAAAAAAGGCAGACTATGGTTTGCAACTGCACATGGGGACAAAGATCGTACTTTTTGGAGAAATGTCCTCTGTTCTGATGAAACAAATATAGAACTGTTTGGCCATAATGACCATCGTTATGTTTGGAGGAAAAAGGGGGTTTCTTGCAAGCCGAAGTACATCATCCCAACCGTGAAGCACGGGGGTGGCAGCATCATGCTGTGGGGGTGCTTTGCTGCAGGAGGGACTGGTGCACTTCACAAAATAGATGGCATCATGAGGAAGTAAAATTATGTGAATATATTGAAGCAACATCTCAAGACATCTGTCAGGAAGTTAAAGCTTGGTTGCAAATGGGTCTTCCAAATGGACAATGACCCCAAGCATACTTCCAAAGTTGTGGCAAAATGGCTTAAGGACAACAAAGTCAAGGTATTGGAGTGGCCATCACAAAGCCCTGACCTCAATCCTATAGAAAATGTATGGGCAGAACTGAAAAAGCGTGTGCGAGAAAGGAGGCCTACAAACCTGACTCAGTTACACCAGCTCTGTCCGGAGGAATAGGCCAAAATTCACCCAACTTATTGTGGGAAGCTTGTGGAAGGCTACCCGAACGTTTGACCCAAGTTAAACAATTTAAAGGCAATGCTACCAAATACTAATGGAGTGTATGTAAACTTCTGACCCACTGGGAATGTGATGAAAGAAATAAAAGCTGAAATAAATCATTCTCTCTACTATTATTCTGACATTTCACATTCTTAAAATAAAGTGGTGATCCTAACTGACCTAAGACAGGGAATTAAATGTCAGGAATTGTGAAAAACTGAGTTTAAATGTATTTGGCTAAGGTGTATGTAAACTTCCGACTTCGACTGTAGGTCTTTTTTAAAATATGCTCTTGTGAAAATACAGAGATACAGCTGTGCAGAATGTGATTTCAGACTGAACAAAAGTACTTTGTGGTGCTGTATTGATTGTCCTGCACTGCATCAATCAGTAATCATTGATTGTCCTTCTCTCTCTCCACAGCATCGTCAGGACACCAGCAGTGACCGGGTCACTCTCTATGGACTCATGATGAAGCCCATCCAGAGATTCCCTCAGTTCATTCTGCTGCTGCAGGTATCTATTTCACTGTAACGTCCACACTTAGCTCCTAGAATAAATATTACACTCATCTACCAGCAGAGTGTGCCACATACTCACTACCAAAGAGCTCTGTTGTTAAAACTGCACTACGCAGGGAGATTGCTGTGTAGTGTGCATACTCTTGGGAAATCATTTCTGCTCCAGGTGCTTCAAATTATATCCTCACACATAATTGTTATGACTGAGGATAATCTTTAAGACTGCCCATTGGCCTTCTGAAAGAAGCTGAATAGTTTTAAACTGCCACTGTATGCCACTGTAGAGATGATCTGGATATGATCTGTGCTCTGTAATATTCTGAATGTGTTATCTCTCCATGCTGTATGGCAGGACATGTTGAAGAACACCCCAGCAGGTCACAGTGACAGGCTGCCCCTACAGATGGCCCTGACAGAACTGGAGACCCTGGCTGAGAAGCTCAATGAGAAGAAGATGGAGGCTGACCAGCGCTGTGAGATCAGACACATAGCCAAGGCTATGAATGAACGCTACCTCAACAAGGTATTGCTCTGGCACACACACACACACACACACACACACACACACACACACACACACACACACACACACACACAATTACACTCACTCACACCATCACACACACACACACAGTTTTGTATAACTAACCTTGTGGGGACACACAATTCATTTCCATTCAAAATCCTATTTTCCATAACCCTAACCTTATCCCTACAGTGCATTCGGAAAGTATTCAGACCCCTTGACTTTTTCCACATTTTGTTACGTTATAGCCTTATTCAGAAATTGATGAAATATATAATTTTTTCATCAAACCACACACAATACCCCATAATGACGAAGTGAAAACAGGTTTTTAGAAATTTGGAGTCCACCTGTGGTACATTCAATGTATTGGACATGATTTGGAAAGGCACACACCTGTCTATACAAGCTTGTAGCGTCATACCCAAGAAGACTCAAGGCTGTAATCGCTGCCAAACAAAGTACTGAGTGAAGGGTCTGAGTACTTACATAAATGTGATATTTCCATTTTAATTTTTCATAAATTTGCAAACAAAAATAAAAACCTGTTTTTGCTTTGTCATTATGGGGTATTGTGTTTAGATTGGTGAGGGGAAAAAAACACAATTTAATCCATTTTAGAATAAGGCTGTAATGTAACAAAATGTGGAAAAAGTGAAGGGGTCTGAATACTTTTTCGAATGCACTGTAACCCTAAACCTAACCCTAGCTCCTAACACAAATTCTAACCTTAACCCTAAACCCCCTAGAAATAGCATTTGACCTTGTGGGGACTAACAAAATGTCCCCAGTTTGTTTACTATTCTTGTGGGGACTTCTGGTCCACATAAGTATAGTTTAACATGTCCACACACACCATTGATCTTCTTCAGACTATAGGGGTTCAGTGTATGTCCTCTATTACTTGATGATATTTTAATGTTTAAACAGATTGTTTCTTCTGTTGTGTGGGTGTTGAGGCCTTGACTGTATATGCTTCACATTCTTTACTGAGAATCCAGCTATCCACAAATCTGGCAATATATAGGAGATGGCTCAGAGCCTGATACGGAGGCATAACATCAATATTCCCTACTGTATAATTATTTGTCTGTTTGTCTGCCCACGAGCAAACAGCCACCCCATGGCATCTATATTTTATGGATGTGTATATGCTGCAAAGTGCATTAACTGTAACTAAAAGCACACTTATCTGTAAACTGTATGTGCTTATAATAGTATGTGTACAGTCGTGGTCAAAAGTTTTGAGAATGACACAAATACTAATTTTCACAAAGTCTGCTGCCTCAGTTTTGATGATGGCAATTTGTCTAGGTCCAAAAGGCTCGTTAACAGCTTTTACCCCCAAGCCATAAGACTGCTGAACAATTAATCAAATGGCCACCCGGACTATTTACATTGACACACAAGAAAGTCCAGTAAGCGCCAGGACCGTCTCCTAAAGTTGATTCAGCTGTGGGATCAGGGCACCACCAGTGCAGAGCTTGCTCAGGAATGGCAGCAGGCAGGTGTGAGTGCATCTGCACGCACAGTGAGGCGAATACTTTTGGGGGATGACCTGGTGTCAAGAAGGGCAGCAAAGAAGCCACTTTTCTCCAGGAAAAACATCAGGGACAGACTGATATTCTGCAAAAGGTACAGGGATTGGACTGCTGAGGACTGGGGTAAAGTCATTTTCTCTGATGAATCCCCTTTCCGATTGTTTGGGGCATCCGGAAAACACCTTGTCCGGAGAAGACAAGGTGAGCGCTACCATCAGTCCTGTGTCATGCCAACAGTAAAGCATCCTGAGACCATTCATGTGTGGGGTTGCTTCTCAGCCAAGGGAGTGGGCTCACTCACAATTTTGCCTGAGAACACAGCCATGAATAAAGAATGGTACCAACACATCCTCCGAGAGCAACTTCTCCCAACCATCCAAGAACAGTTTGGTGACGACCAATGCCTTTCCAGCATGATGGAGCACCTTGCCATAAGGCAAAAGTGATAACTAAAAACATCGACATTTTGGGTCCATGGCCAGGAAACTCCCCAGACCTTAATCCCATTGAGAACTTGTGGTCGATCCTCAAGAGGCAGGTGGACAAACAAAAACCCAAAAATTCGGACAAACTCCAAGCATTGATTATGCAAGAATGGGCTGCCATCAGTCAGGATTTGGCCCAGAAGTTAATTGACAGCATGTCAGGGCGGATTGCAGAGGTCTTGAAAAAGAAGGGTCAACACTGCAAATATTGACTCTTTGCATAAACTTAATGTAATTTTCAATAAAAGCTTGTAATTACACTTCAGTATACCATAGTAACATCTGACAAAAATATCTCATAACACTGAAGCAGCGAACTTTGTGAAGACCAATACTTGTCATTCTCAAAACTTTTGACCACGACTGTATATTCTAAACTAACTAAATGGTATCTTCATATTAATTTCACCCTTGACACGGACCAGACTAAAAAGCTATACTAAGATCAGACACTGCTTCCCCGCAATATCTAGAGTATTTATTTCTATTTTGGGGAGTACCATAAATGTACATTGACATAAATCATAAATGAACCTTGGGGAAGACCGTTGAAGCCATATATTGCATCTGACCTCTGCGTATCTCTCCCTTATCCATCAGCTCCTGAGTAACGGCAGCCGCTACCTGATTCGCTCTGACGACATGGTGGAGACGGTCTACAACGACCACGGAGAGGTCATCAAGACCAAGGAGCGACGCCTTTTCCTGCTCAACGACGTGCTCATGTGTGCCACACCCAACGTCCGGTAAGACCCAAAGCACCAGTACCAGACACAGTACTCACCCTGGCCAGGGTTTCTACCCACAGATGGAGCACCCTCTCTGGGTATGATTCTGATCAGCTCACAGTGGAGGAGCCTGTGTCCTGTAATTATACTGTGCCTCAACACACTAGCTACTGGCTACTGGCTCTGACATGAGGATCTATAAGCTTTATGAAGAAGTAGTAGTAGTAGTAGTTTATAACATTTTTACAAGTAGGCTGTACTTGGCAGCTAAAAGCTGCATTGCAGTACACAGCACATACAGGTAAACAAATCTCAAGGTGCTTAAAAAGAAAAACAACTGGGCCTCCCGAGTGGCGCAGCGGTCTAAGGCACTGCATCGCAGAACTAGAGGCGTCACTACAGATCCGGGTTCGATCCCGGGCTGTGACGCAGCCGGCCGCGACTGGGAGACCCATGAGGCGGCGCACAATTGGCCCAGGGTCGTCCGGGTTAGGGGAGGGTTTGGCCGGCTGGGATGTCCTTGTCCCATCGCGCTCTAGCGACTCCTTGTGGCGGCCCGGGCGCCTGCACGCTGACTTCGGTCGCCAGCTGTACAGTGTTTCCTCCGACACATTGGTGCGGCTGGCTTCCAGGGTTGCAGCGATGGGACAAGACTGTAACTACCAATTGGATATCACAAAATTGGGGAGAAAAAGGGAAAAAACTAAACAAAAAAATTGCCCAAAAAAATTTGTCCAAAATATGAATGACATGAGTAACAAATGGAGCGACAGTCAATAAATAGCTCTAAATTGAGCAGGTGCAGGTGGTGAACAGGGGGAGCTGAGCAGCCAGATCATGTCGTCCGGGGGCAGGAAGATACCTCAAGGTGTCTTTCAGCCCGCGTCTTCTCCGTGCGGTAGGACACTTGTAGAACGAGATCGGTGCAGTTAGTTTTTTATCTCCCCATACACTCACTCAGGATACAGTACACTCATAACTTTGGAGGAATGCGACATAGTCAAATCAAAATGCCTGTTCTTCTCCTCTGTATCCAGGTGCAGTGTTGATGGCAGTGGTAGTGGCAACGCCGCCCTGGGTCAGAAGTTCCTGCTGAAGTGGAGTGTCCCTCTGAGCTTTGTGGACGTAGTAGAGTTTGGCTCCAGTGAAGACATGGGCGACAACAGCCGCTTCACCCCCCAACCCCACTCTGGAGAGAAAGTGGTCATCAATGCCAAACCAAGTACGTCCCAATGATTGGCAACCACAGAGATCTGTCACAGGGGTCTGCCTGTAACCTGCTTAGTATTGGAATAAGAGTATGATGTGGGTAAGATGTAGTTTAGTGGTCTAGTGCCCCCCCCCCCCCATTGAGGCCTTATTTAAGTGATATTGCCCGAGAAGCCGAGACGAAGTCGAGGGCCGGCAAACCGTGCCAATTATCACTTTTATACAACGGGTTACCAACATATTCAAATAATGATTTACATATTTTCATTAAAAACGTTATTTTGATGAATTTATTCATACTATTTCATCCTTCCACAAGATATAGTCCCGACACAAATCTAGGATTGCTACCCAAGCCGGCTGGTCGTTCATTCTATTGGTTCGGTTGCTAGAGACGCGACCCAGTCGTTCGTTCTAAATGTTCCATTGACATACTGGCTGGCAACATTCTTATCCCTTGCTTGCTAGCTAGCCAACTACGTCTAATTTACAAAAAGTGCAGCCAGAATAACAGCAAAGTAGCTGCATTTGCATTTGTTTAAGCCGTTTTCTAGAGACATTTATTTGGACACATCCATAACAATGAGCTAATGAGGCGTGATTTCGTCTGGCATAGAACATTTGCTCACTAGTCAGGACACTGTTGTTCAGAGGCGCTAGCCATCAACACAGAAAGACTGCAAATTAGCTGTACTTCGTTTATTTTACCTTTTTTCAATTGACATTTCTTTGGTATATATCCATAAAAATTATGCCAGCTGATTCATGATTTCGACTGGTTGAGAAACGCTGCCTGCCTGTCTGTCTCGTCCCGACTCCCGACACGTTCATTACTATGGGACAGCTGGAGATCGAATTTGAATATTGAAACAATGTTGCAAATGTTGGAGAGACAGAAAACGAAATGTTAGTCTTAAAGAAACATGCTTACATGCTTTTTATAGTGGAGATCAAGTTTATAAATTGCTTGGCTGGGCTGATGAGACAGTGGATTGCGCAGTCAGATGGAACAGAGTAAATAGGCATTTTAACGTCATAGATGTAGCCAGTGGTAACTTGTGGAATAGACACTGGCTGGAATGCGGTTTTAACCAATCAGCATTCAGGATTAGAACCACCCGTTATATAAATTGAAATAATATGTCATTAATCTGCACAGTGGCTGTACAATGCATATACAGTACAGTACAGGCAGCAATACCTTGTTTTCTGCTGTGTATAAAATCAATACCAATGCCTCTTAGTGCTGATAATGCTTCAACACCCCCCCTGAAATATTGATGAGTTCTAGATGATTACTGTAATTAAATTAATCACTGATGTTACTGTTGGATGAATCATGGGGGGCTTTCCCTCTCAGATTATAGCGTTGCAGGGCCACACTCAATATCAAGGAGCAAAAGTTGCTTGTATATTCATTTCAGACACCCCAACGACAAATGTTTAGCCATCATTTTCTGTGTGCCAGGCTTTCCCTCTCAAACCACTGAGAGACGTTTTAAAATAGTTCCAGAGAGACTGTGGTGGTTAGTCTTTTAAGCAGCCAGCTCCACTCTCTACTGTATGCAGGGTCACTGACTTCACTGTTCCCCTGGCCTGCTCTGGCAGCTGCTCGGCACGGCCGCTCCTTTAAACTCCTTATTGGAAACCATGCTACCATCATAACCAGACTGTATGATTTGTGGTCATAACCAGGCAGTTGCTTTTTTTAGTAAAGAACATTCACCCGTACTCCTGATTACCAACCAGGCGTGGGTAATGGGTAATGCAACGTTACATTAGTGTGCTTTTCATTTAGCTGGTGTTCAGGTGGTGACAGCAGTACACCCACTGGGGAAGGCATGGTGGATGCTGTAATAACTATGGAGTAACTATGTTATTGTATGCTAGAGGTTCTGAACGGAGGTGACAGTAGTTTCCTGTGTGTGGCAGGCTGTGACTGAGCAGACATTACCACTGCGCCGTTACACCAAGCCCTCTGATGCCGGCTTCTGTCTAACCCCTCTGTGGTGCTAGTGTGATCTACTCCAGTTGTGTGTATAAAGCCAGAGATACTCATTCTATGAAAAAGTGCTATGAAAAAGTATTTGCCCCCTTTCTAACATGGTTCCAGTAATGCCTGGCGAAAACCAAACTCTGCATTCCACAGTAAGAACATCATACCAAAGGTCAAGCGTGGTGGTGGTGTGATGGTTTGGGGATGCTTTGCTGCCTCAGGACCTGGACGACTTGCCTTAATAGAAGGAACCATGAATTCTGCTCTGTATCAGAGAATTCTACAGGAGAATGTCAGACCATCCGTCTGTGAGCTGAAGCTGAAGCGCAGCTGGGTCATGCAGCAAGACAATGATCCAAAACACACAATCAAATCTACATGAAAATTGCTAAAAAGCAACAAATTGGAAGTTTTGGAATGGCCTAGTCAAAGTCCAGACCTAAGCCCAATTGAGATGTTGTGGCAGGACTTGAAACGAGCAGTTCATGCTTGAAAACCCACACGTCACTGAGTTAAAGCAGTTCTGCATGGAAGAGTGGGCCAAAATTCCTCCACAGCGGCGTGAGAGACTGATCAACAACTACAGGAAGCATTTAGTTGGAGTCATTGCAGCTAAAGGTGGCACAACCAATTATTGAGTGTAAGGGGGCAATTACTTTTTCACACAGGGGAATTGGGTGTTGCATAACTTTGTTTATGAAATAAATGAAATAAATATGTAATTGTTGTGTTATTTGTTCACTTATGTTCCCTTTATCTAATATTAGGTTTTGGTTGAAGATCTGATAACATTCAGTATCACAAATATGCAAAAGTAGAGAAAATTAGCACTGTATATATATATAGTTGTAATACCGAGGGTATGGCCTACTGTATACAGACGTTGAGCCTCTGATTACAAATGGCTTTATAGTGTAATAGCCATGCCCTTTGACCCACATGCTGAGAAGAGGATGACAGTGTAGCCTGTAAATGGATGTCATTGTGCGTAAGCCTTTGTTATTTAAGAGTCCATTAGTGATGTACTGTACTGCTCTCCATCCATATTGTTAAAGCACAGGACCCTGAGTGAAGTTGACCATATGGGCCATTCCTTTTAGATTTTTCCCTCTCATCCTCTTACTCACTGAAATGCCCTTTCCTCTCTTCCCTCCCCTCCACTACCAACTGCCACCTTCATCCCCTCTCCTCCCCGAAGCCTCTTACCCACTCACCCACCCGCCACCTCTCCATCTGCCCTCTAGTCCCAGCCACAGACGGCCTGATGGGGCTAAAAACAGTCAACTAAAGCATCTGGACCCTGGGCTGACAGACAGACAGGCATGCATATTCCTAGCCAGCTGTCTAGTCCTGACCTTGGTTAGACCCCTATACATACATCCAGTAACCTATTGCCCTTAAGAGATCCATATGGACAGGACAGCAGTCTGGTTCAGCTCAGTAATGTTAGCTAATTACATTGGACATGGAGCTGGAATTGAAAACATGACAGTACGGTATGGTCATTTTTACCTGACAGAAATGGATCAGGCCATGTCAACCCCCCCCACCCCATATTTTTTCTATGACCCATATGATTTCTTTAATACTGATGAGATTTTCCTCCTAGTTAGTCCTCTCTGTGTGTCTGTTCTGGCCAGGCATTTTACGTGGAAAAAACCCCACTCTCAGCTTCTCTCCCTCTCTCCATAGTCCAGTATGTTCCGCCAAAGCAACTGGTGACCTGCCTACTAGAGGCAATAAAAAGACGGTCCAGCGTATGATGTCACAGTTCCCTGTGCTCTGCTCTGCTCTGGATGTCTATTTGCTTACCTCATGTCTGTTGTACTCAGCTTAGCTAATTGGGACCACCAGAAGAGATGGGTCAGTTACATTGGCAAAGACTTTCAAACAATAAACCGTGACCCTTTCTTCTTCTAGCTGATGTGGCACTAGTTCAGGTCAGAGCCATAGATGATTGACTGCTCTACAGGTCAGGTTCAGCATGGCCAGAGTGCTTGTCCATGGCACTCGGTCTCATTGTGGCCTATTATCATTGTTTGTCAGAGCATATAATATCTATAGTCATAGAGATGAATCATGGCCTGTAGAATTCCCATGGATGACAAGCCAACAAGCATGACTGAAGCTTATTCAGTGATTCTGCCCTGACCTGGTTCCAACCACACACAGACATCATTAAGACAGATGAGGCGGGAATATTTTAACTCCATTAGACAAGACAATTAGCTCAATAGAACAGAAACCACATCACATTTTAACATGTTTCAGAAGCTAGGACAAATTGTTATTTTTACCATACACTTGAATATACCTGAATATATTAATAAGTGGAATGATATCTTGGTACATGATGAAGAGAAAGTCCCTGAATTAGCTTCTGTACGTAAACGTACAATCTGAAGTAGCCAGTTCTGAATAACTCTTTCTGTCTCCAGTGTGACCACCACCTACGTGAAGTACTTAATGCAGTGCAAACAGAGTGGAAGTTTCTCTGAGTGTCCTCTCTTGGCAGCCCTGGGGAAGAATGGAGCGGTTGCCATGGAGCTGGAACACTACGGCAGTGTGAAGGGCCATTATAGACCCCACAGAAAGTAGACTGGCAAAACCAGAGGGAGCTCCAGGAATCCTGGCGCCAGAGATTCCCATTCACATTAACCCCCTCCCAGTTCCAATGTGCTGCCTTATGAGAGTGGTAGACCACGTTTAAGTTGAAAAGTCATATGGTGAAATCATCTTTAAGAGCTTCCCTGCTTACTTGTTAGCAGACAGTACCATATGGTGCAAATCATACCGTATGATGACTTGTTGGCAGGCCTGTCTGAAAGACGAGGAGGGTCCTCCTCTCTGTGCTGCAGGTTTATTTGAGTTACAGCCTTGAGAGAAGGCTATGTGCTGGCAGAGCCTACAGGGGCCTCTCCTCTTTCTCTCTCGGAGGAGTCTGGCTCTCTGTCTGTGTCTCTTCCTGATATACAGGCTGAGCACTGACAAACAAAGCAGCCCATTGTCCCGAGCTGGACGCACAGAAACACAATAATCACTTACTTCACTGGGCCGTTGGTTCGGTTAGGCAGGGCACATCTACAAAGAAACACACACACACACACACACCCGCGCGATAGAGGGAAGTTTGAACCCAGGAAACTCAAGTACACACACTCTCTCACACACACACACACACACACACACACACACACACACACACACACACACACACAGTTCAGAGCCATGCCAAGTTGGGAAACAGACTGACTTTGTCTGGCAGTATGTCTTATCTTACCTCCTGCTTTCAATGCAAAATAATTGCCCTTGAGATTTGTATGGCTCATATTGTTGGGTCAGTGGGTTCAGATGGGATATGGGCTCAGCTTTGTGAATCACAACTTACTTCTTTTACCAACTTTGCTTGGTAATAACACAGTTCTCTGTTGACAATGACATGATCGTTTATTGACCTGTTGTCATTGTCTCTCCTCCCAGATAAGCTGTACATGGGTCCAGGCCAGCTGTACCAGGACCTGCAGAACCTCATCCACGACCTCAGCCTGGTCAACCAGATCTCCAGCATGATCGGAAGCCTCAAGGGAAACTACCAGGTGAGCCGCATATATCGCTGCATTCATTTCAAGGCTTGTTTTCTGCCTGTGAGAATACAAGTATATTATTTGGCTGTGTATAAATGTGGCCTGAGGTTTTGATATGGGGTCCCCATTCTGTCATGTCAGGCTGTGTGTGTGTGTGAGCTCTGGTGCACAGTAGTTTCCACAGACAGTGCTGTGTAGTGCTGAGCTGTGAGACTCAACTAGCCAGTGTTAGTGATGTGTCTGTCTGAGAGTGGTGGGGGAGCAGAGACCAGGCCAGAGGCACACAGAGAGACATGTGTCTCACACACACAAGACAGAGGGGGGCTTTTGTGGTCAATTTGGAAGAGCTGGTGTGTGGAGTCAATCTCTGCTCGCCCAATGGGATGATTGAAAGCTGTAATAGATCTAGCACGCATCTGACGTTATGGGGCTATGGTATAAGCAGTGTCTTGTGTTAATACTTTATCTGACTCTCTCTCTCTGGCTCTTTTTTCTCCCTCACTGTAGAACGTTAACGCTACGGTGGCCCATGATTGGGTGTCAGGTCTGCAGCGTCTCATCCTGAAGAAGGAGGAGGAGATCCGGGCTGCAGACCGCTGTAGGATCCAGCTGCAGCTGCCTGGCAAACCGGACAAGTCAGTGTCTGACACACACCACTGCTGTCTCTCACACACATAGACCTCACACCCACCACACCGCTGTCTCCCTCTCACTCACTAGGTTAGGCCCCTATGTCCTCACTCCCTCACTGTCCCCTCTCACCATCCAGGAATGAGCACAGAGTGTTACCATCACGGTGGATAAACAACTTTAATTTTGTTCTAATCTGATCTCAGGGGTATGATTGAGTCTGTTAGAGCGCTCTGCTTTCTGCTGTGGATCAGTGTGTTTTAGCTCCTCAGAGAAGACAGTGCAGCTGTTTCATCAACTCATTACTATAGGAGAGTGCTCCCTCCCTCCACATGGTCCCTCCTGGACCTAACCGGCACCTTGTTTACTCATGCTGACCCCTCACACCCCAGGGCATCACGTTTAGAGATACAACTCTGCTGCTCTCATTCCTCTCTGATCCCCCCATCTAAAAACAACACACTCCAGAGAGAGAGAGACAGAGATGGAGAGAGGGAGTGAACGGGAAGTTGCATGCCAGAGAGATCCTTCTGTGATGTGGTATTTACGTTGGCTGTCATTAGCTGTTATAATCATCGTTGTCTTCAATTATTCACAGCCCTGTCTGCTGTCAGAGAGCAGGATCACATGTCCCTTCAGCTGTTAGGGTCATCTGACAGCACTGTGTTGTTCCTCTGTGTAATCTGGGGATGTGGGAGATATGTAGGCTGTATTCAGAATCAGGATCACTGAGCAGTTGCATAAATGTTTGAAAATAGAAATGATGCTGAAGTGAATGTTAGGAGGCAGAAAAGTAGTGCACTGTAGGGGTTATTGACTTGAAATAAAATCAATGTTCATTCACTCCTACCATACCAACATGTTTGAATACACCCCAGTGTTCAATCTCAATGCACTGTGGGCTCTGAGCAACACACTGTATAATGGATACTGTCACTGTATCAACACTGCTCTCTCTCTCTCGCTCTCTCTACTGTATCATATCTCTCTCTCTGTCTCTCACTCTTTCTCCTCTGGGCAGGTCTGGCAGGCCCACATACTTCAGTGCAGTGTTCAATACATTCTCTCCGGCCATCAAACAGTCGTGGATCAGTAACCTGCAGATGGCCAAGCTGGCTCTGGGTACGTCTACTCTGGCCTCAGTCACAATCACAGACCCAATGCTCTGTCTGTTGACATTGGATACTTTGTGTTCCCTATTGCTTCTCTCCACTGCCTCTGTCACTTTGTAGTTCCATAGAACACTGTAGTAGTTGTATGCAGAGGGACTGCCTCTCTGCTCTTTTTCCACTTGTAAATGTTTCAAACTGCCACTGGCTTCGTGGCTCACTTCCAAATTTCAGGTTCAGTTGCATAGCAATGGGTATTTAAAAATCAATGTTTACTAAGCGAATATCATTAGTTCAAATTCACTTTTCCAGTTCTGTGGTCTCCTGACTGTAAAATGGATCATTAAGTTATAAAGCCTGAATCTGGTGTGTAGATTATAGAATCAGGTGTTATGTAACATATTTGGAAATGTAATATTTACCGGTTTGAATTTAGGATCACTCCACACTGGACATAGTGTTCCTCTTAGAAATTAAATTACTCTGGTAGGGACTGTTTATGTGTGTGTTTGTGTGTGTGTTTATGTGTGTGTTTGTGTGTGTGTGTGTGTGTTCGCTAACAGAGGAGGACAACCTGCAGGGCTGGTTCTTTGCGGAGGATGATGGTAACCAGATCAAGAAGCAGAAACATCCTCTTCTGCTCAAGCAGATGCCTGTGGTCATGTCCAAACTACAGGAGTTCAAGGTTGGCCTCCCCTCCCCCACACAGCCTCTTTCTCTCTGAGCCATGGGCAAAGTTAATGGCTCCATGTACAGAGTACACATCCCATGACTGTATGAATCATTTGTTACAATGCCATGTAGGAAACTACTACAAACTCCATACACATGTGATGTGAAAACTGTGTCTGTTCCTTCTGTCTCTGTCAGGTGGAGTGTGCCGTCCATAACCCCGAGCCCCACATCAACATAGAGAGCACAGCCGACACCCCTGCTCTGGGACACGGCTGTGTGTGGGTGAGGACACCTGGATGTTTTATTTTCTAAAACATATACCTTTATGATTTGTACAGTATGGACACCCATGTGCTTCATTGCATAATAACAAATGTATATTATATCAATGATCGCTTATGTTTCTAGCCAGAGCCAAGTGTTGAGAGTAGACATCTTACTCATCATCAGCTATAAAAAAAAAAAAAAAAGCTTTCTTCCACTCACACTGAGATTTACATGAATAATTGAACAGAGGCCCTTTCATTCATTAGTGGTATGTTTACTGTATGAATCAGTTTACTCCACTTAGTGCCTCTTAGCTGGGCGGCGCACAATTGGCCCAGCGTCGTCCAGGGTAGGGGAGGGAATGGCCGGCAGGGGATGTGGCTCAGTTGGTAGAGCATGGCGTTTGCAACGCCAGGGTTGTGGGTTCGATAAAATAATGTATGCGCTAACTGTAAGTCGCTCTGGATAAGAGCGTCTGCTAAATGACTAAAATGTAAATGTAAATGTATTTACTTCACAGGGATAAAACATTCACAATACTATGTCTCCCAATGTCCTCCAGTGATTGACTGTTCCCATTCTCAATGAAAGCAAACACTTTTTTCTATTGTAAATGACTCACTGTTGGCCTGATTGAGAGGGCCATTATGTCCCTCTACGCTCCTATTGGTCAGTCTGCTGTGCAGCTTTCTGCTGGAGTGGTTAAAAGCATTGTAAAGGTTTGTTGTTGTGATTGTTGTTTTTCAAACTTTCTCCATTTTATCACAACCCCTTGAGGGATGAGGTCAGAATTGAAAAGCTCTGTAAAAGGTTTTTATTTCCTAGCTGGGGCATAGAATCTTTCCTGGTCAGGTCATGTGGACAGGAAAAACTCCTGTCCCTCCTCCTAAATGTTACTACTCTTATCCCTGTTCAGGTGGCGAGCTGCACCAACCAGATGGGTCAGATAGCCATCGTGGCCATGCAGAACTCTAGCCCCAAAGTGACCGAGTGCTTCAATGTGGAGTCACGGATCCTGTGTATGGCCTACGTACCCATGGAGCAGAGGACCCAGGAGAACGGGGAGGGGAACCCTGAAAATAAACACTCCTCAGCGGGGAAGACCAGTGATACCCCCACGGTCTGTCTGGGCATGGAGGAGGGCAGGTATGTGTGGTTTTACATCCACAAGCCTAATTAACAAACTTACTATAAGCCTACAACTGGTCTTCAGCTCAACTGCAATACACAGGGATCCAAATAAATCAACTGATTTAGTGATTTGATTGAATTATAATTTCCTCTTACAGTGCATTCGGAAAGTATTCAGATCCCTTGACTTTTTCCACATTTTGTTACGTTAAAGCCTTATTCTAAAATTGATTAAATAAATGTTTTTCCTCATCAGTCTACACACAATACTCCATAATGACAAAGCGAAAACAGGTTTTTAGAATTCAGACCCTTTGCTTTTATTTCTTTTTTTGCTAACATTTCTAAAAACCTGTTTTTGCTTTGTCATTATGTGGTATTGTGTGTAGATTGATGAGGAAAACAATTTAATAAATGTTAGAATAAGGCTGTAATGTAACAATGTGGAAAAAGTCTAGGGGTCAGAATACTTTCCGAATGCACTGTACAGTTGAAGTCGGAAGTTTACATACACTTAGGTTGGAGTCATTTAAAACTCGTTTTTCAAGCACTCCACAAATGTTTTGTTAACAAACTATAGTTTTGGCAAGTCGGATAGGACATCTACTTTGTGCATGACACAAGTCATTTTTCCAACAATTGTTTACAGACAGATTATTTCACTTATAATTCTCTGTATCACAATTCCAGTGGGTCAGAAGTTTACATACACTAAGTTGACTGTGCCTTTAAACAGCTTGGAAAATTCCAGAAAATGATGTCATGGCATTAGAAGCTTCTGATAGGGTAATTGACATAATTTGAGTCAATTGGAGGTGTACCTGTGGATGTATTTCAAGGCCTACCTTCAAACTCAGTGCCTCTTTGCTTGACATCATGGGAAAATCAAAATAAATCAGACAAGACCTCAGAAAGAAAATGGTAGACCTCCACAAGTCTGGTTCATCCTTGGGAGCATTTTCCAAATGCCTGAAGGTACCACGTTCATCTGTACAAACAATAGTATGCAAGTATAAACACCATGGGACCATGCAGCCGTCATATCGCTCAGGAAGGAGACGCGTTCTGTCTCCTAGAGATGAACGTACTTTGGTGTGAAAAGTGCAAATCAATCCCAGAACAACAGCAAAGGACCTTGTGAAGATGCTGGAAGAAACAGGTACAAAAGTATCTATATCCACAGTAAAACGAGTCCTATATTTACATTTTTAGTCATTTAGCAGACGCTCTTATCCAGAGCGACTTACAGTTAGTGCATACATTATTTTTTTTATTTTTTCATACCCCCTGTGGGAATCGAACCCACAACCCTGGCGTTGCAAACGCCATGCTCTATCAACTGAGCTACATCCCTGCCGGCCATTCCCTCCCCTACCCTGGACGACGCTGGGCCAATTGCACACCGCCCCATGGGTCTATATCAACATAACCTGAAAGGCTGCTCAGCAAGGAAGAAGCCACTGCTCCAAAACCGCCATAAAAAAGCCAGACTACAGTTTGCAACTGCACATGGGGATAAAGATCGTACTTTTTGGAGAAATGTCCTCTGGTCTGATGAAACAAAAATAGAACTGTTTGGCCATAATGACCATCGTTATGTTTGGAGGAAAAAGGGGGTGGCTTGCAAGCCGAAGAACACCATCCCAACCGTGAAGCACAGGGTGGCAGCATCATGCTGTGGGGGTGCTTTGCTGCATGAGGGACTGGTGCACTTCACAAAATAGATGGCATCATGAGGAAGGAAAATTATGTGGATATATTGAAGCAACATCTCAAGACATCAGTCAGGAAGTTAAAGCTTGGTCGCAAATGGGTCTTCCAAATGGACAATGACCCCAAGCCTACTTCCAAAGTTGTGGCAAAATGGCTTAAGGACAACAAAGTCAAGGTATTGGAGTGGCCATCACAAAGCCCTGACCTCAATCCTAAAGAAAATGTGTGGGCAGAACTGAAAAAGCGTGTGTGAGCAAAGAGGCCTACAAACCTGACTCAGTTACACCAGCTCTGTCAGGAGGAATGGGCCAAAATTCACCCAACCTATTGTGGGAAGCTTGTGGAAGGCTACCCGAAACGTTTGACCCAAGGCAATGCTACCAAATAATAATTGAGTGTATGTAAACTTCTGACCCACTGGGAATGTGATGAAAGAAATAAAAGCTGAAATAAATCACTCTCTACTATTATTCTGACATTTCACATTCTTAAAATAAAGTGGTGATCCTAACTGACCTAAGACAGGACATTTTTACTAGGATTAAATGTGAGGAATTGTGAAAAACTGAGTTTAAATGTATTTGGCAAAGGTGTATGTAAACTTCCGACTTCAACTGTATGTGCAGAATATGATCATATAAAATGTTCCTCTCTTTTGTCTTCCTCTGCAGCATCATAGTCTATAAGAGCAGCCAGCGATCCAAGAAGGTCCGTCTCCAACACTTCTTCACCCCAGACAAGTCTACCGTGACCAGCCTGGTGCACAAGAAGCAGTGTTTATACACTGGCCTAGTGAACGGCTCAGTCACCATCTACTCCAGTGCACAAGGTGAGGCCTGTTCTGAAGACTGTCTGTCTGTCTGTGTCTGTCTCTTAACAGTTGATTTTTGTTACGTTTAATTTAAATAGGTATACTATACGATGGTACTAGCTAAATTGGCTTAACCAAACATAAAATACGAATTTATTAGAATTAATAGGTGTGTTTATTTTACAGTGCATTCGGAAAGTATTCAGACCCCTTGACTTTTTCCACATTTTGTTACGTTACAGCCTTATTCTAAAATTGATTAAATTGTTTTTTTCCTCATCAATCTACACACAAAACGGAAATATCACATTTACATAAGTATTCAGACCCTTTACTCAGTACATTGTTGAAGCACCAGCGATTACAGCCTCAAGTCTTCTTGGGTATGACGCTACAAGCTTGGCACACCTGTATTTGGGGAGTTTCTCCTATTTTTCTCTGTAGATCCTCTCAAGCTCTGTCAGGTTGAATGGGGAGCGTGGCTGCACAGCTATTTTCAGGCCTCTCCAGAGATGTTCGATCGGGTTCAAGTCTGGGCTCTGGCTGGGCCACTCAAGGACATTCAGAGACTTGTCCCGAAGCCACTCCTACGTTGTCTTGGCTGTGTGCTTAGGGTCGTTGTCCTGTTAGGTGAACCTTCACCCCAGTCTGAGGTCCTGAGTGCTCTGGAGCAGGTTTTCATCAAGGATCTCTGCACTTTGCTCCGTTCATCTTTCCCTCGATCCTGACTAATCTCGCAGTCTCTGCCGCTGAAAAACATCCCCACAGCATGATGCTGCCACCACTATGCTTCACCGTAGGGATGGTGCCAGGTTTCCTCCAGACGTGACGCTGGGCATTCAGGCCCAGAGTTCAATCTTGGTTTCATCAGACCAGAGAATCTTGTTTCTCATAGTCAGAGTCCTTTAGGTGCCTCTTGGCAAACTCCAAGCGGGCTGTCGTGCCTTTTACTGAGGAGTGCTTCCACCTGGCCACTCTACCATAAAGGCCTGATTGGTAGAGTGCTGCAGAGATTGTTGTCCTTCTGGAAGGTTCTCCCATCTCCACAGAGGAACTCTGGAGCTCTGTCAGAGTGACCATCGGGTTCTTGGTCACGTCCCTGACCAAGGCCCTTCTCCCCCGATTGCTCAGTTTGACCGGGTGGCCAGCTTTAGGAAGAGTCTTGGTGGTTCCAAACTTCTTCCATTTAAGAATGATGGAGGCCACTGTGTTCTTGGGGACCTTCAATGCTGCAGACATTTTTTGGTACCCTTCCCCAGATCTGTGCCTCGACACAATCCTGTCTCGGAGCTCAACAGACAATTCCTTCAACCTCATGGCTTGGTTTTTGCTCTGACATGCATTGTCAACTGTGGGACCTTATATAGACAGGTGTGTGCCTTCCCAAATCATGTCCAATCAATTGAATTTACCACAGGTGGACTCCAAGTTGTAGAAACATCTCAAGGGTGATCAATGGAAACACGATGCACCTGAGCTCAATTTCGAGTCTCATAGCAAAGGGTCTGAATACTATGTAAATAAGGTATTTCAGTTTTTTCTTTGCAAACATTTCTAAACCTGTTTTCACTTTGTCATTATGGGGTATTGTGTGTAGGTTGATGAGGAAAAACCTTTATTTAATCAATTTTAGAAAAGGCAGTAACAAAATGTGGAAATAGTTAAGGGGTCTGAATACTTTCCGAATGCACTGTATATCCAGGTAGGTTTTTCTGTGTTTATTTGAAATGGTCAGATCTGGAAAAAGTAAACTTTTGCTTGCTACTGTGCGTTCAGTCCAACCAATAAACATGAATAGAGGAACAGATTCAGCCATTCAGCCTCTCTTGGAGGAAGACCATGACCTTTTCTCAACTAGACAGTTGACGGGAAATGGGGTGATGCTGGGTTGCTGGGTAGACTCACAGAGAGGCTGTTACGTTTGTGTGTTGACCCCGTCCCTGTGGCTTCCAGGGCTAATCACCAGTGTGTCCAGTGTATTAACTCTGCTCCAGGGCCTGGGCCTCTCTCTGAGGCTGGCTGGCTGTAATAGGGCTCACAACGGTCTGTCTCCATGGAGCGTGGCCTGGTTGCCTGGGAGAAGTCGATAATCTTCTAGCTAGCGCTGACCTATTTAATATCCTGATAG
Organism: Coregonus lavaretus; assembly: GCF_964263955.1. Lineage (NCBI taxonomy): Eukaryota > Metazoa > Chordata > Actinopteri > Salmoniformes > Salmonidae > Coregonus > Coregonus lavaretus. Next base: position 17,150,289 of record NC_140005.1, read on the forward strand.
AGCTAGCACACTGACAGACACACAGTTCTCTCTCTCTCTCTCTCTCTCTCTCTCTCTCTCTCTCTCTCTCTCTCTCTCTCTCTCTCTCTCTCTCTCTCTCTCTCTCTCTCTCTCTCTCTCTCTCTCTCTCTCTCTCTCTCTCTCTCTCTCTCTCTCTCTCTCTCTCTCTCTCTCTCTCTCTCTCTCTCTCTCTCTCTCTCTTGGTGCTTGTATCCATGTCTGAGTCTCTTTCTCTCTCATAGTATGAAAACACTTGTTTTTGAAGGAGTAAAGTGCATTTAGTCACAGCAACATGACCACATTAAGACAGGATGGTGAGACGCTACCATTGCCAAAGGCTTGCTTAATTAATTGTAGTCTCATCATGACTCAGAACTGTAGTCGCTCTAGGAAAGTTCTTGAGGTTTTTCTCCATCACTGGAGAAAAACAGCATCAGAGAAGAGATGGAGGTACACTGTAGTTATCCATTTTCTCTGTGCCTTGCAGATCTGTCTGTCTCTATGTTGGTATTGGTGCCTGCTCTGCATGACACTGGTTCTCTGTGACACCAGTTGGTCATTTTATCTCATTTCTAGCTCTGAGGTCCAGTTCAGAGATGATTAAATGCCACAGAGTGTCAGGTGGTTTTATTCTTACATTTCAGTCAGCTACTTATTTTGATCTGTGAGAAGTCAAGCCAGCCAAACATTGACTTCAATGGAAAACGAAATCCAGTCACCAGTTGGGGTTCAGCCTTGCTCCAACTACATTCCCAGCTAAGTCACCATCAGAGTATTTATTTACATATCCGGATGTTGTGAGAAGGAAACGTGTGGAAAATCCCTGTTCGAAATCCAGGTTGAGTAAATATGCCTTCCGTCCAACTACCGGGCAGGCTGTATCATATCATGCTGTGTGAGAGAGGGATAGAGGATATACCTGTATCCGCTAGAGGGGAAAGTAAGAAGGGAAAGTATCCTCCTGATCCTCAGCCAGCTCAGTAAAGCCAGTAAGGGAATGTTGCAATGCTGAAGGAATGTCCACTTTGGTTCCACAGAATGTCACTGTTTTCATGTAACTTCTTTCCTCTAAACATCAGATTATTCCTTTGTTCTCCATGCAGCAGATTCTATTATATAGTATATCAGAAATATTGCGTTTGGTTTGACTGAATGGAAAATCTGAGTTGGTGACAGCCCTGTTCTCCGCTATTATTTGGCTCCCTCAATGTTGTCACTGAGAGACGAGATGGAGATACACTGTAGTTATAAATGACAATTGAAAGTGTTGTTATTTAATTTGCATACTTGTTCTTCTACATGTGTGACAGAAAAGTGTTTGTGTCCCAGCTCAAGTTTGAACTTGAAATGATGAATCATCCTAGCTTCAGTGGTGAAACTTGTGCATCCATGTCCTAGCTAATGCTCTTCCAGTGCTTTTGTCACACTGAGTGGGCTCACAGATGCTATAAGCATTTACATTGAGTGTACAAAACATTAGCAACACCTTCCTAATATTGAGTTGCACCCCCTTTTGCCCTCAGAACGTCCTCAATTTGTCAGGGCATGGCTCTACAAGGTGTCGAAAGCGTTCCACATGGATGCTGGCCCATGTTGATTCCAATGGTTCCCAAAGTTGTCATGTTGGCTGGATGTCCTTTGGGTGGTGGACCATGGTGGACCAGCGTTGCAGTTCTTGACACACTCAAACCGGTGCGCCTGGCACCTACTACCATACCCCGTTCAAAGGCACTTAAATCTTTTGTCTTGCCCATTCACCCTCTGAATGGCACATATATCCATGTCTCAATTGTCTCAAAGCTTAAATATCCTTCTTTAACCTGTCTCATCCCCTTCATCTACACTGATTGAAGTGGATTTAACAGGTGACATCAATAAGGGATCATAGCTTTCACCTGGATTCACCTGGTCAGTCTATGTCATGGAAAGAGCTGTTCCTAATGTTTTGTACACTCAGTGTATATTAGGATCCCATTTCCATTTGAAAGGAACAGCAGCAGAGAAGGAACCATAAGAAGTAACCCCCCCAGTATAAGCCTAAATAGAAAACTGTCATTTAAGTTATGAAACGTGTTTTGACAAATAAATCCTTTCACATTGATAATGCCATCATCATTAGGTAAGTCGAAAGAAATAATAATATAGCAAAATGGCACTGCATGCTAGAGTTGCAAAGCCTGCAGACTCATATAGTATATGGCACTATCTGTATGGCCACAGTTCCACAGCTTGAGTTCCACGTGTTTAGCTCTGCTGGGGCTGTACTCTGCCTGCCTGTGGCAGAGTGATTGTGGTAGGTCTTGTCACACTGCAGTAGGCACAGCCCTATCTGAATCCCCAGCCAGACCTATTCTGTCACACTTGTTCTTCTCTTTGTTTATGTGTGTGAATGGCTCAGCAGAGACCGCATGCCATCACCAGCCAGTCAAGGAATAAGGACATGGCATGTAACATCTCTACATACTGTATATTTTGTTATCATAGTGCAAGGTTTTATGCCTTGACGCTTTGTTTTCCTTTGGTTATCTTTTTGGCAGCATGTCTTTCAGTATGAGATTTATATCTATATGTAGATCTATCTACTATTCTGACACACACACACACACACACACACACACACACACTGCAGTCTGATTGGATGTTCCCAAGAAGTCACATTGACATGATGGAATGTGAAAGAACTGGTTTTTGTTGACACGCTGCAACCGAGGAGAGGAAAGTTACATAAGACTGACTGGGAGGGAGAATGATGTTTAAACACAGTTTTAGTCTTGTACACTTTAGCATTTCTCTCTCAATCTCTCTCTGTCCTTGTTACACACACACACACCTTGGGATTATTATAATAATAAACACAAAGCAGTGTCTGTAATCCACCTTAGCCCGTACTTCCCTAGTAATTACTATACCCCAGAAAGAATCTCCCCACTCCTCCCGGTATGGCACCACTCCCTTTGTCAGTTCCCTTAAACAAACACAATTGGTGAGTCCTCTAATGTATCCTGTAGTAGATTGGCTTAGCTAGTTGGGGGTCTGGAGGAAATGAACTCCTTATTCAGAGTACTTCTGAGCTCCTTGAATTTTGTTTAAGGATTTAATCCTACAATTTCTCCCTACACTTCTATGTGTTCTCGATCTGTTGCAATCGGGTTCTAAACTGAGGGAGAAAGATGAAATGTGTTAGCTATATTTATAATGTACTCTGTGTTGGGTTTTCAGTACCCAGTGTTGGGTTTTCAGAGTGCTGTCCTGGGCTCCGTAGCAGTAGGCAGGCAGCAGTATGTAGGATGTGTGTGGGTTGGCTCTACAGACGACTAACGCCTCTCAGTACATCTATATTAATTGTGAAACCTGTGAAATCATCAATGGCCTCTCCAGCGTTATGAGGATCAGAAATGCAGATGACATTTAGAGGGGTTTTCTGCAGCTAATGCATGCATAATCTGAACGACCATATCTAACAAACACATTCATATTCTTGCATAGGGATAGTTGGTCCACTTTAGTTTTTGGTTCTTCCAGATTTGTAGTGATCTGCCACTGTATTGCACTTGTAGCAGATTTGTATGAAGTGTATGTGTATGCTTGTGTTTCAGATGGCTCGTGGAATCCAGACTCTCCTAAGGTGCTGAAGCTGGGGGTTCTGCCAGTGAAGGCCATGCTAGCTGTGGAGGAACACGTCTGGGCTTCCTCTGGAGGACAAGTCTTCATCATCAGCACTACCACACACACTGTGGAGGTATTTAACCCATCTCTAGCCAATCTCTTTATCTCACTTACTGTATGGATCCCTGCCTCCCCCTCTGTCTCATAACTTTTGATCTGGAGGATGGGTCCCATGACTGCACAGACACAGACACACACACGCGCGCTCACACAAACGTCAGAGGTACTGTATCTTTCCGATCTCTAATATCTTATAAATGTCCCCTTTCCTTTCTCATGTCTAATCTATATCTGACCCAGTGTCTCTGTGTTGTTCAAACAGGATACTGAGGCTCCGGTGTGAGAGACAAAGCACAAATGAAATATCCTAGCTGGTTCCCAGGTTTATGGGAAAGTCACGTAGGACACACTCATGAGGTGGTTTAGAGACAACATGTTTTATTACAGTTCAACTGCTGCAAAGTGGGGTGGCCCAACGTGCAGCTCCAATATAATATTCAAATATTATATTTAAAGCCCTCTACAAAATGACATCAAGAGGTCTTCTCATTGCATTATACAAATATGTAGGATTTGAATATGAAGATTGTGATAACCTCTGAATGACCTCTTGATCTGTTCGTTTAACTCTTATTAAAATGGAAATGATTTGTCCACAACTCATTGGTGTTGCAGAGATGTGGGTGTTGGTGCATTCATCACATTTCTGTTCTAAGACTCTACCATCCCACACCATGCATCTGCTCTGCTCTGTCTCTCTGAGGCATAGCTGGTTCTGGTAGCTTTACTCGTAAAGATACAGCGCTATCAAACTGTTGATGTTGATACTTTATATTGCTCCCTGATATTAACTGGCAAACCACCAGAGGAGGTATGGTTAGATTAGACCAGGGATTCCCAAACTTCTTTGGCCCACGACCCCATTTTGAAATCTGAAAATTCTCACAACTCCAACCATGTGAAATAAAATTATGTAATTAACAGCTGATGTTAACTTTTTTAAATTGGAGCTATGGCAGTCAATTGCAAAACATTCTAACAGTATTTCTGATTGTATTCTCAACTCATCATCATATACTTTAAATGTGGGGCTATGACAGTCAATTGCAGTTTAGTCTGACATAATTTCTCTTATCTCACCACCGCTAATGAGATGGGTGTGGCTTGATGCTTGTCGCGTCTGAGCTTCTCAAAGTCAGGGGGTGTGGTCGACAGCGCACACCTCATCTCTCCTGTCACATCCAACCTGAATCTGTATTTTTTTTTATGCAGACGAGAATACTGAATCAGCGTACTCCTCCATAGTGACCCGTGAATGTGTTGTCTGCAGCATTCGGTCACATTACAGCTCGATCATCTGTTCGATTTCACTTACCGGCATGTCAACTGAGCCATGATCACAGTCAAACGGATTTAGCTGATTCGGTCACTCATCTATATAATTAGTTTGTATTTCCCCTGCATGCTTACGTTCAGTTTGTTCAGTTTCCCAAATACAGTGGGGAGAACAAGTATTTGATACACTGCCGATTTTGCAGGTTTTCCTACTTACAAAGCATGTAGAGGTCTGTAATTTTTATCATAGGTACAATTCAACTGTGAGAGACAGAATCTAAAACAAAAATCCAGAAAATCACATTTGTATGATTTTTAAGTAATTAATTTGCATTTTATTGCATGACATAAGTATTTGATACATCAGAAAAGCAGAACTTAATATTTGGTACAGAAACCTTTGTTTGCAATTACAGAGATCATACGTTTCCTGTTGGTCTTGACCAGGTTTGCACACACTGCAGCAGGGATTTTGGCCCACTCCTCCATACAGACCTTCTCCAGATCCTTCAGGTTTCGGGGCTGTCGCTGGGCAATACGGACTTTCAGCTCCCTCCAAAGATTTTCTATTGGGTTCAGGTCTGGAGACTGGCTAGGCCACTCCAGGACCTTGAGATGCTTCTTACGGAGCCACTCCATAGTTGCCCTGGCTGTGTGTTTCGGGTCGTTGTCATGCTGGAAGACCCAGCCACGACCCATCTTCAATGTTCTTACTGAGGGAAGGAGGTTGTTGGCCAAGATCTCGCGATACATGGCCCCATCCATCCTCCCCTCAATACGGTGCAGTCGTCCTGTCCCCTTTGCAGAAAAACATCCCCAAAGAATGATGTTTCAACCTCCATGCTTCACGGTTGGGATGGTGTTCTTGGGGTTGTACTCATCCTTCTTCCTCCAAACACGGCGAGTGGAGTTTAGACCAAAAAGCTCTATTTTTGTCTCATCAGACCACATGACCTTCTCCCATTCCTCCTCTGGATCATCCAGATGGTCATTGGCAAACTTCAGACGGGCCTGGACATGCGCTGGCTTGAGCGGGGGGACCTTGCGTGCACTGCATGATTTTAATCCATGACAGCGTAGTGTGTTACTAATGGTTTTCTTTGAGACTGTGGTCCCAGCTCTCTTCAGGTCATTGACCAGGTCCTGCCGTGTAGTTCTGGGCTGATCCCTCACCTTCCTCATGATCATTGATGCCCCACGAGGTGAGATCTTGCATGGAGCCCCAGACCGAGGGTGATTGACCGTCATCTTGAACTTCTTCCATTTTCTAATAATTGCGCCAACAGTTGTTGCCTTCTCACCAAGCTGTTTGCCAATTGTCCTGTAGCCCATCCCAGCCTTGTGCAGGTCTACAATTGTATCCCTGATGTCCTTACACAGCTCTCTGGTCTTGGCCATTGTGGAGAGGTTGGAGTCTGTTTGATTGAGTGTGTGGACAGGTGTCTTTTATACAGGTAACGAGTTCAAACAGGTGCAGTTAATACAGGTAATGAGTGGAGAACAGGAGGGCTTCTTAAAGAAAAACTAACAGGTCTGTGAGAGACGGAATTCTTACTGGTTGGTAGGTGATCAAATACTTATGTCATGCAATAAAATGCAAATTAATTACTTAAAAATCATACAATGTGATTTTCTGGATTTTTTTGGGGATTCCGTCTCTCACAGTTGAAGTGTACCTATGATAAAAATTACAGACCTCTACATGCTTTGTAAGTAGGAAAACCTGCAAAATCGGCAGTGTATCAAATACTTGTTCTCCCCACTGTATGTCTGTTACATAGGCAAGGAGACATATTTTCTTTTCATTACACAAAGTCAGTTTTTTCATCCATTGGGAATGACAACAATTCCTCTCTCATTTAGAAAAATCTTTCCAACACTTCCCCTCAATAACCTCAATTTTTTAACTAAAAATAAACAACTGAAATATGCTTTTACATAAGTATTCAGACCCTTTACTCAGTACTATGTTGAAGCAACTTTGGCAGCGATTACAGCCTTGAGTCTTCTTGGGTATGACGCTACAAACCTGGCACACCTGTATTTGGGGAGTTTCTCCCATTCTTCTCTGCAGATCCTCTCAAGCTCTGTCAGGTTGGATGGGGAGCGTCGCTGCACAGCTATTTTCAGGTCTCTCTAGAGCTGTTCGATCGGGTTCAAGTCCGGGCTCCGGCTGGGCCACTCATGGACATTCAGAGACTTGTCCCAAAGCCACTCCTGCGTTGTCAGTATGAAAAATGTATGCACTCACTAACTGTAAGTCTGCTAAATGACTAAAATGTAAATGTAAAAATGTGTGCTTAGAGTCGTTGTCATGTTGGAATGTGAACCTTCGCTCCCCAGTCTGAGGTCCTGAGCGCTCTGGAGCAGGTTTTCATCAAGGATCTCTCTGTACTTTGCTCTGTTCATCTTTCCCTTGATCCTGACTAGTCTCCCAGTCCCTGCCGTTGTAAAACATCCCCACAGCATGATGCTTCCACCACCATGCTTAACCGTAGGGATTCAGGCCAAAGAGTTCAATCTTGGTTTCATCAGACCAGAGAATCTCGTTTCTCATGGTCTGAGAGTCCTTTAGGTGCCTTTTGGCAAACTTCAAGCGGGCTGTCATGTGCCTTTTACTGAGGAGTGGCTTCCGTCTGGCCACTCTACCATAAAGGCCTGATTTGGTGGAGAGCTGCAGAGATGGTTGTCCTTCCGGAAGGTTCTCCAATCTCCACAGAGGAACTCTGGCGCTCTGTCAGAGTGATCATCGGGTTCTTGGTCACCTCCCTGAACAAGGCCCTTCTCCTCTGATCGCTCAGTTTGTCCAGGCGGCCAGCTCTAGGAAGTGTCTTGATGGTTCCAAACTTCTTCCATTTAAGAATTATGGAGGCCACTGTGTTCTTGGGAACCTTTTAATGCTGCAGACATTTTTTGGTACCCTTCCCCAGATCTGTGTCTTGACACAATCCTGTCTCGGAGCACTACGGACAATTCCTTCAACCTCTTGGCTTGGTTTTTGCTCTGACATGCACTGTCAACTGTGGGACCTTATATAGACAGGTGTGTGCCCCTCCAAATCATGTCCAATCCAATTGAATTTACCACAGGTGGACTCCAATCAAGTTGTAGAAACATCTCAAGGATGATCAATGGAAATAGGATGCACCTGAACTCAATTTCGAGTCTCATATCAAAGGGTCTGAATACTTATGCATTTCTAAAAACCTGTTCTGTGATCAGCTCTTTTGCCGCCAGTTGCTCTCAGTGTATCAATTATAGCTCAGTGGGTGTATCATACAAAGCATCTATACGGCAGAAGGGAGACACATTCATAACTAGAATGCAGAGGCCTGCTCACCGTCCCGTGATAGATGGAGCACCATCTGTGCAAAAGCCTACCATTTGATCCCATGGAATTTGATTTTTGGCAATATAGCCACGCGGCATCCCCTGTGCCGTTTCATCCTCGGGAATCGTGAGACCGAAAAATATGTCCTTGTGAATAGCATCCCCCGACATTTAGCGAACTAAATTCAATGCATCTCAGCCCTCACAGCTAACCTCCATTTGGAGAGAATAAGGTGGGGAGTTTTTGTCGTTCAGTCAAAGTTTCCTCTTGATTGCTAGCTATAGCATCAATTCTTAGTTTCAGTGTTATCTGACAAAGGTATGATGTGAGTTTCTGTGCCTCTGCCTCCCACCACATTGTTTTCACCATATCAATTGCGGTCGGTAATATCAAAGTCTGCAATAGTGTATGGCTTCATAGCGAAGCGGGCTTAGCCATTCACCGTGGGAAGGATTCAAGTGCAACGGTAAAGTGCAGCCTTTTCCTATGATTTAAGGGCACTCTCTGGTTGAATTTTAACTTTTAGATTTGAATAATTTTCATTTAGATTTTTAAGGTTACATTACAATGAGTTTGAGAGACAAAGACGATATTAGATATATATATTACTTTTTTTACCAGGATTTTGGAAATTCTCAAGCGACCCCATTTTAATATCAGGTGACCCCACATGGGGTTGCGACCCCTAGTTTGGGAACCGCTGTATTAGCAACTTTTCAACTACTTTTTAGCTACTTTGCAAATCAAATGAAATCAAATTGTATTTGCCACATGCGCCGAATACAACAGGTGTAGACCTTACAATGAAATGCTTACTTACAAGCCCTTAACCAACAATGCAGTTTTAAGAAAAATAAGTGTTAAGTAAAAAATAGATAAGTAAAAAATAATTAAAGAGCAGCCGTAAAATTAAATAACAGTAGGGAGGCTATATGCAGGGGGTACCGGTACAGAGTCAATGTGCGGGGGAACAGGTTAGTTGAGGTAATATGTACATGTGGGTAGAGTTAAAGTGACTATGCATAGATAATAAACAAAGAGTAGCAGCAGCGTAAAAGAGGGGGTGGGGTGGGGGGAACAATGCAAATAGTCCGGTTAGCCATTATTAGCTGTTCAGGAGTCTTATGGCTTGGAGGTAGAAGCTGTTAAGAAGCCTTTTGGACCTAGACTTGGCGCTCCGGTACCGCTTTCTGTGCGGTATAAGAGAGAACAGTCTATGACTAGGGTGGCTGGAGTCTTTGACCATTTTTAGGGCCTTCCTCTGACACTGACTAGTATAGAGGTCCTGGATGGCAGGATGCTTGGCCCCAGTGATGTACTGGGCCGTACGCACTACCCTCTGTAGTGCCTTGCGGTCGAGGCCGAGCAGTTGCCATACCAGGCAGTGATGCAACTAGTCAGGATGCTCTCGATGGTGCAGCTGTAGAACGTTTTGAGGATCTGAGGACCCATGCCAAATCTTTTCAGTCTCCTGAGGGGGAATAGGCTTTGTCGTGCCCTCTTCACGACTGTCTTGGTGTGACTTGAAGCTCTCAACCTGTTCCACTACAGCCCTGTCGATGAGAATGGGGGCGTGCTCAGTCCTCTTTTTTTCCTGTAGTCCACAATCATCTCCTTTTGTCTTTATCACGTTGAGGGAGAGGTTGTTATCCTGGCACCACACGGCCAGGTCTCTGACCTCCTCCCTATAGGCTGTCTCATCGTTGTCGGTGATCAGGCTTACCGCTTTTGTGTCGTTGGCAAACTTAATGATGGTGTTGGAGTCATGCCTGGCCATGCAGTCATGGGTGAACAGGGAGTACAGAAGGGGACTGAGTACGCACCCCTGAGGGGCCCCGTGTTGAGGATCAGCGTGGCAGATGTGTTGTTACCTACCCTTACCACCTGAGGGCGGCCCGTCAGGAAGTCCAGGATCCAGTTGCAGAGGGAGGTGTTTAGTCTCAGGGTCCTTAGCTTAGTGATGAGCTTTGAGGGCACTATGGTGTTGAACGCTCAGCTGTAGTCAATTAATAGCATTCTCACATAGGCGTTCCTCTTGTCCAGGTGGGAAAGGGCCGTGTGGAGTGCAATAGAGATTGCATCATCTGTGGATCTGTTGTGGCGGTATGCAAATTGGAGTGGGTCTAGGGTTTCTGGGATAATGGGGTTGATGTGAGCCATGACCAGCCTTTCAAAGTACTTCATGGCTACAGACGTGAGTGCTACGGGTCTGTAGTCATTTAGGCAGGTTACCTTAGTGTTCTTGGGCACAGGGACTATGGTGGTCTGCTTGAAACATGTTGGTATTACAGACTCAGTCAGGGGCAGGTTGAAAATGTCAGTGAAGATACTTGCAAGTTGGTCAGCGCATGCTCGGAGTACACCTCCTGGTAATCCGTCTGGCCCTGCGGCTTTGTGAATGTTGACCTGTTTAAAGGTCTTACTCACATTGGCTACGGAGAGAGTGATCACACAGTCGTCCGGAACAGCTGATGCTCTCATGCATCAGTGTTGCTTGCCTCGAAGCGAGCATAGAAGTAATTTAGCTCGTCTGGTAGGTTTGTGTCACTGGGCAGCTCGCGGCTGTGCTTCCCTTTGTAGTCTGTAATAGTTTACAAGCCCTGCCACATCCGACGAGCGTCTGAGCCGGTGTAGTATGATTCAGCCTTGGTCCTGTATTGACTCTTTGCCTGTTTGATGGTTTGTCGGAGGGCATAGCGGGATTTCTTATAAGCGTCCGGGTTAGAGTCCCGCTCCTTCAAAGCGGCAGCTCTACCCTTTAGCTCAGTGCGGCTGTTGCCTGTAATCCATGGCTTCAGTTGGGGTACGCACGGTCACTGTGGGGACGATGTCATCGATGCACTTATTGATGAAACCAATGATTGATGTGGTGTACTCCTCAATGCCATCGGAAGAATCCTGGAACATATTCAAGTCTGTGCTAGCAAAACAGTCCTGTAGCATCTGCGTCATCTGACCACTTCCTTATTAACCGAGTCTCTGTTTGTTGAGTAAAGGTGGTCTAGAGTTTTTTTTTTTTCTCTGGTTGCACATTTAACATGCTGGTAGAAACGAGGTAGAATGGATTTAAGTTTCCCTGCATTAAAGTCCCCGGCCACTAGGAGCGCTGCCTCTGGATGAGCATTTTCCTGTTTGCTTATGGCCTTATACAGCTCATTGAGTGCAGTCTTAGTGCCAGGATCAGTTTGTGGTGGTAAATAGACAGCTACGAAAAATATAGATGAAAACTCTTGGTAAATAGTGTGGTCTACAGCTTATCATGAGATACTCTACCTCAGGCGAGCAAAACCTCGAGACTTCCTTAATATTAGATTTCGTGCACCAGCTGTTGTTTACAAATATACACAGACCGCCACCCCTTGTCTTACTGGAGTCAGCTGTTCTATCCTGCCGATGTAGCGTATATCCTGGCAGCTGTATGTTATCCATGTCGTCGTTCAGCCACGACTCGGTAAAACATAAGATATTAGAGTTTTTAATGTCCCGTTGGTAGGATATCCTTGATCGTAGGTCATCTATTTTGTTTTCCAATTATTGTACGTTGGCTAATAGGACTGAAGGAAGAGGCAGATTAACTGCTCACCTTCGGATCGGATCGTAACATACAGTGGGGGGAAAAAGTATTTAGTCAGCCACCAATTGTGCAAGTTCTCCTACTTAAAAAGATGAGAGGCCTGTAATTTTCATCATAGGTACACGTCAACTATGACAGACAAAATGAGAATTTTTTTCTCCAGAAAATCACATTGTAGGATTTTTTAATGAATTTATTTGCAAATTATGGTGGAAAATAAGTATTTGGTCAATAACAAAAGTTTCTCAATACTTTGTTAAATACCCTTTGTTGGCAATGACACAGGTCAAACGTTTTCTGTAAGTCTTCACAAGGTTTTCACACACTGTTGCTGGTATTTTGTCCCATTCCTCCATGCAGATCTCCTCTAGAGCAGTGATGTTTTGGGGCTGTCGCTGGGCAACACAGACTTTCAACTCCCTCCAAAGATTTTCTATGGGGTTGAGATCTGGAGACTGGCTAGGCCACTCCAGGACCTTGAAATGCTTCTTACGAAGCCACTCCTTCGTTGGCCGGGCGGTGTGTTTGGGATCATTGTCATGCTGAAAGACCCAGCCACATTTCATCTTCAATGCCCTTGCTGATGGAAGGAGGTTTTCACTCAAAATCTCACGATACATGGCCCCATTCATTCTTTCCTTTACACGGATCAGTCGTCCTGGTCCCTTTGCAGAAAAACAGCCCCAAAGCATGATGTTTCCACCCCCATGCTTCACAGTAGGTATGGTGTTCTTTGGATGCAACTCAGCATTCTTTGTCCTCCAAACACGACGAGTTAAGTTTTTACCAAAAAGTTATATTTTGGTTTCATCTGACCATATGACATTCTCCCAATCCTCTTCTGGATCATCCAAATGCACTCTAGCAAACTTCAGACGGGCCTGGACATGTACTGGCTTAAGCAGGGGGACACGTCTGGCACTGCAGGATTTGAGTCCCTGGCGGCGTAGTGTGTTACTGATGGTAGGCTTTGTTACTTTGGTCCCAGCTCTCTGCAGGTCATTCACTAGGTCCCTCCGTGTGGTTCTGGGATTTTTGCTCACCGTTCTTGTGATCATTTTGACCCCACAGGGTGAGATCTTGCGTGGAGACCCAGATCGAGGGAGATTATCAGTGGTCTTGTATGTCTTCCATTTCCTAATAATTGCTCCCACAGTTGATTTCTTCAAACCAAGCTGCTTACCTATTGCAGATGCAGTCTTCCCAGCCTGGTGCAGGTCTACAATTTTGTTTCTGGTGTCCTTTGACAGCTCTTTGGACTTGGCCATAGTGGAGTTTGGAGTGTGACTGTTTGAGGTTGTGGACAGGTGTCTTTTATACTGATAACAAGTTCAAACAGGTGCCATTAATACAGGTAACGAGTGGAGGACAGAGGAGCCTCTTAAAGAAGTTGTTACAGGTCTGTGAGAGCCAGAAATCTTGCTTGTTTGTAGGTGACCAAATACTTATTTTCCACCATAATTTGCAAATAAATTCATAAAAAATCCTACAATGTGATTTTCTGGATTTTTTTTCCTCAATTTGTCTGTCATAGTTGAAACAGTGCCCCCACTGTATAGTACGTTTTGCAAATTCATATCATCCACAAATTAATACATACCATACGAAACGTAACATATCATACTAAATGGAGTGTCTTGAATTTACACAGAACAAAAATATTAAAAAAAAATATATATATAAAAAATATATAAAAAAATATATATATATATAAACGCAACCATGTTTCATGAGCGAAAAGAAAAAAATCCCAGAAATGTTCCATAAGCACAAAAAGCTTATTTTGCTCAAATTTGGTGCAGATGAGTATTTCTGTCTGTAATAAAGTCATTTTTGGGGGAAAAACTCATTCTGATTGGCTGGGCCTGGCTCCCCAGTGGGTGGGCCTGGCTGCCAAGTGTGTTATTTCCTTATATGAACTGTAACTCAGTAAAAACTTAGAAATTGCATTTTTAGTTTATATTATTGTTCAGTATACATACAGAATAATATGAAATGCTCTGAGACCAGGTTGAGTTATCTATGTTTCTAGGTTACTAATTCTGTTTGGCCCAATATCTGTGATGTCACCTGCACTTGGCTTGGCTCTGGTTTAATTGTGTTAGAGAGGTATAGTGGAACCTGGGAGGGGTCTCTCTCACAGCTTGTCCCCCTCGCTCCCTCTGCCCCTCACTCCCTCTGCCCAGGCCCGGAGCGTTTGTGGGGTTCCCTGACTGTCCCGCCACAGTCCGGTTCACCAGCCCCTGCTGTCCGTCCTGGAATAGCAATGCTCCGCCTCCCCTCCTCCAGCACGCAGTGACTCATAATCCCGTTAGCTTCATTAAGCTCATTACGGGACTAACTGCCTGTCTCTCCCCAAGGCTTACACCCTGGAACCTACATGGGAAAAGAGTGATGGAGAGAGTGAAAGAGTGATGGAGAGAGAGAAAGAGGGGCAGACATAAAGGGAAAGAGTGGGAGAGACTGAGGTGAAGAGGAAGAAGAGAGACGTGTAGAAAGGCAGGAGGGACGGCGAGACAAACAAAGAAAGGGGTCAGAGGGCGGCAAGAAGGAAGAGATTGAGGCTAGAGCAGGTTAAAGGTCACCTGGGAGGTTCACTGACACCCTACCTGAACTTGTTGTCACTACTGGAACCCTGATGCGAGGCCAAGTAGAGTTTCCGTTCATTAACAGGGTTGAGGAGGGAGGTCCCATGCCCCACAGCTGACAGCTGTAGTAAAGGGCCTCCAAGGTACTGGGCTGAGAAAATCACAGTGAAATTACTTAAAACAACAATATCCACGATATATATAAACACTGCTCAAAAAAATAAAGGGAACACTTAAACAACACAATGTAACTCCAAGTCAATCACACTTCTGTGAAATCAAACTGTCCACTTAGGAAGCAACACTGATTGACAATAAATGTCACATGCTGTTGTGCAAATGGAATAGACAACAGGTGGACATTTTAGGCAATTAGCAAGACACCCCCAATAAAGAAGTGGTTCTGCAGGTGGTGACCACAGACCACTTCTCAGTTCCTATGCTTTCTGGCTGATGTTTTGGTCACTTCTGAATGCTGGCGGTGCTTTCACTCTAGTGGTAGCATGAGACGGAGTCTACAACCCACACAAGTGGCTCAGGTAGTGCAGCTCATCCAGGATGGCACATCAATGCGAGCTGTTGCAAGAAGGTTTGCTCTGTCTGTCAGCGTAGTGTCCAGAGCATGGAGGCGCTACCAGGAGACAGGCCAGTACATCAGGAGACGTGGAGGAGGCCGTAGGAGGGCAACAACCCAGCAGCAGGACCGCTACCTCCGCCTTTGTGCAAGGAGGAGCAGGAGGAGCACTGCCAGAGCCCTGCAAAATGACCTCCAGCAGGCCATAAATGTGCATGTGTCTGCTCAAACGGTCAGAAACAGACTCCATGAGGGTGGTATGAGGGCCCGACGTCCACAGGTGGGGGTTGGGCTTACAGCCCAACACCGTGCAGGACGTTTGGCATTTACCAGAGAACACCAAGATTGGCAAATTCGCCACTGGCGCCCTGTGCTCTTCACAGATGAAAGCAGGTTCACACTGAGCACATGTGACAGACGTGACATAGTCTGGAGACGCCATGGAGAACGTTCTGCTGCCTGCAACATCCTCCAGCATGACCGGTTTGGCGGTGGGTCAGTCATGGTGTGGGGTGGCATTTCTTTGGGGGGCCGCACAGCCCTCCATGTGCTCGCCAGAGGTAGCCTGACTGCCATTACGTACCGAGATGAGATCCTCAGACCCCTTGTGAGACCATATGCTGGTGCGGTTGGCCCTGGGTTCCTCCTAATGCAAGACAATGCTAGACCTCATGTGGCTGGAGTGTGTCAGCAGTTCCTGCAAGAGGAAGGCATTGATGCTATGGACTGGCCCGCCCGTTCCCCAGACCTGAATCCAATTGAGCACATCTGGGACATCATGTCACGCTCCATCCACCAACGCCACGTTGCACCACAGACTGTCCAGGAGTTGGCGGATGCTTTAGTCCAGGTCTGGGAGGAGATCCCTCAGGAGACCATCCGCCACCTCATCAGGAGCATGCCCAGGCGTTGTAGGGAGGTCATACAGGCACGTGGAGGCCACACACACTACTGAGCCTCATTTTGACTTGTTTTAAGGACATTACATCAAAGTTGGATCAGCCTGTAGTGTGGTTTTCCACTTTAATTTTGAGGGCGACTCCAAATCCAGACCTCCATGGGTTGATACATTTGATTTCCATTGATAATTTTTGTGTGATTTTGTTGTCAGCACATTCAACTATGTAAAGAAAAAAGTATTTAATAAGATTATTTCATTCATTCAGATCTAGGATGTGTTGTTTAAGTGTACTTTCTGACTGATACCATTAGAACAGAGACAGGGACTGTTGATGTAAAATGCCCTCAGTCATATTTGGCTTCGTAATAAGGGAGACCAAGGCAAGGCAAGTTGATATCAAACTGTGGATCTGTGAGAAGCATACACCACTTTCCTCAGAGCTCATGTTTTGACTAAAGTTGATGTCGCTATTGTGCCCAACAATCATGTGAATCAAAACACAATTACCACCTTTCTGATGTTTACGATTATGACACTTGGAGTAACATGGTGGATAATTCAATTCTGTCTTGTATAATTTATTTATGGTTTCTCAAAACAATTCCTAGCCATAACAGTCAGTAATAATAAGATTAGCTCTACTGTTTAAACTCTACCATTACAAGGAGCATGGTGGATGTTGACATACAGTACATGGCTCAGCCTCTTAGCAGGCTTACTGTCAGTGTGTTGTCACAGCTCAGACAGAACAGTACAGATGATCTCCTGTCTGTCTCCACCCTCTGTTATCACTGGGAACGTTGTATAGTACCTTATGGCCACTCCTCAGTGACTTAGTGATGTGTACATATACTGTCATGCTAAAGACAACCATGTAAAAATGCATTTCCTGATCATATAAGGACACTGCGATAAACCCTTTGATTTGAGATTGTTAAAGAGCTATGATTCTTTCTGATTGGTGGCTTAGTAGGGTTTGTTTCCCACTACTCTAAAGATATACAGTGGTGTGCATGCTAATGTTTACTCTCAAAGCAATTGAAGAACTGAGCGATGCAGTATATAATTTCCCCTCTTCCTGTCTTCCTCTCTCCTCCTGTCAGAGGCAGCTGGAGGCCCACCAGGAGGAGGGCATGGTGGTGTCCCACATGGTGGTGGCTGGAGTGGGCATCTGGATAGCCTTCAGCTCTGGGTCCACCCTCAGACTGTTCCACACGGAGACCCTGGAGCATCTACAGGACATCAATATCGCTACGCCTGTACACAACATACTGGCTGGTAAGATACATGATAACATTACCACACCTGTACACAACATACTGGCTGGTAAGATACATGATAACATTACCACACCTGTACACAACATACTGGCTGTTAAGATACATGATAACATTACCACACCTGTACACAACATACTGGCTGGTAAGATACATGATAACATTACCACACCTGTACACAACATACTGGCTGGTAAGATACATGATAACATTACCACACCTGTACACAACATACTGGCTGGTAAGATACATGATAACATTACCACACCTGTACACAACATACTGGCTGGTAAGATACATGATAACATTACCACACCTGTACACAACATACTGGCTGGTAAGATATAATTATCACCATTGTCACACAAGATACTCTAGTATAGTAAGACAGACATTATTGCCAGCCCTGAAAACACATTGTCTCTAACAAAGTAGAACACAGCATCCTACAAAAATACCCATTCAACACCACCCACCACACACTCAAAGGTGAACCTCACCTTCAGGATATCAGCATACAGCAGCACTGTTTCCATCCTCAGCCCACAGTACTGTGATTTATAATACAGATTCAGTGATACTGTGGCCTTATCAACTCTGCACAAACCACCAGCACCCATGTCATTTTGTTCTCTCTGTGTGTCCTCCAAAGTCATTGATTGGATCCTTATGGTGGACTGGGAATGAACCGTTTATTTTTTTAGCAAGAACAGAGCAGTCCTCTCAAAGTAGAAATTGATTATTTTTGACAGTCAGTCGTCATGTACTTGTGTGTTTTTCTCCAAATATCCAAGGGCTGCCTGGCTCAGTGCCTGTCTGTAGAAAGATCACAGTCCGGTGTGTGGATAGATATAGAACACTGTGTGTGTCCTCTGTGGTTGTGTTGTGACAGGTTGGACATATTTTGGTCCTCTTCTTCAAAGGGTCCTGGAGTAGACAAAGACCTGGGAACCTCTCATTCTGTTCCTTTATTGGACCATCACTTCATTTGACATCATCAAACAAAATTCGATTTTGATATAGACGGAGTGTACAAAACATTAGGAACACCTTCCTAATATTGAGTTGCACCCCCCTTTGCCCTCAGAACAGGCTCAATTCATTGGGGCATGGAATCTACAAGGTGTCAAAAGCGATCCACAGGGATACTGACCCATGTTGACTCAAAAGCTTCCCACAGTTGTGTCAAGTTGGTTGGATGTCCTTTGGGTGGTGGACCATTCTTGATACACACAGGGAACTGTTGAGCGTGAAAAACCCAGCAGCGTTGCAGTTCTTGACACAAACCGGTGCGCCTGGCACCTACTACCATACCCCGTTCAAAGGCACTTTGTCTTGCCAATTCACCCTCTGAATGGCACACATACACAATCCATGTCTCAATTGTCTAAAGGCTTAAAAGTCATTCTTTAACCTGTCTCCTCCCCTTCATCTACACTGATTGACGTGGATTTAACAAGTGACATCAATAAGAGATCATAGCTTTCACCTGGATTCACCTGGTCAGTCTATGTTATGGAAAGAGCAGGTGTTCATAATGTTTTGTACACTCAGTGTACCATTGTTTGTGGGGATTTGTTGTTCCTTTAGTCTGTTCTCTATTAGCATATGTTTTGGGTATAGGTGAGGGTAGACATGTTTCACCTGCCTTGAGGAGTTGTCTCTTTCCTGCCACATTACACAATAATGTTGCCAGATGGACCGTCTTTAAGTGGTGTTGTTTGGAGGTTTACTCTTTAGAAGCTGTTACCAATGGAGGCTGCACCAGGTGCTTATCAGTAGGTAGAGATACCTTAGTATCCTGTCACACAGAGAAGACTGAGAGAGTCCAAGATCAAGTTAGCTCAGTAGGAGTATAACATGTTCTGTGGTCAATGTTGCAGTTAAAACTGTTTAGTCATGAAGGGTGAGTAGAGATCAGTCAGACTTTGTAAAACTCCTTTGGGTTGGATAAAGGTTCCCAGTCCACAGTAAGCTGTGTTTTCCCCAGCGCTGGGCTTGGAGTTTTGGGTAATACCCTCTGGATCTAGGGGGGTGTGTGGCCATGAAGACAGCCAACAGGAGTTGTGTCTACAGTCAACATACTATAATAACAGTGTGTATTTAGTAAGAAGTAATAGTACCCCCTGTGTGTCGCAATCCCATGCCAGCGCTATGATGTATGTACAGTGCATTCAGAAAGTAGTCAGACCCCTTTACTTTTTCCACATTTTGCTACATTACAGCCTTATTCTAAAATGGATTAAATAGTTTTTTCCCCTCATCAATCTACACACAATATCCCATAATGACAAAGCAAAAACAGGTTTTTAGAAATTTTAGCAAATGTATTAGAAATAAAAAATTGAAATATCACATTTACATAAGTATTCAGACCCTTTACTCTGTACTTTGTTGAAGCACCTTTGGCAGCGATTACAGCCTCAAGTATTCTTGGGTATGATGCCACAAGCTTGGCACACCTGTATTTGGAGAGTTTCTCCCATTCTTCTCTGCAGAAGGATCAAGGATCTCTGTACTTTGCTCCGTTCATCTTTCCCTCGATCCTGACTAGTCTCCCAGTCCCTGCCGCTGAAAAACATCCCCACAGCATGATGCTGCCACTACCATGGTTCACCGTAGGGATGGTGCCAGGTTTCCTCCAGACGTGACGCTTGGCATTCAGGCCAAAGAGTTCAATCTTGGTTTCATCAGACCAGAGAATCTTGTTTCTCATGGTCTGAGAGACCTTTAGGTGCCTTTTGTCAAACTCCAAGTGGGCTGTCATGTGCCTTTTTACTGTGGAGTGGCTTCCGTCTGGCCACTCTACCATAAAGGCCTGATTGATGGAGTGCTGCAGAGATGTTGTCCTTCTGGAAGTTTCTCCCATCTCCACAGAGGAACTCTGGAGCTCTGTCAGAGTGACCATCAGGTTCTTGGTCACCTCCCTGACCAAGGCCCTTTTCCCCCGATTGCTCAGTTTGTCCGGGCGGCCAGCTCTAGGAAGAGTCTTGGTGGTTCCAAACTTCTTCCATTTAAGAATAATGGAGGCCACTATGTTCTTGGGGACCTTAAATGGTGCAGAAAGTTTTTGGTACCCTTCCCCAGTTCTGTGCCTCGACATAATCCTGTGTCGGAGCTCTACGGACAATTCCTTCGACCTCATGGCTTGGTTTTTGCGCTGACAACTGTGGGGCCTTATATAGACAGGTGTGTGCCTTTCCAAATCATGTCCAATCAATTGAATTTACCACAGGTGGACTCCAATCAAGTTGTAGAAACATCTCAAGGATGATCAATGGAAACAGTATGCACCTGAGCTCAATTTCGAGTCGCATAGCGAAGGGTCTGAATACTTATGTACAGTTGAAGTCGGAAGTTTACATACACTTAGGTTGGAGTCATTAAAACTCGTTTTTCAACCACTCCAAAAATGTCTTGTTAACAAACGATAGTTTTGGCAAGTCGGTTAGGACATCTACTTTGAGCATGACACAAGTAATTTTTCCAACAATTGTTTACAGACAGATTATTTCACTTATAATTCACTGTATCACAATTCCAGTGGGTCAGAAGTTTACATACACTAAGTCGACTGTGCCTTTAAACAGCTTGGAAAATTCCAGAAAATGATGTCATGGCTTTAGAAGCTTCTGATAGGCTAATTGACATCATTTGAGTCAATTGGAGGTGTACCTGTGGATGTATTTCAAGGCCTACCTTCAAACTCAGTGCCCTTTTGCTTGACATCATGGGAAAATCAATAGAAATCAGCCAAAACCTCAGAAAAACAATTGTAGACCTCCACAAGTCTGGTTCATCCTTGGGAGCAATTTCCAAATGCTTGAAGGTACCACGTTCATCTGTACAAACAATAGTACGCAAGTATAAACACCATGGGACCACGCAGCCGTCATACCGCTCAGGAAGGAGACGCGTTCTGTCTCCTAGAGATGAACGTACTTTGGTGCGAAAAGTGCAAATCAATCCCAGAACAGCAAAGGACCTTGTGAAGATGCTGGAGGAAACTGGTACAAAAGTATCTATATCCACAGTAAAACAAGTCTTATATCGACATAACCTGAAAGGCCGCTCAGCAAGGAAGAAGCCACTTTTCCAAAACCGCCATAAAAAAGCCAGACTACGGTTTGCAATTGCACATGGGGACAAAGATCGTACTTTTTGGAGAAATGTCCTCTGGTCTGATGAAACAAAAATAGAACTGTTTGGCCATAATGACCATCATTATGTTTGGAGGAAAAAGGGGAATGCTTGCAAGATGAAGAACACCATCCCAACCGTGAAGCACTGGGGTGGCAGCATCATGCTGTTGGGGTGCTTTGCTGCAGGAGGGACTGGTGCACTTCACAAAATAGATGGCATCATGAGGAAGGGAAATTATGTGGATATATTGAAGCAACATCTCAAGACATCAGTCAGGAAGTTAAAGCTTGGTCGCAAAAGGTTCTTCCAAATGGACAATGAGCCCAAGCATACTTCCAAAGTTGTGGCAAAATGGCTTAAGGACAACAAAGTCAAGGTATTGGAGTGGCCATCACAATGCCCTGAGCTCAATCCTATAGAAAATATGTGGGCAGAACTGAAAAAGCGTGTGCGAGCAAGGAGGCCTACAAACCTGACTCAGTTACACCAGCTCTGTCAGGAGGAATGGGCCAAAATTCACCCAACCTATTGTGGGAAGCTTGTGGCAGGCTACTCGAAACGTTTGACCCAATTTAAACAATTGAAAGGCAATGCTACCAAATACTAATTGAGTGTATGTAAACTTCTGACCCACTGGGAATGTGATGAAAGAAATAAAAGCTGAAAGAAATAATTCTCTCTACTATTATCCTGACATTTCACATTCTTAAAATAAAGTGGTGATCCTAACTGACCTAAGACAGTGAATCTTTACTAGGATTAAATGTCAGGAATTGTGAAAAACTGAGTTTAAATGTATTTGGTTAAGGTGTATGTAAACTTCCGACTTCAACTGTAAATAAGGTATTTCAGTTTTTTTTTTTTTTTTATAAATTTGCAAAAATGTGTGTAGATTGATGAAGATTTGTATTTATTTAATCTATTTTAGAATAAGGCTGTAACGTAACAAAATGTGGAAAAAGTGAAGGGGTCTGAATACTTTGTGCGTGCGTGCGTGCGTGCGTATGTATGTATGTATGTAGGTATGGTGTTCTTTGGATGCAACTCAGCATTCTTTGTCCTCCAAACACGACGAGTTGAGTTTTTACCAAAAAGTTATATTTTGGTTTCATCTGACCATTTGACATTCTCCCAATCCTCTTCTGGATCATCCAAATGCACTCTAGCAATCTTAAAGACGGGCCTGGACATGTACTGGCTTAAGCAGGGGGACACGTCTTGCACTGCAGGATTTGAGTCCCTGGCGGTGTAGTGTGTTACTGATGGTAGGCTTTGTTACTTTTGTCCCAGCTCTCTGCAGGTCATTCACTAGGTCCTCCCGTGTGGTTTTGGGATTTTTGCTCACCGTTCTTGTGATCATTTTGACCCCACGGGGTGAGATCTTGCATGGAGCCCCAGATCGAGGGAGATTATCAGTGGTCTTGTATGTCTTCCATTTCCTAATAATTGCTCCCACAGTTGATTTCTTCAAACCAAGCTGCTTACCTATTGCAGATTCAGTCTTCCCAGCCTGGTGCAGGTCTACAATTTTGTTTCTGGTGTCCTTTGACAGCTCTTTGGTCTTGGCCATAGTGGAGTTTGGAGTGTGACTGTTTGAGGTTGTGGACAGGTGTATTTTATACTGATAACAAGTTCAAACAGGTGCCATTAATACAGGTAACGAGTGGAGGACAGAGGAGCCTCTTAAAGAAGAAGTTACAGGTCTGTGAGAGCCAGAAATCTTGCTTGTTTGTAGGTGACCAATATAACAAAGTATTGAGAAACTTTTGTTATTGACCAAATACTTATTTTCCACCATAATTTGCAAATAAATTCATAAAAAATCCTACAATGTGATTTTCAGGATTTTTTCTCTCAATTTGTCTGTCATAGTTGACGTGTACCTATGTTGAAAATTACAGGCCTCATCTTTTTAAGTGGGAGAACTTGCACAATTGGTGGCTGACTAAATACTTTTTTCCCCCACTGTGTGTATGTATGTATGTATATATATATATATATATATATATATATGTATATATATATTAGTGTTTAGTTACCCTCTATAGGTTGCTCCATCAATTGATGCTGTTACCATAGTAACACACTTATTGCTACAGAGTCCTTTAACTTGGTGAAATCATAGCTACGTTGTTTGAGTATTGCCACGTTCACATGCTATCGGAAACTCGGAACCTCTGGGAAACTCGGGATCATCTTTCTACAACGACTAAGCAAGTAGGAAATGTCAAGAGTTTTTCTAGTTCCGACTAACACGTGAACGCGGCATAATGTTAAGCAATCTGTTTGACAACTTCTGTTTGACCTCATTGGTAGTAAAGCTCGCCTCAAACATCACAACGGGCCAAATAGTCGGGAATGTGATAATGAAACAGACGAGAGTCTGAGGATCAGAGACAGCTGTGTTGTGAATAGTAATCCGCTGTCAGAGCTCTGTTCTACATCAGTCTATAGAGGAATAGTCATAATCTCTCTTCTATCTGTAGCTGGTGTTTAATATTACTACAAGAGCGCAGGTTTTTTATTAGAGTTTTGGGGGTTGATCCTGTATATTGTCAGTTGCAGCTGTTGGCCCCCTATCATCAGTTCTACTATAGTAAATGGAATACTGTACAGCCAGCCTTGTTGTTATAAGGGGTTTGGGAGGTTTGTCGGGTATGTTGTGATGAAGGGTTTATATCCAGCTAGTTACAGTTGTCCACTTTTCCTCTCTGACGCTGTACAGTATTTTGAAGATACCGTCCAGTCGACTGTTTTGATTTCAATTTGTATTATTTTAAGCTTGACTCTGCCATGGAGTGTTTCTTTTTATATAGTGACAGCTGCTGTGGCTCTGTGTGTGTGTGTGTGTGTGTGTTTGTTTTGTGGTCACCAGTAATGACTAGCCTACAGGAACACATCACAGTCTCCTTTTAAAAGCATAATAAACAGTGCTATCATTAGCTGAGTTCTGCCCATTGTTTAGAAGCCCTAGACTGTGTGTACATAGTTGAGTATTTTAGGGGCCTCATCCATTATTACCATAAGGTTTTGTGTACCCTATAAAATATTTACTTTGGAATTTCATCAAAGAGAGATTAGCCACAACAAAGTACAACATATGGGAGTCCCATAATATTTGATAACTAATTTAAGCATTCTAATGTAATGTATTTCATTACAGTAAGGGACACCATAATTGGCCTGACAACTCAAACTTAATTCTTCCTCTGATCTATCGTTCGCTACATACTTCAGTCTGAGACTGCCATCATTGAAGTTATTTGTGGTGAAGTCAAAATGAAGGGGTGTTGTACAAAACAAAGTCATCAGCAATTGGATAATCTCTAACCAATCAGAGTATCAAAGCCAATTAAGAATTTTCGAAATGTCGCTTTACCCACGTGTGTTCTGGCTCTGGACCGACCCATTGTTTTCTGGGACCAATCAGACAGTGTAGAATGGATTTCCATTCTATAAATCGCCGGGGAGGTACTCGGATCCAGACTCATTGCGGAGAAGAAACGAACGTCCGTAGGCGTGGTGTAGCGATTGGCCAGAGCAATGAGTTTGGGTAGCCAGGCAATACCATCATATCATGGCTTCAAGTTGCACAGTAAACCTTGTTAAATCTTGGCATATGTCCCATCATGCATGCTTTAGTTGCATATTCAATAGTGCTTTGGTATTTGATTAGGCAATTTAATCAAGTCTTGCATAAACATAAGGGTCTCTAAGGGATTACTTTGTGGTTGTTTGTGGAAAAGCAAGAGAGTACACTTTCATTCAGCACAGCATGCTTTGAATATCCAGTCAGTAACTTACCCTACCCTGCACCTTCTGAGAAACTCAGCCCAACACCCAGTCCTGATGTTGAGCAGTAGAATGGCTTTTAACAGAGATGTGAATGATAAAGCCTGTCTGGATTACTTATTAACTAATAAGAGGCATCAACCACAGAGGAAGTTTCTCTGAAGGAGAGACCTCAGACCAGCGACTTGAAATACTTCCTCCTCTAGGCCAAGCCTGTGTGCATCACATTACGGTCTGTGTGTATTACCAAAGAGCTGACTTCCTCTGATAACAGCAATGGGTTAATGCCCTATCTACAGTATCTCTCTGTCATGGTACTCTGTTTGTTTTCCTCCTTTAATCTCTTCCAGTGGACCATCCAACTGATCCAACCCCCACTGTACCACCCTGCCAGTTCTCGTCAACCACGGTCTAAACTAGCGGCCTGCACAGGCTAAACATGTGCATGTGATTTGTCAGGGCAAGTTCAGATTTCTCTCCGTGGAGGGAGTTGTATTGTATGCCCCTGCAAGCCTGGATTTGGCTTTTCCACAATGTTCCACCTTGGCACTTATTTAATTGTTGGCAGCTGCTCTCAGATTGATTGACTAGGCCAGAGAATGTGTTGTTTCTGCAGAGCCTGCTGACTCTGACTGTAGGACCATTCAAGTCGTTTGGATGCAAGAGGATGGGACGATCAATACCTGTTTAGAGTGGAGGGTGATGGATGCTGGGACTTTATATTCTCTGCATCGCTACATCCTGATGTACTTGAGTTATATTTTTCAGGCTGAAGAGGTGACTCCAGATGCACCCCTACATACTGTGGGAACAAACTACAGGAACACAGACAGACTAACTACATACTATTTGTGTATTTAGAGGGTTTCAGAAGTCCAATGGGTATTTATGTGAACTAGTTTTCTCAGCAGTCTTTAGTGTCTGAGACCCTATTGCAGACCTCCTGCAATGTGTCTTGTTTCAGGAAACACAGGTTCAGACAGGGGGTTCACAGTTGCCGGAGGGGGTTCACAGTTGATAGCATAGAATTGAGTGATTGAGTGTGAAATGTCCTCAGTGTTCAAGGTGGGGTTGTCCTCCTCCTCATGCTAGCTCATGTTGGAACGATTCCTCATAAATCCTTTGATTGCACTGAGGAATTCCTCACAGGTATTTCGCATAACTGTGGTCGCTTTGGCTGTAATTCGGTTTTAGCTATGTCCAATTGAATTTCATAGTGATTTCTCAAACACATGCTTTGGTGATTACTTACGATACCTCCTCTGCCCTTCCTTAACCCTTTACCGGGTTGGGTTTGGTCAATTTCAATTTGGAAAAACTTTCTGAAAACCTTCCAAAAACCACCCTCCAAATACAGTTTGTTCCCACGCTGTGTCTTTGATGTTCCCTAGACCAGTGTTTCCCAACTCCTCGAGTACCCCTGGCCCAAACAGCACACATTTTTGTTGTAGCCCCGAATAAAAACACCTGATTCAACTTGTCAAGGGCTTGATGATTAGTAGTAGAATCAGGTGTGCTTGGCCGGGGCCACAACAAAAATATGTACTGTTGGGGGTACTTTAAGACCGGAGTTGGGGAAACACTGTCCTACACTCTTAGAAAAAAGGGTTCCAAAAGGGTTATTCGGCTGTCCCCATAGGAGAACACTTTTTGGTTCCAGGCAGAACCCTTCTGGGTTCCATATAGAACCCTCTGTAGAAAGGGCTCTACATGGAACCCAAAAGCGTTCTACCTGGAACCAAAAGGGTTCTTTCTACCTGGAACCAAAAAGGGTTCTTCAAATGGTTCTCTTATGGGGACAGCCGAAGAACCCTTTTAGGTTCTACATAGCACCTTTTTTTCTAAGAGTGTAGAGGATGAGTCTGTAGTGAGTGCAGGAGAGGGGTGTCCGTATCAGCGGCTTTGTCTGGCCTGACCTAAATACCCAGCCATGTGGACACTAATGGGGACAAACATGTGGAGCCAGTAAACAACACCTCCAGCACCTTCATCACCACGTTGGCCCTGGGACTGCCTGGAGACAGAGGCCTGGAGACAGAGGCCTGGAGACAGAGGCCTGGAGACAGAGGCCTGGAGACAGAGGCCTGGAGACAGAGGCCTGGAGACAGAGGCCTGGAGACAGAGGCCTGGAGACAGAGGCCTGGAGACAGAGGCCTGGAGACAGAGGCCTGGAGACAGAGGCCTGGAGACAGGGGCCTGGACACAGGGGGAGAGACTGTAGTGCTATATTTGTATTTATTATGGATCCCCATTAGCTTCTGCCAAGGCAGCAGCTACTCTTCCTGGGGTCCAGCAAAATTAAGGCAGTTATACATTTTAAAAATACAATACATTCATAACAGATTTCACAACATATTGTGTGCCCTCAGGCCTCTACTCTACTACCACATATCTATAACACAAAATCCATGTGTACAAAATCCATGTGTACATGTGTGTATAGTGCGTATGTAGCCTCTCTGTCTCTGGTTCCAGACTTTGGTCTGATATGAACTATCTCTTAGTGAGATAGGATCAGTGTTTTATATCTAACCCACCCCACTGCTAGTGTAATATCAGTGTAGTGTACTGTAGGTCATATGTTTTCTATCTGCACCACCTGCTGTAATCCAGCGTGCTAGTTGTGGGGGATAAGTGCAGATCAAAGCAGACCTCTGGTGTGGGATCAGGAACAGGCCCGGTCCGTGTTGATGCTGGTTCAGGTTTATTTTGGTTTGGCCTATGGGTGGGGAACTTCAAATATTATGAAAGGAGAAGGTCGAGAAATGTACCCCAGTCTGTGTGTTTCTGGTAATCGGGGGCCCTCATTATAAGCACATGTGCGGCGATGGGTTATGCTGCTCTGTTCTCTGCTGGATGGGTAGTTTAGTGACTAAGACTGGCTGGCTGAGTCTGGCTGACTGGCTAGCACTGTAGACTCAGGACTGATGTTCCTCAGAGGGGTGACCTCTGGAGGAGCTAGGGGTCAGGCAGAGAGATCAGCGGATGATTTGGCCAAAGCCCTGGGGAATAATGGGAGGGAGAGGACTCAGCTACACAGCTCTAGCTGCAGTGTATGATGGGTAATGCCACTCACAACTGGAGCCTTGACAGACTTTCTCAAACAGTCATACCATACTCCGTCCGTAATGACGGTTTTGTCAAAATGCATTTGCATTAACAATTATTGGCATTGTTAAACATGTTACGGGTATTCTGGACATTTGTCTGTTCACTCTTTGCAGTGCTGCTTGTTCCCATAGTAACGCTTATTGAGGAGTGCCAAGTTCCACATAATAAGTCACTAAACGTTGTTCACTAGACGACACAATTTATCACCTCCTCTAAAAGGTGCTGTTAGCGTAACAATTACTGTGTTTACAGTATAAAGTGACATTTCATACTGAATTGATTCGTGACAGGGGGAGGACCGGACACACACAGCCCTTTCTGTCCCAGCGCGCGCCAGGCTTTCTGAATAGAACCACAGTTGCTTGCTTAATTACGACATTACGGTTCACTCATTCTCGATTTACATAACACTTTTGTGTTTGTTTGTTTGACTCAAAGCGGACTATAATGGTGCTCTTTTTGGTGAAAAGAGCTGTTATTATTTTTGCTCCTCTTTCGGTTGCCGGGACACCATTGGCTGTTAAGCGGTATTGCCATAGTAACCTCCACACACACTAAGCAGAAATACCTCCCTCCCTGTTACTGTCCCTCGGCTCGCTGGAAGGGGCACATTAACTGTGTTCTTTCTCATTTCTAGGAGATTTCTGAATGTAAATACCTACTTATCTCCTACTGTGTTAAGCCTGACCCCAGAAATCGTTAAGGTCAACTATTAACTATCAACCTTTTTTTCATAACTTGAAAAAAACCACTGTTTAGAACGTTTTGTGCAATACTACAGCCCCCTGGATTACTGCTCCAAACAACAGAATTGAACACAACCTCTGCAGATTCAGTATTGATGTGTTGGTTCTATTCTGTCTATAGGGAACCAGAGGGTCTCAGTCAGCAGTCTGCTGGTGTGTCATGGTCTGCTGCTGGTGGGGACCAACCTCGGGGTGACAGTGGCCCTCTCTGTCCCCAGACTACAGGGAATCCCCAAGGTCACAGGTGGGTGCATCTTCCCTGAAGATTATTCCAGATTATCTAAAACTCCCAATGAGGAATTATATGGCAATCCATCCATTTGGTGTCATAGTTTGGGGGTAAAGGAAGGGATTTGGGAACCAAGTGCTTTAAGGACTTTGCCATTGTAACTGGAGCACAACATAGGTTAATGGGCCTCAGTCATTATCCTTCAGGTCCCAGCCCTGCCTTCTGTCTCTTAATTGATATGACTCAAAGCCAATTTCCGTGTGCCTCTGGTCTACAGAATTCTTAGTCTCTGGAGGCTACTGCTAAAAGCGGGCAATTTCAAACACATATGTAGTTACTAACAGTATTTTCCAGTAACTTTATATGGAGTAATGTGTGTCTGGATATTTGGCTGTCGTAGGACGGGGCATGGTATCCTTCCACGCCCACCGCGGCCCAGTAAAGTTCCTCACCATGGCAGCCGCCGTGTGCAACCGGCCCTCCGGCAACCCAGGCAGCCCAGGCAGCAGCCTACCTAGCCAGCCAGGGGACACCCAGGACAGGGAAAAGGCCCAGGCCTCCCCACCTCCAACCCCAAGCTCCACACCCGCTCTGGCTCCCACCCAGGGCCAGGGAGTGTGGTTTGGGGAGGCAGGCTGCACCTCCATGGCCATCCAGGACTCCCTGTCGTCCTCTTGTGGCTCCCTGGCTCTGTCCCAGGGCTCTCTGGAGCACGGGCCCGAGGACGGGGCCATCTATGACCTGGTCAATGATCCGGCCCACCACCAGAGGGGCAGGAGGGTCCAGAAGGTGAACGTCAGCTCTCTGCTGGTGGTGTCGGGTGGGCTGGGTCACCACAGGGTCAACAGGAAGACCAAACAGTCCCGTCAGGAGGAGACTGTGTCCACCATCATGGTGTGGCAGATCCCTCTACTCAACATGTGAGAGACCTAGTACAGTGCAACAAGGTGAGTGGGGCCGTAGTCACTGTAGTAGTCAATAGTGTTAATGGTTTAATAACCACTCACACGACAATAGTAATAATCCTGTCATTCTCTCACTTTCTCCTCAGACTGAGGATGCTGCAGGTCCTACTTGAAGTGAGTAACACTCGACTAAGTGACACTTGACTCCAAAGGATATCCATTAATTCCCATGGTTGTCTGGACTTTGGGATCAATCAACTCAACTATGTGTCTTATAATGAGAAATACTCCAGAGGGCATTACATGAATAATGGCAAGAGTTTCTGATATCTCCCACCCAGTGACCTTTAGCCTTCTGTTCATGTGGGACATTCCCATTGGGTAATGGGTACTAATGGATCAATACAATCTAACCACTTAATAATGGCAACTGACTTTGCTTACAGCATTCAATACCTGGACCGTTAACAACGTGGTGGAAGACGAATTCAATGAAGAGAACATGAATATGTAGAAAAACCACTGAAATGTCCTTAATGTTATTCTTATTATGTTATTTTCATAGAGGACCAATGAAATGTTACTTGTCTTCAGTTGTTATAACATGGCTAATATATTCTGTGTTACTGAGACATTGGGCCAGATCATCAGTGTTGATGACACAATAATTGTATCTGGGCTAATCACGTAGACAGACATCAGACATTCCCATTTTCCTATGTGGACAGAGTTTGAGGAAAGCCGGGCAAGGTGACTTTTCATCTCTGTTGCTTTGAACAATGTCTACTATGACACTTCCACTGTTAGGAACAGGCATTCTTTGGGGCCAAAGCCTTCTTATGAGCATCTCCATTGGCCAGTCTATGTTCTATAAATTGGGTCTGTTAATAGATATGTTAACTTGTTTGTTATTGGGTCAAGGAGAGATCCTTTGTCTGCAATGGTGCCCTTATTTCATTGGTACACTGAAGCTTAAAAGTGTCCTTATGTTGTCATCAGGAGGCTATGGACTGTGAGTGGGTGCTGATATGAGGTATGATGGGACTTCCTGGCTGGCCAGGTTTCCTGTAGATCCTAAATGGAGGGAGAGTCGCTAACTGTTACCAGATTAAAATAAGGGGTTGCTACTTGCCCAAATACATTTTTTGTCACTAAAGGATATTTAAAAAAAATGAATCTAAAGCGTTATAATTGTGTCCCATTTTGTATGTATTCTGTTGTGTATATTAACAAATCTATACATGTTTTATTCAGCAGCTTTGTGTATGTTGTATTTACAAACTGTCGATTTGTTTTCATCTAGTTTAATGTATGCATGCTCAGCCTGCTCACCTAATTTCAACCAAAAACTTGCACTATTTCAAATATGCTGCCAGTATGTATAGCCTCGGTATTTGGTCCAATACCAACTCTCCACACCGAACAACAAGGTTATTTATGTCAGGGTTTCCCAAACCGTCTTCATGCTGCCCACATAGTGTAACACAATCATGTTCAAATGTATTACTGTATTATCTATCTTAGCAAAAATAGATTCTAGAAGTTGAAGTTCAGTGTCCCTGCCTTATCCAAATGATTCCCCTTACGTCATATTTTTCCAGTAATATCTTATACTGTAAACACATGTACTGTATAGTGTACCCAAACATTTTCCATAGGATGTCTAATTTATCTAATGTCCTGATGACTCTTCTGTCTTGGGGGTAAAGGTCAACCAGAGTCTAAGTAGGCAGCACCTCCGTAACACACAGTATCTAGGGCCCTGCTTTTTGCGCAATCATGTGACACCTGGATTTTAACTATTATTTAAAGCTTTTTCATCAAACTGTCCCCTTTTCTTTTTATGTCAGATGGTCCAGCACCATCCTCAGACAACTGCTTTCATTCTTGGTGTAATTCAAATTTCTCGATTAGGCTTCAAATACAGGCTAAAATCTTGCCATGTCACATGATTGCGCAAACAGTAGGGCCCTATCACCACAGAGCAATCCCAGGGTTGTGTCCTGTCTGACTGTGTTGTCATTCACACTGGGAGACAGCCTTGACTTACACACACACACCGTTTGTTTTCCCTGACCCTGCATGGTATCCATGGAGACTGTCCATGATCCGTGTCAGCATGGCTGTGTGTGAGTGTGATTTCTCTCCTCACAGCGTGTTGTGTGTGGCATGTCTGCTCCTCAAGATAATACTGAGGGACAAACATGCATTATATTCTGAATGGAAGGAAGATAGTGAATCCTTAAATGGAGTGGATTTGTTTTGTTGTGGCTATGGCATGCTTTCTCTCTGTGCTCTCTGGGTTCATCATCTGTCCCAGGCAGGAATGCTGCAGTTTAATCCATGGCGCTGATTGTACTATGGTGCCCTTGTGTTGGCCCAGGGTGGCTCCTCTATTTTTATACACTATATATACAAAAGTATGTGGGCACCCCTTCAAATTAGTGGATTTGGCTAATTCAGCCACACCCGTTGCTGACAGGTGTATAAAATCGAGCACACAGCCATGCAATCTCCATAGAAAACATTGGCAGTAGAATGACCTTACTGAAGAGCTCAGTGACTCAACGTGGCACCGTCATAGGATGCCACCTTTCCAACAAGTCAGTTCGTAAAATGTCTGCCCTGCTAGAGCTGCCCCGGTAAAGTGCTGTTATTGTGAAGTGGAAACGTCTAGGAGCAACAACGGCTCAGCCGCAAAGTGGTAGGCCACACAAGCTCACAAAACGGGACCGGCGATTGCTGAAGTGCGTAAAAATTGTCTGTCCTCGGTTGCAACACTCACTACCGAGTTCCAAACTGCCAATGGAAACAACGTCAGCACAAGAACTGTTCGTTGGGAGCTTCATGAAATGGGTTTCCATGGCCGAGCAGCCGCACACAAGCCTAAGATCACCATGCGCAATGCCAAGCGTCGGCTGGAGTGGTGTAAAGCTCGCCGTCGGCTGGAGTGGTGTAAAGCTTGGACTCTGGAGCAGTGGAAACGCAGATGCCAAGAGAACGCTACATGCCACAATGCATAGTGCCAACTGTAAAGTTAGGTGGAGGAGGAATAATGGTCTGGGGAAGTTTTTCATGGTTTGGGCTAGGCCCCTTAGTTCCAGTGAAAATAAATCTTAACGCTACAGCATACAATGACATTCTAGCCGATTCTGTGCTTCCAACTTTGTGTCAACAGTTTGGGGAAGGCCCTTTCCGGTTTCAGCATGACAATGCCCACGTGCACAAAGCAAGGTCCATACAGAAATGGTTTGTCGAGATTGGTGTGGAAGAACTTGACTGGCCTGCACAGAGCCCTAACTCAACCCCATCGAACACCTTTGGGATGAATTGGAACGCTGACTGCGAGCCAGGCCTAATCACCCAACATCAGTGCCTGACCTCACTAATTATTTTGTGGCTGAATGGAAGCTAGTCCCTGCAGCAATGTTCCAACATCTCGTGGAAAGCCTTCCCAGAAGAGTGGAGGTTGTTATAGCAGCAAAAGGGGGACCAACTCCATATTAATGTCTATGATTTTGGAATGAGATGTTCAACGAGCAGGTGTCCACATACTTTTGGTAATGTAGTGTATGTACTTCAGAAAGTATTCACACGCCTTGACTTTTTCCACATTTTGTTGTGTTACAGCCTGAATTTAAAATGGATTTAGATTTTGTGTCACTGTCCAACACACAATAATCCTAAGCGGAATAATGTTTAGACATTTTTACAAATTCATAAATGTGAAGCTGAAATGTCTTGAGTCGATAAGTATTCAACCACTTTGTTATGGCAAGCCTAAATAAGTTCAGGAGTAAAACTCTTAGTGCAATAATAGTGTTTAACATGATTTTTGAATGACTACATCGTCCCCACACATACAGATAATTGTAAGGTCTCTCAGTCGAGCTGTGAATTTCAAATACAGATTCAACCAAAAGACCATGGAGGTTTTCCAATGCCTTGCAAATAAGGGCACCTATTGGTAGATGGGTAAAAAAACAAAAAAAACAGACATTGAATATCCCTTTGAGCATGGTGAAGTTATAAATTACACTTTGGATGCTGTATCAATACACCCAGTCACTACAAAGATACAAGCATCCTTCCTAACTCAGTTGCCGGAGAGGAAGGAAACCACTCAGGGATTTGACCATGAGGCCAATGGTGACTTTAAAACAGTTACAGAGTTTAATGACTGTGATAGGAGAAAACTGAGGATGGATCAACAACATTGTAGTTACTCCACAATACTAACCTAAATGACAGAGTGAAAGAAGGAAGCCTGTACAGAATACAAATATTCCAAAACATGCATACTGTTTGCAATAAGGCACTAAAGTAAAACTGCAAAAAAATGTGGCAAAGAAATTAACTTTTTTTCCTGAATACAAAGTGTTATGTTTGGGGCAAATCCAACACAACATATCACTGAGTACCACTCTTCATATTTTGAAGAATGGGGGTGTCTGCATCCTGTTATGAGTATGCTTGTCATCGGCAATGACTAAGGAGTTTTTTTTTGGATAAAAATAAATGGAATACAGCTAAGCACAGGCAAAATCCTTGAGAAAAACCTGCTTCAGTTTGCTTTCCAACAGACACTGGGAGACATTCACCTTTCAGCAGGACAATACCCTAAAACACAAGGCCAAATATACACTGAGTGTACCCCTTTTTGCCCTCAGAACAGCCTCAATTCGTCGGGGCATGGACTACAAGGGGTTGAAAGCGTTCCACAGGGATGCTGACCCATGTTGATTCCAATGCTTCCCGCAGTTGAGTCAAGTTGCTGGATGTCCTTTGGGTGGTGCACCATACTTGAAACACTCTGGAAACTGTTTAGTGTGAAAAACCCAGCAGTGTTGCAGTTCTTGACACACTCAAACCGGTGAGCCTGGCACCTACTACCATACCCTGTTCAAAGGCAATTAAATATTTTGTCTTGCCCATTCACCCTCTGAATGGCACGTCTCAAGGCTTAAATTCCTTCTTTAACGTGTCTCCTCCCCTTCATCTACACTGATTGAAGTAGATTTAACAGGTGACATCAATAAGGGATCATAGCTTTCACCTGGATTCACTTGGTCAGTCTGTCATGGAAAGAGCAGGTGTTCCTAATGATTTGTCCACTCATTGTACACTGGAGTTGCTTACCAAGACGAGTGGCCTAGTTACAGTTTTGACTTAAATTGGCTTGAAAATCTGGCAAGATTTGAAAATGGCTGTCTAGCAATGATCAACAACCAATTTGACAGAGCTTGAAGAATTAAAAAAAGAATAATTTGCAAAGGTAATTCTAACATGTATTGACTCAGGGGTGTGAATACTTATGTAAATTAGATATTTCTGTATTTCATTTTCAATACATTTGAAAAAGATTCTAAAAACATGTTTTCACTTTGTCATTATGGGGTATTGTGTGTAGATGGGTGAGACATTAAAAAAAAAAAAAAATTGAATTCAGGTTGTAACAACAAAATGTGGAATAAGTCTAGTGGTATGAATGCTCATTTTAACCCTGTGATGAAAGTGGTTGTTTTGCTGGTTTTTAACAGTTTCTATTCTCACAAATTTAAGGGAAGCACTCGTTTGTGCATTGTTTTTCTCTATTCCATTTGGGTCATATTTAGCATTTTTGCAAAAGTCAGATTTGCAATAATTTGAAAGACTGGCCTGAGGGAGTGAGGGAGTGAAAGAGACTGGCCTGGAGACTGGCCTGGCCTGGAGTGAGAGAGACTGGCCTGAGGAAGTGAGAGAGATGCTAATGTACAGTCCTTTCGGAAAGTATTCAGACCCGTTGACTTTTTCCACATTTTGTTACATTACAGCCTTATTCTAACATGTATTTTAGAATTTTTTGCAAATGTATAAAAAAAAAAAAAATACATTCAGTATTCAGATCCTTTGCTATGAGACTCGAAATTGAGCTCCGGTGCATCCAGTTTCCACTGATCATCCTTGAGATGTTTCTACAACTTGATTGGAGTCCACCTGTGGTAAAATCAATTGATTGGACATGATTTGGAAAGGCTCACACCTGTCTATATAAGGTGCATGTCAGAGCAAAAACCAAGCCATGAGGTCGAAGGAATTGTCCGTAGAGCTCCGAGGCAGGGTTGTGTCGAGGCACAGATCTGGGGAAGGGTACCAAAAAATGTATGCAGCATTGAAGGTCCCCAAGAACACAGTGGCCTCAATCATTCTTAAATGGAAGAAGTTTGGAACCACCAAGACTCTTCCTAGAGCTGGCCGCCCAGCCAAACTGAGCAATCGGGGGAGAAGGGCCTTGGTCAGGGAGGTGACCAAGAACCCGATGGTCACTCTGACAGAGCTCCAGAGTTCCTCTGTGGAGATGAGAGAACCTTCCAGAAGGTCAACATCTCTGCAGCACTCCACCAATCAGGCCAGACGGAAGCCACTCCTCAGTAAAAGGCACATGACAGCCCGCTTGGAGTTTGCCAAAAGGCACCTAAAGACTCTCAGACCATGAGAAACAAGATTCTCTGGTCTAATGAAACCAAGATTGAACTCTTTGGCCTGAATGCCAAGCATCACGTCTGGAGGAAACCTGGCACCATCCCTACGGTGAAGCATGGTGGTGGCAGCATCATGCTGTGGGGATGTTTTTCAGCGGCAGGGATTGGGAGACTAGTCAGGATCGAGGGAAAGATGAACGGAGCAAAGTACAGAGAGATCCTTAATGAAAACCTGCTTCAGAATGCTCAGGAAATCAGACTGGGGCGAAGGTTCACCTAACAGGACAACGACCCTAAGCACACTCCCCAAATACAGGTGTGCCAAGCTTGTAGCGTCATACCCAAGAAGACTCGAGGCTGTATTCGCTGCCAAAGGTGCTTCAACAAAGTACTGACTAAAGGGTCTGAATACTTATGTAAATGTGATATTTCAGTTTTTTTAAATATATTTTTTATATATAAATTAGGGGGGGGGGGGGGGGACGGAACGGACGACGGACGATGACAATTTAATCAATTTTAGAGTAAAATGTGGAAAAAGTCAAGGGGTCTGAATACTTTCCGAAGGCAACCATAGCCCATGGTTTACAAGGCAGGTTGAAGCAATGTTCTTCCTTTCAGACTAAACTATTATGGGATGTTGTAGCATACCAAGCAGAAGGCAGTAGCCTAGTACATTTTAATGTGGACACATTGGTCTTTAGAGTTACAGTACCCCACTAGGGGAAACACAAATGTGTCCGTTTTCTAGTGAACAGCAGACTTGTTACCGGTTGGGTTGCTTTTGAAGTACAGTGGCATGGAATTAAAATCGGGGCGTTTGTATAAGAGGCGGTAGTAGGGTTTTACCAATGACAGGCTTATAACGCTCGCAGGGGCTCAGATCGCTGAGTTTCCCTCGTGGCAAATCGCGCACAAGGCATGTGAAGGAATGTCGCATCTTCACCTCGGGTTGCCTCCAGCAAACCCTACAGATGGGGATAGCCATGTCTGTGTGTGTGTGTGTGTGTGTGTGTGGGGGGGGGGGGGGGTTTAATACTGAGAGGGGGTGTGGTCTACTCTAGATCAATAACCGTCGTACTGTAGTCTACTGTAAAAGTCAAAACAGAGTCGGAGCAGCGGAGACAGAACACTGATCCATGCTGGATTGATTTTAATCCATGTATCGGGGAAATCCGACATTTGATGCTCTATGCTTAGCTCAGACGCACCGTAGAGCTGCAGGAGGAAATTGGCGACATATTTGTTGTGGATAGGTACTCTGAAAGACTGAGGCCTGTAATAACTGTTTGCGTTTTGTTTCGGACAAGACGTAGCTACAGCAGATTTTCTCTTATTGAGTTTTGAAGGAATAACAACGATCCATTTATCCGGAGACTATTTGTCCTGGAGCTTAATTAACAAGTGATATGTCTCTAATGGACGTGGAATGAAGGACTTTTCCACATTAACGAAATGTCCTCTATATATGAGGGAAAAGACAGCCGTCTTGCATTTGAGGTTCTCCTATATTCAGGATTGGGGGTACCTTGCATAACTGGGCTTTGTGTGTGAGAGAATGATGAGAGCAGTCCATTGAACTGCGCTGCCTGCATCTAAAGACGTAAGTTGGCTATCCTATAAAAATAATAACATCAAACCGATGTTTTATATTAGTCTAGATGCAGTACCATTTCCATCATTAATGACGATTTAGCCTAACTGTAAATTTAGTCTGGAATAATTGCATGTGTTTCAATTAGGCTGTATTGCGCACAAGGTTCCCAATTTCCATTTCTTAACATTTCATTGTGATGAATAAATATATTAATCAATTTTTATTAACCTATGACACAATTTGACAGCGTAATGTGCGCTTGGACGGATTTCCTTATCCTGCCTTATCATATTCAAAATGAATCTTATCTAGCAGGCACTAAAACCGTTGTGAAGCAAGCAAGAATAACTTAGTACTTCCGGAATTTTGGAATCCTTCAGAATAAGAGTCCCGTTCTGTATACTTGTTTTGTTTATTTATTTTTTTGGGGGGGAGGCCGGTAGAGCAGCTTTAAGATTACAGCTACAGTATATTGTAGGTTCTATCAATTTCATTGTTTGCATCATTTCTAAGCCCCCTTATTTTTTTTTATATGTTTTATTTTCACTACTTTTTTCCCCCTACCATGCCATCCCTACCCTAATTGGAGTAAACCAACAGACAACAATACTTCTACCACAGGAGGCTAGTGGCACCTTATTTGGGGAGGATGGGCTCGTGGTAATGGCTGGAGCGAATGAGTGGATTGGTATCAAATACATCAAACACATGGTTTGATGCCATTCCATCTGCTCCGTTCCAGACAGTATTATGAGCCATCCTCCCCTCAGCAGCCTCCATTGACTTCTACTGCTACTTACATCTATTTCGCTCACATCTACGGTACCTGTAGTTAAATAATTATACATATATTCCTAACTTCCTCTTCAAGTGCTGGATTTCTCCCACAGCGGCCAATCCACCATTCATTCTGATCTTAACTCCAACCTTCCAAGGTCCACGGTCTTTCCCAGTATAATGCCATTTTGCAACACATCCCTCCATTTTACTATGATGTCTTCTGAGGGTCCTGAACCTCCCTATTTGTAACATTTCTACCAATATTGCCCTAAATATAAATACTTTGCCCAAGAGTATAATTATATTTCCCAGACTGATAGTGTTTTTTCAGATCCCCTAACAATACAGTGTGCAGGTCCATCTGAACCCTGATATTATGACATAACAACCATTCCTGGACCTGACTCCAAAAGCGAGCCACCGATGGCCAGTACCAGAAAATATGTTCTATTGATTCTGTTTTCTCGTGGCAGAGTCTGCACAAAGCTGACTGTTCAATGCCCCATGTATTGAGCTTTCTTTTTGTAGCAAGTATTTTATATAATAGCTTAAATTGAAACAAATGGATTGATGTGTCAATTGGTTTTTAAAATGTCAGTTCATAGACCCGATGCCAAGGTATTGGGACATCAATCTGTTCCCAACTGACTTTAATTGTATACGGTATTGCTGTCAAACCTTTTGACCTTAAGTAAAACTGATACTTTTTTTGATTTATACTAATCATTTAAGCCATTTATTATTTTTTAATGGGTGGCAGAGAGACTAATTATTTAATTTGTTCTTTAAATAATTGTCTCTTCCAATTTTGTGGCAGAGCCACAATTAGTTGGTTATCATTTTGTGTTGAGCATACACCTCCATACACTGTTAGTTGTTCTTGTTTACAATGTCCTTCATAAATATTATACCCTTCTTGTAAAACTACAAATGTTCTCTATCAGTATATTGTTTAGCCATATTATTTGCTGTAATATTAGATCTGCCTTTTCTTTTTATTTATTGATTTATTTCACCTTTATTTAACCAGGTAAACCAGTTGAGAACAAGTTCTCATTTACAACTGCGACCTGGCCAAGATAAAGCAAAGCAGTGCGATAAAAACAACACAGAGTTACATATGGGATAAACAAAACGTACAGTCAAAAACACAATAGAAAATCTATATACAGTGTGTGCAAATGTAGTAAGTTATGGAGGTAAGGCAATAAATAGGCCATAGTGCAAAATGATGACAATTCAGTATTAACACTGGAGTGATGTGCAGAAGATGATGTGCAAATAAGAGATACTGGGGTGCAAATGAGCAAAAATAAATAACAATATGGGGATGAGGTAGTTGGGTGGGCTAATTACAGATGGGCTGTGTACAGGTGCAGTGATTGGTAAGCTGCTCTGACAACTGATGCTTAAAGTTAGTGAGGGAGATAAGTGTCTCCAGTTTCAGAGATTTTTGCAGTTCGTTCCAGTCATTGGCAGCAGAGAACTGGAAGGAATGGCGGCCAAAGGAGGTGTTGGCTTTGGGGATAACCAGTGAGATATACCTGCTGGAGCGCAGACTACGAGTGGGTGTTGCTATGGTGACCAGTGAGCTAAGATAAGGCGGGGATTTGCCTAGCAGTGATTATAGATGACCTGGAGCAAGTGGGTTTGGTGACGAATATGTAGTGAGGGCCAGCCAACGAGAGCGTACAGGTCACAATGGTGGGTAGTATATGTGGCTTTGGTGACAAAACGGATGGCACTGTGATAGACTACATCCAATTTGCTGAGTAGAGTGTTGGAGGCTATTTTGTAAATGACATCGCCGAAGTCAAGGATCGGTAGGATAGTCAGTTTTACGAGGGCATGTTTGGCAGCATGAGTGAAGGAGGCTTTGTTGCAAAATAGGAAGCCGATTCTAGATTTAACTTTGGATTGGAGATGCTTAATGTGAGTCTGGAAGGAGAGTTTACGGTGTAACCAGACACCTAGGTATTTGTAGTTGTCCACATATTCTAAGTCAGACCCGCCGAGAGTAGTGACTAGTCGGGCGGGCGGGTGCAAGCAGCGTTCGATTGAAGAGCATGCATTTAGTTTTACTAGCGTTTAAGAGCAGTTCTGGAGGATGAAATTGAAATTGTAGCCAACTCTGTATGAGGAGCATACTTTAAATAGGGATCCATTGTCAGTCCACCAAAAATGTAAGGTTATAAATTGCAAAAAGGCAAAGAGCCCACTTTTAAAGATAGAAAATTGTGTACGATGCAATATGTATGTCCAATATGAAAAAAACTATTGGATTTAAGCCAACTGGCCAATCTTTTTAAGGGCCGCAAAATGAGCACCGACGCTCCTCTGGGTGTAAACAGTTTGGATTTGGAAACCACAAGTGCTGAGTAGAATGGACCCTCCTTTTACTGCGACACAACGTACAGAAAATGGTGTACGGTGCAATATGCATGTCCAATATGAAAAACGTACTGAACATCATGCAATACGAATGGGCTAATTAATAATACATTTTAAAGTGTTTTCTAAAGTTGATTATTATAATTATAATAATTATTGTATTATTAATATTGTTATTACTATTATTATTAATAGTTGCATTTAAATAATGTTTTGTTATTTGTATTACTGTTGTTACCATGATAACTATCTAGTAATCATTACTTTTAATGCTGTTAACAATAATGTCAGTGCTATAATATTATTTGTGCTATATAAGGCGATTAACTTTTTTCCCTTTTTCAAATTGTTGAAAAAAAATCTAAGTCTGCTAAAATTTCCTCATAAAATGTAACTAATTTCAACCCTTTGTATTTTTTTTTTATTGCGGGACTTTTATTTTGAAGGGCAATCGCCGAGGTCAAGGCCTTATTCTTGCTAGGTCTTGCTTATTCTTGCTGGTGGAATGGAGGTGCCACCGAGCATGCGCCTTAAGTGTCCTTCTCCCACGACGGTCGTGATAAACATAAATAATAGGTTAGGATGATCATCCAGTAGGTCATGTGTGTTAACTGTTAATATCTACAATAATTCACTTGGTACTCAATTCACACTGTCTACACTGTCTAATCTCTTTAATAGCACTAGAATTAATACTTTCCTGCACAACAAGTGTCAAATGTGCAATTAGACCATATAATAATATCTATATAATTAAAAAATATATATGTTTTCACTAAGTTTCTTTTACAATAGAGTTTAGTACATTTGGAGAAAACATAAAAGCTACTCCATAAATCTCTGTAGATATGGCAAAGTAGGCTCCATTTGTTACTTGTGGAGTAAGGGCGCCCCTCAGAGTTTTCCAGTTGCATTGGCAACAATTTACATGTTTTAGTTCTTTGAAACGTTCATGTTTCAATATATATTTCTCTTCTCCCCTAAAGTGCCAAATAGGTTCAAGGGACAAGACCTGCCAAGATCTGTTGGAGTGATTCCAGAAGACTGTGTTGGATTCTCCTCACTATGATCACTGACGATCTGGACTACCACTAGCTCTGATCAGACAGGATGAATGACAGACCGAGACAGAGAGGAGGGGTGCACACGGTGGAGGCAGATGTCATCTTTCACCACCCCGTCTGCTCCGACCTCCTCTCCTCCCCCTCGTATGAGGACGGGGGTGTCTGTCCCCTCCCAAGGAAGCAGGAGGGGAACACTAATGCTCCAGACCTGGGATTCGTACTGGACAACCAGGAATTCTGTCAACAGAACACACCAGTTACAAAGGAGTACATGTTGGATGGTGGTACGGTGATTGGGCATCATCACTTTGACCGTCCACAGGGTGATGGATCACATATCTCAAATACAGATCAGTTTCACATTACTGATATTTCTCATCAAGCACATACATCTCACATACCCAAGCTTGATGCTGGTAAAGACCAGAACTGTACTCATGGCAGAAATGGTATCAGTGAGGATATGAATGGAGCGAGGGCAAAAGTGCCCTGCAATGTGGGTCCTTCTCTATGCTTCAAGGGAGATGCCAGAGAGGAAGTGGAAGGGTCCCTGACCCTCTGCAGAGAGAGCATAGTGAGGAGTCAGTGTCACATCACAAATGTCACCGCCTCCCCGGAGCAGGGGACCGCTGCGCCTGACACTCATTGTATCACCGTGGGCAACCAGCCAACCAGACAAGAGCTGGGGCGCTTCTTCAGCCACAGCTCTCCCACAGAATATGACACATTGTGTGGACAGTCAGGGCTTGAGTCGAGCCAAGGATGCAGGGGCAGTAGTGGCCATGGTGGGGTCAGTAACACAATGCCTAAAGAGGAGCCAGATTTAGTGATTGAAGTCGGTGGCCAGAAAATCAGTGTTCACAAGTCTGTTCTGGCAGGGAAAAGTGACTATTTCAAGGCTCGTCAGTCAAGAGACATCCTGAAAGTGAAAGGGCTGAACTACAAGACCCTGACCATCCTGATAGACTATATCTACACCTCTCGGATGAATATACACAAGGGCAATGTGGTAGAGGTGATCACAGGAGCTAAGATCTTACAGATCCCATGTGCCGTCCAAGCTGCTATGGACACCATGTCAGAGCAGGTCACAGCAGAGAACTGTTACGAGATTCTAACTATCGCCAAGAAGCAACGACTCAACGAACTGAAAGAGACGGCCTATCGCTTCATGAGTGACAACTTCCTCCAGATCCTGCAGGACCCAGCGGTGTACGGGCGTCTGACGGGGTCGGAGAGGGATCTGGTCCTGAAGAAGAGAATGGAGGGGAAGAGGTCCCTGATGGTCGCTGAGATCAACGATGTGTTTGACCGTGTCGGGAGCCGACCTCAGAGTCGGTGTAACAGTCGACCACAGAGCCCTCTGTCCGTGGCATCCTTCGAGGAGAACCACATGATTTACTACTTCAACGAGGCAGCCAATGACTGGAGACCTCTGACTCTGATGCCAGAGGACATTAACACTAAAGGCTGTGGGATCTGTACCATGTACAACTACCTGTTTGTGGCCGGTGGGATAAAGGGATTTGGGGATAAGGGCAAGGTCTCAGACAAGGTATTCTGTTACAACCCCATCTCTAACCGCTGGAGCGAGGTTCGACCACTCAACCAGGCGCGGTCGCAGCTCAAGCTAGTGTCTATGGAGGGTAACTTGTACGCCATAGGAGGGGAGTGTTTGTTCACAGTAGAAAAATACGATCCTCGGACTGATAGATGGACCACTGTGGCTCCCTTACCCAAAGGGGTGTTCGCTGTGGCCCATGAAGCCACCACCTGTAACGGAGAGCTCTACGTCTCTGGAGGATCTCTGTTCTACCGTCTCCTAAAATACCACCCTAAGAGGGACGAGTGGCAGGAGTGCCCCTACAACAACAGCAGGAAGAAGTCAACCGACATGGTGGCTCTGAAAAACTTCATCTACAGGTTTGACGTCAACCGTGACCAGGGGGTCACTGTGTTCAAGTACAACACCATAGTGAAAATGTGGCACGACTGCGCATCGCAGTGGCAGGGCAGCCCTTTGCCGTTCAGGTGTGCCGTCATCGGAAACTGCATCTATTGTGTGAACAAGACTCAGACTCTGCAGTTTGTAGTGGAGGAGGACGGCTCTTACTTTGTAGAGGAACCACT
This sequence comes from Coregonus lavaretus, assembly GCF_964263955.1. Classification (NCBI taxonomy): domain Eukaryota; kingdom Metazoa; phylum Chordata; class Actinopteri; order Salmoniformes; family Salmonidae; genus Coregonus; species Coregonus lavaretus. The sequence goes on from NC_140005.1 coordinate 17,194,884, forward strand.
GAAGCCACCACTGGAAGCTAAGGGCATACTGTTCCCTTTCATCCTCAGTCTGCCTGAGAAGACTGACAGATGAATGTGATGTGACCATGTATCACTGATGCTACATTACAGAAGCCCATCAATGTAATATAGTGGACTTTAAAATAAGATGAACATTTTCCAGCTTTATTTTCTCCCTGTCCAGTGTACCTACTCGTAATGGAATGTGTTTCTTTGCATGGCGAGTTTACAGGACAAGCCTTAACAAGGACTACTTTTACATGTTGAATGAGTGCAACCAGAAATGCATGACTGTACATAATGAGATAATGACACATACTGTATAGTAGTTTTGTTGTTTGTTGCATTTCCCTGTGTTCAGTTTGTATTGTGCACTTTTGTAATTGAAGATAGTTAGAATAGATATTGTTTTGAATATTGTTAGCTGGCTGGTGGCTTTTAGCCAAAAATCTAACATCAGAGTTGGAATAGTCTGAATGAAGGGACAGTTGAAGTATGTTCTGAGTGAATGACACAGCTGGCACACACAGGTCCTATATGCAAATGAAACAAGCAAACACATAAACAACACAAGGCCTGCTACAGTGGTGATGTCTGCTCTATGAAGAAACAGTGGGAGGGCTATAACATTCACACAGCACCAAGGCCTGATACCAGATCTGCCCTTGACATTACTTCACAAGGCCATTGAACAGCAGGAGTACAATAAGCCACATGTATCTTCTACAATAATTATATTCTACTATTATAGATCATCAATGAATAATGTTGAAGAGCACAATGCAATTATTTATTAATGCATTCCCACTGGGCACACACTGGTTGACTCAACGTTGTTACCACGTCATTTCAATGAAATTACATTGAACCAACGTGAAATAGACGTTGAATTGACATCTGTGCCCAGTGGGTTAGGTTCAAAACCAGTACCCACCTATTCATTCAAAACTACTACCCAACTATTCAGATCCATTAAACAGCCTTCCAGGTTGTGTCAAAGACGACACTCTACCCGCACATATCGTTTTGTGATGTACATGAATCCGAAGGTGAATTCTTGCAGCACAAGAGTGGTGTTTTTAACTGATCCTGGGGATCGGGTTTGGTTACTGAGATTGATTGAAACAGGCCTTAGGTGTGCACTAGTGTTTACAGAATGCAGGATTGAGTCAGCATAGATATGAGGGATGGTGCTCACTGCTTACTGCTCATTCTTAGGCCTAGTACTTTACTATCACATTTACCAAAGACAAAATAGTCTGGTTTTATACAACATATCAAACCCTTTCAGATATTTCACTAAATAAATCTATAGTAAATATATTTGGGTGATAATATCCTAGATCAAAAACACTCTTATGACCTCTCTAAAATTCACACGCAACACTTGTATTAGCAACAATATATCACTGTTGCTGTGAAAACAAGGGCACCACAGTCGCTGCTACTCTGTTCTTTAACATTCTTCAGAGAAGTGAGGAGTCATTTCTTGTATGCAGGACAGGGGAATTTGCCCTTGTCCTACCGATAAGAAAATGCTATTATGTTGTCATCTCCCACAAGTATTTGATGAGCCAGCCAGAAAGACTGTGACCGGCATACATAGTATGTACTTTCGGATACTGTTCAACTGTCTCTCAAGTACTTGACTATTTCATTGTAATTTCTGATGATGAAGCCGTTTGCCCATATTAGATGATGTATATCTACTGTGGTGTGTAGCCATGGCCTGTCAGTTTTATTCCATCTGTTTATAATGCATTTCATCATCTCATCCACACAGCATTTAGTAGGAAGCACACTTTGCATCAACTTCAGCTCAATGTTCATCTGTTCTGCTAAGATATGCCTAATCTTTTTTGCATTTACAATATTGGAAATGGGTCCAATAACACTCCATCTCCTTGCGCTTCATTAGGAATTTGACATATTTGTTTGCTTTTAGCAATAATACATCAATTGGGAGTTATGTTAATCTGTGGGATTTGATTCAGTGGAATTTATTTAGTGAACAAAATGCTACTACCACATTTGGTAACAGTATCCTCGCGAGGCTGTTGTAACGGTTGTGACTGAGTAGATGTGGTTGGACTTATTCGTCTGGTATTTTGCTTGAAAGTACAGTGTTGGTTGAAGGCTTTCTTACTGATAATTAGCATGTTAAATAACAGCTAACAAACTAACTGTTGGATGATGTATTTCAGTCAAAACTAAGTGCTGCAAATAAAATATTTAGTGTCTGAAATAAGTTTCAGTATCATTCGCTATAGTGTGTTTTGAAGTGTGGATGGAGAGGTCCTTATCACTGATTAATTATTATAATTATTGGTACAGAAGCACCAACTACTGCACAATGACTGTAAGTAACACTGTGTCTGTCACAACATCCTCTGCTTGTAATTTCTCTCTTGAATGAAAACAGATTAAGTGACTGTAATAATACCAGTCATAACTGAGTTCTGTATTAATACATTATTGTATTTGCTCCCCTTAGTGAAAATATATTATTCTCTCCTATACAGTGCTGAGGCAGAACGTTGGTGCTGTTGCTGCTGCTAAAGCCGGGTGACTTCAGCAGGTCCTGCTGTCTCGGCATCATCTCCTCTGTACACCTCAGGTCTACTGTCAACAATCTCTGGACTACGAAACGTAGTCTTAGAGAAGTAATTCACGTATCTGGACACTGTTGGCTCCTCCTATTTGACAATTCATTTTGAAATATTATGAGTAAATGTACATTTTATAATTAGGGCTAGAAGTTTTTCCTGACCATAACCTTTTTCTTGGTTAAGTCATGTGGTCAGGGAAAACTTGCACCATCAATAATGTACAATGAAACAAAATATGTTGTTAGATAGATTGCTAACCCTCATACAGAAGAACTACAGTGTAGGTACCAGTGTGTTACCTCAGAGAAAGGAGGCAGGATGTCGGCCCACTGCTTGATTTCCTGTGTGGAGCGGTCGATGGTGACGTTCATGATGCTCTTGCATGTCTGTCTGGTTGAGCGCTTGGCCAGGGGGATGACGGCCAAAACAAAAACAGGCTGCCACGTTCAATGCCCCGGCAACCACAAAGCCCTGGTTGTAGCTTCCTGTCATGTCATTCATCCAACCTGACCGGGACAACAACAAATGTATGACTGAGACTTCAAACAACAAGGGTATGACTGTTACTTTTATCATCATACTACTTTTATGATGTTCTTTCATGCAAAGACAGTGATGCAACCTCTGTCTGCACATCTGCCAAAAAGATGTGTTTGACGTTTGATCCGATTCAGTCATTGTTTGGTTGTACTGACATGGCTAACACTCCTCCAACTTAAGAATAGTGTGAAAGGTGGGTGCGTGATTAGTCCCCTCCTGTACTCCCTGTTCACCCACGATTGTGTGGCCGCGCATGACTCCAATGCCACATTGTTTGCCAGAGACACGACGGTGGTAGGCCTGATCACCAACGACGATGAGACAGCCTATAGGGAGGAGGTCAGAGACCTGGCAGTGTGGCGCCAGGACAACAACCTCTCCATCAACATCAGTAAGACAAAGGAGCTGATCATGAAGGTAGGAAATAACATCTCCACTTCGCTGATCCTCAACACTGGGGCCCCACAAGGGTGCGTGCTCAGCCCCCTCCTGTACTCCCTGTTCACCCATGACTGCGTGGCCAAGCAAGACTCCAACTCAATCATCAAGTTTGCAGACGACACAACTGCACCGCCCACAACCGCAGGGCTCTCCAGAGGGTGGTGCGGTCTGCCAAACGCATTACCGGGGGCGAACTACCTGCCCTCCAGGTCACCTAAAGCACCCGATGTCACAGGAAGGCCAAAAAGACCATCAAGGACATCAACCACCCGAGCCAATGCCTGTTCACCCCGCTATCATCCAGAAGGCGAGGTCAGTACAGGTGCATCAAAGCTGGGACAGAGAGAATGAAAAACAGCTTCTATCTCAAGGCCATCAGACTGTTAAATAGCCATCACTAGCACATTAGAGGCTGCTGCAGCCTATTGAAATCACTGCCCACTTTAAGAAATGGAACACTAGTCACTTTAATAATGTTTACATATCTTGCATTACTCATCTCATATGTATATACTGTATTCTATAATTGTTACGTTCTCCCCTCGGGTGTAGTTCGTCTGAGGAGGAGACGTAAATGCCTGGGCCTGCGCACACAAGGTAAACTAGATGAAGGTGGGAGAAATGTGGTGTGTAATGAACTAAAATAACCAGACAACAACCAGATCTCAAGGTTAGCCCTCGGGGGACGTTTAGTAATGTACTTAAACAAAATATACAACACCCATAAAGAAACAACAAATCAATCAAATAAACCAGGGAAGGTAAGAGAAGGGAATATTTGGGAACGGGGTCCAATTAATGAAAATAAACAAAAGGTCCCTCCTCTTCTACACACCTAAACCTGCCTATCACACTCTAACCCTAACCCACTTTCCTACCTGTTTACCAAAAATACAGGGGTGACACCCGCCCGGCTAACCTAGTGTGTAAAACAATGGGTTATCTACGAGTGAATGTACACCCATGGGCAGAACTACCTTTCCCTTCTCCAGGACCTAGGTAGGGTGGAGTACATCAGGAGGACAGGCTGGAACACAAACAAAGATAAATTAACACAGCCAAATAACAAGTGTCCTCTCCCCTCTTCTTCGAGCTCACATGGCAAACAGGTATACTCTCGTCAATCAGCTACAGCAGCCAGGACTCCGGACCGAAGCCCACCATCGTCAGCCGCAACTCAGCACACCTGTAATGCCCAGAACACACAAACACACTACAAAGGAAAATGGGGAGAAAGAAAAATACGTCACACATAACAATAATATTCTACTGTATCTTAGTCCATGCCGCCCTGTCATTGCTTGTCCATATATGTATATATTCTTAATTCCATTACTTACTTAGATTTGTGTGTATTGGGTACATGTTGTGAAATTGTTAGATATTACTTGTTAGATATTACTGCATTGTCGGAGCTAGAAGCACAAGCATTTTGCTACACCCGCAAGAACATCTGCTAAACACGTGTATGTGACAAATACAATTTGATTTGATTTGATTTGGACTACAGGAAATGGAGGGCCGAGCACACCCCCATTCACATCGATGGGGCTGTAGTGGAGCGGGTCGAGAGCTTCAAGTTCCTCGGTGTCCACATCACTGAGGATCTATCATGGTCGAAACACCAACACAGTCGTGAAGCGGGCCCGACAACGCCTCTTCACCCTCAGGAGGCTGAAAATATCTGGCATGGGCCCTCAGATCCTCCAAAGGTTCTACTGCTGCACCATTGAGAGCATCTTGACTGGCTGCATCACCGCTTGGTATGGCAACTGCTTGGCATCTGACCGCAAAGTGCTACAGAGGGTGGTGCGGACGGCCCAGTACATCACTGGGGCCGAGCTCCCTGCCATCCAGGACCTCTATACCAGGTGGTGTCAGAGGGAGGCCCTAATATTTGTCAAATACTCCAGCCACCCAAGTCATAGACTTTTCTCTCTGCTACCACACGGCAAGCGGTACCGATGCACCAAGTCTGGAACCAACAGGACCCTAAACAGCTTCTACCCCCCCAACCATAAGACTGCTAAATAGTTAGTGCGGGTAGCTATTTGGTTAACTATTTAACTATCCGCATTGACCCTTTTTGCACAAACGTTTTTGACTCATCACATACGCTGCTGCTACTGTCTTTGTCTAGATATGTACATATCTACCTCAATTAACTCGTACCCCTGCACATTGACTCGTGTACATCGACTCGGTACTGGTATATAGCCAAGTTATCGTTACTCATTGTGTATTTATTATTACTTTTCTATTATTTCTTTATTTTCTTTCTCTCTGCATTGTTGGGAAGGGCTCGTAAGTAAGCATTTCACTGTTAGTCCACACCTGTTGTTTACGAAGCATGTGACGAATAACATTTTATTTGGTTTGGTACAATAACATCAGCTGCAGTGAACCTACCAGCGAAGGGCGGCCCCAAGCAGCTGACAGCGTTCACCGTGAGCATGAACCCCCAGGCCATGGGCATTTTCTCTGCCCCCATCAGGTCAAAGGTCAGGACAGGGAGCAGGACGTAGTTGCCAGCATCAGCAATCCCCAGGAACAAGCCAAAGGCTGCCAGAGAGACGTAGGATTTGAGCAGTGGGATCAACATGTACAGCAGACCTGGCACCGCAGGAGGACACACAGGAGGAGACAGGTCTTAGGTTGTGTACGGTCTGCAGCATTCACCTTGTACATTTGACTGGAGCACAGTCGTGACAATAATCGCCACACTCTCTTGTGTTGTATTGCTTTACTAACGGTCATAGTGACTGAGGTATAGGAGTAAGGGCAACCCACCAACACCAAAGACGGAGGCCTGGTTAAAGTACAGCCTGTTGATTCTCTCGGAGTCACAGATCCATCTGAAGATGATCCAGGAACAGCATGATGTTAGTGGCACTGTGGACTGGGATGCCCAGCTGAACAGCATGCTTCACCTAGAGCAGGACACAAACATGTTTGTTTTAATATCCTTGTGGGGACCAAATCATTGATTCCCATTCAAAATCCTATATTCCCTTAACCTAACCCTAACTCCTAATCCTAACCTTAAGCCTACCCCATTAAGTCTGGAAAATGTCCCTGAATTATAATATAATAATAATAATATGCCATTTAGCAGACGCTTTTATCCAAAGCGACTTACAGTCATGCGTGCATACATTTTTTTTTTTGTGTATGGGTGGTCCCGGGGATCGAACCCACTACCTTGGCGTTACAAGCGCCGTGCTCTACCAGCTGAGCTTGTCCTTGTTTTACTATCGTTGTGAAGACTTCTCATCCCCAGTAAAACCAAAAACACACACATACAGGTATCTATCTATTTACTGAATGTATCCTGTACAGGTAGTACTAAGGGTATTTGTTGTCAGATTGTTACATCACAATAGCATCCCTTCCCTCTTTTTTAACCTAAACTACATTCACTCATCTTTGGGGTAAAGAATGAGTCAAATTACAGAATGTTTCCAAACTATAATGTCGTACTGTTGCAACTGAGCCTTCAGTTGTTTACATCAGTATGTAACTTACCAAGTGGACATATGGAATGAAGAATCCAAATTTACACAGTCCATTGGCTGCAACCCAGATCAGAAAGACTGTCTTTCCACAGGCCAAGGTCCACAACAAACTTCTTCAAGGGAGAGTTCTTCAAATTATCCACCACACTTCTGGTGACACTTTTCAAACACATTTGGAATTTAAATCACTCATAGCCCATCAGCAGCACATACAGTAGCTTTTGAATATATCACGTTTCTGTTTGAAAGGGTACACAAGGGTGCGCTCAGTCATGATGGGGTAAATGGTCCCATTACTGTATGCTCATCATTTTACATGGGGACCTGCAATGTAATAAAGAAATTAAAACTGTTGTGGGTCTGAACGTCCTGCAGTACCTTTGGGGTTGAGTGGCAGATAGGTGAAGCCGGTGATGACACAGATAATCATGAGGCCTGAGAACACTTGGAGACTCTGCCTCCAGCCCAGGGTGTCGATGAGGTACAGATGGAGCCGGGTCTGGACCAGGGCCCCTGCTGCTCCTCCTGACATCACTATCCCTGTGGCCAGGGAACGCTTGGAGGTGAAGTACTGGCTCACCATGATCATACCTGCCCCACAGGAGGAGGAGGGAGATGGAGGTGAGACGATGTGTTAGCTGTCCTGGCCTTGTGAATACAACAATGACCTTCCCTCTAATAAGCTACAATATGAACTAGAAAAGTTATGGATGGAAGTGTCAGTGAATCCATAGTGTAACTAACTGCTAGCTAATGTCCTCCCTCCCCTGTACCAACCTGGGGTGAAGGCAAAGCTGGAGCCCACTCCAGTGAGGAAGCTGTGTGTGAAGAACAGCGATCCTAGATTGGGTGCATAGGACGAGTACACTATGGAGATCATGATGATGAGGGATCCTAGAATGGAGATCTCTCTGGCCCCGTACCTGACTGACAGCTTCCCAGACAGGGGCCCACAGATCATGATGAAGCCGTAGCTGATGGAGCCAACCCATGCTACAGGCCAGCAGAGAGTGGGTCATAAGGTTAGGTAGCTAGCCGGTTTCAATGTATCTACTCTATAGCATGTGTAGGTCATTCATGCAGTTTGATAACTACTTGTTTATTACAGGTTTATCACCATTTACACATATCATGATCACAAAATCACTTTTGTAATACAAAATAGTTGTAATGTGTAGTTATAACAGTTGAGTTTACAGTGTAATGTTGCATTTTTTCAGTCTGAAAAACAGTTATTAACGGTATGTGACGCTTAGTGTAACTTGCCTGTTTTAGAACTTGTCTCCCCAAACTCATTGAGACTGATGAGCTACACTCCGAAGGAGTTGTGGTATCCCAGTACCAGGACATTATAGAGGAACGATGATAAGACAATCACCCATCCCCATCCTCCGGTCGGGGGAGGGCTTGATAGGTGGAGGTCTACGATGCTCGGGTTCCTCGGAGTAAAACCTCCTGAAGGGAATGGCAGTCCGGAAGATGTGCATCTTGATGCACAAAATACACGGACCTAGGGTGCTGCCCAGCTTGCCGTGTTCGAAGAGACCTCTCGGGCGCTAAATAAAGGTGGCTAGGCCGACATGCCTAGGAACATTTACGTTCCTAGCTACATGCACGTTTCACCCAGTTCTGTTTGACATCACAATTGCCATACAGGTGTTGCCCACGTAACTTACGCACTGAAGGCCACTGGTCCGTTCATTCTAAATGTCTAATTCTATGCCATAGAGATCCTTTTAAATTACATTCGAATTCCTAATTCTATGTTCTATGCACAGGCCACTACCAGCTCAACTTTTGTTTGAACTTCATATCCATTGACTAAAAGACTAATGGGCTGCATTGTAATACATTCGGATATTTATTTTCAGGAATTGATTTCCATTTTTCTTATCAATTGCAAATCGACTTTTTTTTATTTTTTTTTTATGGTTTTCCAGACATAGAAGCTGTTTAGTTTATATTTTTTGTGTATTTTTTTGGTGGTGTTTATTTTATTGTACCTCTTTTTACGACTATTGCTGTACAGATGTTGATGATGTGTGTTCAGCAATTTAATTGGTCTCCAGTCCATTTAATCTGACGTTATTTTGAATACAGTAGTGGCAGATGTCATCGCGAATAGGATGGATCACATGGTTACGCATAGTGCGTGTGTGACGTAGTAGGTTAATGGCTAGAAGATGAAGAGAAGATGTCTACTGCCATCCGAATATAGCAGAAAATAAAAACATCGACCCAATTCGTTCTACACTCCTTGTAATCATTTAGCGGTCTAGGCTACAACCACTGCATGGTATTGTTGCATAACGGCACAATGGCTGTGGCAAATGCGAAACAAACGGTCCTAAATCCGGTAAGAGGCTTTTTACTAGACTACCCCTATTATACTCACATCTTCACAGCGAGACTCTCCCTTTCTCTACTAACGTTATAGGAATAAAAACATATTAGTATACCACATGCATGTTGTTGTCTTCAATAGGTCTATGTGCAGTTATGGCCTTTATCGTCTGTCGTTATGCAGTCATTTCGTTGTATAATTGTTGGGCCGAAATGCTGTTGGCATGTTTAACGATTTTATAGGATCTGGTGTTTCAATAATGGGATATAAGATATTGATAAATAATGCTATAGGCCACACACACGGCGGATATGATTTGATTATGTTTGCCTACATATTTTGTCTTTATTAAGCCCATCTGACCCCTCCATCCAGGTGATTCCATTCACTGGGGCCATACCTGGGGGCCTACACCCTGGGGAGATGGTCCTTATCCAGGGCACTGTTCACAATGATGCTGACAGGTATGTGATAATGATAATGGGCGGCAGGTAGCTTAGTGGTTAAGAGCGTAGTGCCAGTAACCGAAAGGTCACTGGTTCAAACCCAGAGCCGACTAGGTGAAAAATCTGTCGGTGTGCCCTTGAGCAAGGCACTTAACCCTAATTGCTCCTGTAAGTCGCTCTGGATAAGAGCGTCTGCTAAATGACTAAAATTTAATTTAAATTTGTTGTTTTCAACCCTATCCCTAGCTTCATGTCCACATCCTGGTTGAATCCTAACCCTCAACCACAACCTTAACCCTAGCTTAATGTCCACATATCAGTTCAACCCTAACCCTAGCTTCATGTCCACATCTCGCTTCAGCCCAAACCCTCAACCACAACCCTAACCCTAGCTTCATGTCTGCATCCCGGTTCAACCCTAACCCTAGCTTCATGTTCACACCCTGGCTCAACTAGAAATAATATGTTTACCCAACAAACAAATACATCAGTTCAACCCACTCAAAAATAATAATTTTACCCAGCAAAGAAATATGTTTAGCTAACAAAAAATATCAGTTCAACAAAAAAATGTGTTTAGTGTGACTTCAGTCAGAGACCCTGACTCAAGTCCCCACCTCAGCCTTAAGACATTTAGAAACTCTTCTCTATTACATACCAATGTGGTAACTGCAGGTTCCAGATGGACCTATCCTGTGGCACCAGCACTAAACCTCGTGCGGACATCGCCCTCCACTTCAACCCCCGTTTTAAGGGATCGCTGTGCGTTGTTTGTAACTCCCTGGTGCAGGAGAGTTGGGGCAGGGAGGAGACCCTTCAGAAGCTGCCCTACAGACAGGGAGCAGCCTTCGAGACTATCATCCTGGTCCATGATGATGTCTTTAAGGCAAGTGGACCAATGTCTGGGAGTTACCTTATTTACCGTACCCATGTTTAAGGTGACCTAACCAGGAAATTAGGCCACATACAGGAAAAACTCCCTATCCTACATTTGCTTGCACATTCACTACTGTTGAGTCAAAAGAAGCTAGTATAGTCATGCAAAAGTCAAGCAACTCTAATGTAATGGATTTTTGTGATCCTGTGTGAATGCTGTTCTCCTTTGTACCTGCAGGTGGCAGTAAATGGTTCTCATTTGTTAGAATACAAGCACAGAATCCCACTGGACAGGATTGACACATTTTCTATATCTGGGAAAGTCAAGGTGCGCGCCATTGGCTTCATACCAAACTCAGTAAGTACCCCCTCCAATACGCTTACTATAAGTCCATAGAATAGATCATGTTTTCAGCTCGCTCTATAATGAATGTCTTCATTATTATTTTCTCCTGTAGGCAATATACTCAATCTCAGGTGAATCAGGTGACCTGGTGAGTTGTGTGTTATATTTGCCATAAACTATAAAGGATAGATCTATATTAGGCAACATGACCAATTGCATCAATATGTTGATAAGTGTACAGACATGGCCTATATCGGATGCATTTTCAGAGTCTCCCTTACAAAGGCAGTCTACTGAAAGGGGTGAGTCCAGGACAGCACATCACAATCAAGGGACAGGTCAGCATGTACCCACACAGGTAAGCAATTGGACAGTACTGAGTATTTAAACCATGTTCCAAGAAACTAGACAGTGTACCTTTTGAGGGAGTGTGTACTGCCCAATGCCCACTATCCATGACATCACAGGAGGCTGCTGGAATGGAGCAAATGTAATGGCATCAAACACATGGAAACCATGTGTTAAATACCATTCCACTAATTCCGCTCCAGTCATTACCATGAGCCCGGCCATCCCAATTAAGGTGCCACCAACCTCCTGTGCATGACAATGTAGAATAACCTGCATCATTGTTTTTCTGATGAACCTCTGTCTGGCAGCTTCACTGTGAACCTCCGCAACAACAGCAGTGAGAACATCGCTCTGCACCTGAACCCCCGGATGAAGTCGGCCATGTTCATCAGGAACTCCTACCTGAGTGAGTCCTGGGGACCAGAGGAAAGGGAGCTTCCCTTCTTCCCCTTCTCACCTGGGGAGTACTTTGAGGTATGCTTACTTTGTTCAGCTGGATGCTGTTTCTAAATAAGCGGTTCTCACACCATCTGCACATCGTGTTACCTGTATTATTGGAACTCTTACTAGTCTTTTTCACTGCAAGTACTCTCTCTGCCCCAGATGCTGATCCTCTGCCAGCCCCACCAGTTCAAGCTGGCGGTGAATGGCTCTCACCTGTTGGACTACAGGCACCGGGTGCAGGACCTGAGCACCATCAACCAGCTGGAGATCATGGGTGACCTAGAGCTGATGGATGTCAAGCTGTGGTGACCCATGACAGAGGCAAAGCTAGGCTACGCCCCAATGGGCTAAGCTAAGCCATATTCTGGATGACAGGCCCGTTTACAACTCCCCCACCCTGGGCAGTGAGCAGTGCTTGAGCCGGCTGGTGTTGAACTGGCCTGATTGTGGGCTCCAATGTCTGAGCCATGAGGTTTACAGCTGAGGTAGCCTTGGATCTGTTCGAGTGGATCCACAGGATTTTACAGTCAATATACTTGTATGCACTATCTGGTGCAATGTGTAAGGGAATCTGGTATGTGTAATGACAGGAGTATTATAGAAACAGCCTTGTTTACACCTTGCTCTAACCTGTGGGTTTTGTGATCTGATCAATATGATCCAATCACTATTTTATCAAGGTTTGTCATGTCTACACATGGTATTAAAATGTGTCTCTTATCCGTCCACTGGGTCCGCATTGTGACCGGATTTCCTGGTCCCTCCCTTAATTCTTTCAAATTAATTAATTAATTTTAAGACTATTATTAATGCCATAAGTCAATGGCGCTACCTGTCAATGATTTAGAGGCTGGTATGATGATGATGATGATTTAAATGGTTTGACCCTCCAGATCTGTTTACAATTGCTTGTCTGACTACCTCTGGAGGTGCGGGAAGATATGATCACAATGTGTCTTTTAATCAGCTACATCAGTCTAAAAATGTGGGCACAATCAAGACAAATGTTAGCACCAGGTATAAACGGGGCTATAAACTCATTGGTGGAAGGCCATAAAATGTCCATTTACATTGACCCTGATTTGGAAGGGCTCTACTAAAATATATCTTGGAGCTGCACTATTTTTCATCATAAAATTAAATGCTTAAGCCTAATCACTAAAATAATCCATAATAATTCTCATTCATCCATCTCAGGTTTTTCAGTGCTGAAACAAATTATAGGATGGTTACAGTTGTTGCTTAACACTCAGAATATATTTCTCAGGAATATGAAAACCCTGACCATATTTAATGTTCTGTACCTGAGGGAACATGTGGCTATTTATTTACCCTCTGTAGGATATGTGCTTCAAATATCATCCAATAGATGGTTTAAAGAGCATACATTAGAAAGGCAATATGACCTGAAAGGTTACATCACAAGGTCAAATACTCTTTCATGTGAAATCGCAGAAATGGCCAAATCAAGTTGACTAAGCTCACCCACCATATGACCTAGGGTAGGCTTCAATCTGTATCTCCGAAGTATCGCGGAAGATCCGAGATATAGCTTGATTGAAATGCAAAGGCAACGTTCATGGAGACTGCATTGGAAATGACGTTTACATTTTAACACGCTCTTCCGCGATAGGGATTAAATCCAGCCCCTAGTCTAGTGCACTTCAATCCAAGCACAACTACAATACAGGGTAAAACTAATTAAACTGGTTGGTGATGGTTCCAATGAAAATAATAAGGGCTGGATTCAATCTGTATCGCGGAAGATCCAAGTTAAAATGTAAAGGTCATTTCCGATTGAGCCGACATATGCAGCGTTTACCGTGAATGCAGTCTCAACGAACACGAGAACATTGCCTTTAAATTTTAAATCGAGCTATAACGTGGATCTTCCGCGATACTTCTGTGATACGGATTGAATCCAGCCCTAAATGTGTGCTAATCAATTAGTGTTGTATGTATGACTGTATGGCGAATCTTTTCTTGCTTGGCCAAAAGTCCAGCGCTATAGCGCGCTTGTAATTTAAAGGTAATTTCCGATTGAGTAGACATATGCAGCGTTTACCGTGAACGTAGTCTCCGCTAACGTGGGAACATTGCCTTTACATTTCAATCGCGCTATAGCGCTGAACTTCGGCGATACGGATTGGATTGAGCCCTAACCATTTGAGAGCTGGTAATTCCTGCCACCTCTATGCACGTTCTTTCAGTCAAGCATTTCACCCATTTTCAGCCTTATTATTTAGTTAATCAATTCTGTTTCACTGCTGAGATGTCATGCTAGTGATGCCTACTGTTTCCTTCTGCTGTAACCTACATTATATGAAGAATCTACTGTATGTAATGCATTATAAATAGTTAATGTGCTTTTAAATAAATGTATGATGATTGGGTTAATTTTTCTATTTGTTCATCTGTCTAGCAGGTCCTCATTTACCTGTGATATCTATGCACATTTATCACCGCTACGTAGGTGCTTTTCTCCTCTTCAACTAGCCAGATGGAGCTATAAGGTAAGCGGTACAAACGACAGCAGTCAACTGGCCCATTTTTCACACTCAAAACATGCAGAAGAAAAGGCACTAGTATAAGCAGAGAGATGTATAGCTCCTTTTCCCATCCGAAAGGCGGTACCCTACGCAGGACAATGTTCCCAAATGGAATCAAGGTTCGAAATGATTATGTTTTAGTCAAATATATCCGTTTAGGCTTCTTGCGTTCAATTTGCAGTCAAATTATACATTTTTGTATTATGTTCCGGCCCCCCGACTATCTGCTCAAGAAGAAATTGGTGTAATGTGATGCTTTCCCGATGAGCAGTGGTTTCCTATGGAGTTTGCTTTGCTACATAAAAAAATCCACGTAGCTTGGGGAAATGCAATTCGTTCTGAAGTAAGCCTATACCACAAGTCACTTCTTGACGTTAGCGTACACAAAGAGGTGAGTATGTCTGCTGGTGACAGAGGGCCCTTGTTTTCCTCTGTATCTCTATGATGCTGTGGCTGGAGGTCCCAAGGCCTCAGAACCCTGATGAATGGACCATTACAGGACCCTTGACCAGGACTCACCCTAAGTACATCATGTAGAATGATTTTATACTGATTTTGTGCTGTTGAATCGTTTGTGTTATTCTCATTTAGCTACACTTACCAAAGGCACTCGTCACAAGGCTACCATTAAATACCTACCGAAGGATGTGTGACGTGATAACGCATTGCTTTCAACTGGTCACCTTGAGGCTTGGCTTCAACAGATAGAATCTAGTTCCTTAAAAATATGTGATTTTATTAATATATCCACAGGAAATATAACTTGAGGAAAAGAAATTACCTTGGTATGGCACAACAATACAGAATCTTATTAACATGTAACTTAAAGAAATGTATGAATTAAATGATATGATATGCAACATGATGACAACTCTTGTTTGGTGATTGACTGTAAACCAGAATCTCATCAGATAGAAAGGCAAAGACCCTGTCCATCAGTGATCAACAAGCCATAGTCTGTTGTACAAAAAAGAAATGGCAGACCTGTGATTCACCACAGAAATAAAGCAGCTTTTCTTTAACATGTTAGGAATAACTGTCACAACACAACCTCTTTTCCCCTTTAAATAGCTGACACACAGCCATACTGTACATACATCCACCACTCCTTTCCTTTGTGTGTCCCCCTCCCAGGACAGTAGACTATGCTTCAGTCGAAGACAGGAGCACAGGACAAGCACAAGTCCCCTGGGCCCTTCACCGGCAACAACCCCCGCTATGATGCAGTTTGGCAAGTCGTTGGCTTAGGAGAGAAGGTCCCAGTTCAGTTCAGTTCAGTTCTGCTCTCAGCAGCCAAATAATACCACAGTCTTTTAGAGGCTCAAGTCCTGTGATTTTAAATGAAGGAGAGGATATTGGTTACAGGCATTTAGGGTTGAGACGACCCACTGTTTGGCACAGGTGTGGATGGAGGAACTGGGGGGAGTGTTTTAGGGATGGACGGATATTTGAGTGAACTCCCTGTCAGACAGAGCTGAGTTTGACCAGGCCTCTGACAGAGTCCTCGTGTAGAGAGTCCTGGCTGGCTGGGTTGTAGAAGCCCTGAATAGTGTGGCTGTGTCCCAGCGGGCTGCCACAGGGGAGCATGCCCGGTGGCGAGGGGGCTTCCTCGGGCGTGAGGAAATGGTGGTGGCCGCCGTCCGTGTGGTGGTGGTGGAGCGCTTCGCTGTGGTCGTTCCGGAGGGGCAGCATGCCATTGTCACAGCTGAGGTTGGGGGTGGAGCTGGGGGGTGTAGGCTGGCCCCCCAGCGGCAGGGCTCCAGAGCAGGGACCGCCTAACGATGTCCTGCCCGGTAGAGAGGCCTTGTCTGTGAGGATGACCGGCTCACTCTGCATCAGGGGCGTGGCGGCAGCCTGCAAAACGAATTTGGTGCTCTGAATGCACTGGTCTTGATCACACTGAGACAGGATAAATGGAGAAGGGTCGGAAAGGAGGAAGAGAGAAAGAGAAGGAGAGATATGGAGGAAGAGAGAGATGGAGGAAGAGAGAAAGAAGGAGAGAGATGGCGGAAGAGAGAAAGAAGGAGACAGATGAGGAAGAGAGAAAGAAGGAGAGAGATGGAGGAAGAGAGAAAGAAGGAGAGAGATGGAGGAAGAGAGAAAGAAGGAGAGAGATGGCGGAAGAGAGAAAGAAGGAGAGAGATGGCGGAAGAGAGAAAGAAGGAGAGAGATGGCAGAAGAGAGAAAGAAGGAGAGAGATGGCGGAAGAGAGAAAGAAGGAGAGAGATGGCGGAAGAGAGAAAGAAGGAGAGAGATGGCGGAAGAGAGAAAGAAGGAGAGAGATGGCGGAAGAGAGAAGGAAGGAGAGAGATGGCAGAAGAGAGAAAGAAGGAGAGAGATGGCGGAAGAGAGAAAGAAGGAGAGAGATGGCAGAAGAGAGAAAGAAGGAGAGAGATGGCGGAAGAGAGAAAGAAGGAGAGAGATGGCGGAAGAGAGAAAGAAGGAGAGAGATGGCGGAAGAGAGAAGGAAGGAGAGAGATGGCAGAAGAGAGAAAGAAGGAGAGAGATGGCGGAAGAGAGAAGGAAGGAGAGAGATGGCAGAAGAGAGAAAGAAGGAGAGAGATGGCGGAAGAGTGAAAGAAGGAGAGAGATGGCGGAAGAGAGAAAGAAGGAGAGAGATGGCGGAAGAGAGAAAGAAGGAGAGAGATGGCGGAAGAGAGAAGGAAGGAGAGAGATGGCAGAAGAGAGAAAGAAGGAGAGAGATGGCGGAAGAGAGAAGGAAGGAGAGAGATGGCAGAAGAGAGAAAGAAGGAGAGAGATGGCGGAAGAGAGAAAGAAGGAGAGAGATGGCAGAAGAGAGAAAGAAGGAGAGAGATGGCGGAAGAGAGAAGGAAGGAGAGAGATGGCAGAAGAGAGAAAGAAGGAGAGAGATGGCGGAAGAGAGAAAGAAGGAGAGAGATGGCGGAAGAGAAAGAAGGAGTAGAGATGGAGGAAGAGAGTGACAGTGAGAGTAGGGAGAGTAATAAGACGTGAGACAGAGGGAGATGTGGGGATAGAAGAAGAAGAAAAACAGATGAGAAAGGAGGAGCAAAAGGTTAACATGAGGAGTATAGTGAATGAAATAGAGAGAAGAGAAAAAGAGAAAAGATCTTGTTAGTAACCTTGTTAGAATGCACAGTAATCCAACACCAGAGAAAAACACACTAGGGCTGACCCCACTTAGTCGACTGGTCGATAGGCTGTTGGTCGACAGAGTTCTTTAGTCGAGCAGTAGCAAAACATTTTTTTATGTTATGGTGCACAAGACACCTGTCTGATTGGCACCAGTCAGAGTGGACTGATCCATTGCGGAGGCCGTGGGGATGGCACAGTCCATCACTAAGACATGCTACTGAAATTGTATATGGTTATATTATGTACAAACAATGGTGCAACACTAATAATAATGTAACAAATGCATTTTCTCCCACGTTGGATATATCAGTGCACTGTTGAATTGGCTCATTTTCCTAGACCATGTTGCTATGTGCATAATAGTAAAGTTCATTCATCATATTGGTGTTGAGAACAACGAGGCGGAGGCAGCAGCGGAGTGAGGAGACGAGAAAACAGCTCTTTCCTTAATAGTCTAAGAAAAGTGAGGAGAGAGGAAACCAACTTAATTAGGTCTATAATCAATAGCCTAACTGTTAAATGTGCCTGACTTTATGAATCATCCATATATATCTACAGAAATAAGACAGATCCTGCTTCTGTTGCGTGTTTGAGTGTTTGTTTAATAGCCTACTGATTCTGTGAGCTCCAAACCTCACGCAGCCACAACATGTCAGATAAAGCAATTTCTCAAATGTGGCTGTTTTTAATCTTTGCTATGCTGTAATAAAGGGCTCTCTGGTATTTACACTGTTCCAAAAGGTCCGAAAAATTATATTGTAATCTAAAAGCACTTGTTTGTCACACATAATGCGCAGCTCTCACTCCTATACCCTTCTTTTTCTTCATCTCCTACGATTGATCATCATTATAATAATAAGTAATGTCATTATCATTAGTAAGCTTAGTACAGCAGCCTTGAGCTGTAGGCCTAGAGTGCATCCTGTTTAGCGGTCTTAATACCTTAACTTACTTAGGCCTGTATTTCAATATATAGGCTACTGTATCAATCAATCATTCTTACGTTCGTTCATGTCATCACACAGCATACGAGTCATTCATGTTTTGAAATGCAATCAAGCATTTTAGTTTTAAAATGAAATAAAGCGACCCCTGAATAATTAGCGTTAACCATAAATAAACCGTTCCTTGTCGGCAATTACATTCACGAATGCAAACAAATGTTTTTTGTCTTTGCTGTAATAAAGGCTATACAAACTTAGAACAGACTCTCTGGTACGATTCTAATTTATGTAGTGTTGTTTACATTGTTCTAAACGGTCAGATGTTTATTTTATTTTAATCTAACAGCACCTGTTTGGCACACATAATATGCACTCAGCGCTATCTCCTTACCTTCTTTTTCTTGATCTCCAGTAGTTTCCACATCTAAATCAAATTTATTCCACACATTGATTTCCACTTTCCCTCCTGAGCAACCAGTAAACATTCCCCCGTTTCGAGTTTATTTTTCTTGTCCTCTGCATCCATTTTGCGGTCATGTGTTACGTTTTATTTTTTTAAGGGGTGGATTAGCTTTAATATTGCAGATAGATTGTGGGTTCTGTCAATGTAATTGTCTGCATCCTTTCCAATCCCCCATATATATATTTTTAAAAAGATTTCTTCCTTTATTATTTTACCCTAATCCTACCACTCCTCCCCTAAGTGGAGAAAAATAATGGTCAACATTACTTAGGCTTCTACTTACAGCTTATACATACTATATACATTTTACGGACACTGTATATTTTACATCAGTTATCTTTTTTTATTTGTGTTTATTTGTTTTTAGTCCCACCCTTCAGCTACCCTCAACCCCTCCCATCTATCTCTGAAAACCATCCAGTTTTGATTTCTAATTGCCATATTTTTCAACTGTGCTGTAATATTTCACAAAAGTACTGAACCTTTCTATTCTCATAGCTTCTACAGATTGTAAATTAAAGATTAATATTTTTACTAAAAGTATTATATTATTGATTGATTGACTATGGCTTTTCAAGTCACCCAGGAGTGCTATTTGCAGAGTTAGTTCCATGTAAATGTTGCAATTCTTCAGCCCTTCCTGAACCTGTGACCAAAAACAAGTTACATATGGGCAGTACCAAAATAAGTGATCTAATGATTCTGTCTCTTTGCAGCAAAATCTGCAGAGCTGGGATGGTTGTATCTCCCATATACATAACATTATATTGGTTGCATAATGTTGTATAATAATGTAAATTGAAAAACAATGTTTTGAATCCGGCGTTCTGTGTATCAGTTCATAAACCATGTGATATGGAATCGGCACATCGAAAAATACATATTTCAAACTATTTTGCAACCTGTATGGTGCAGCTGTCAATTTCTTTGTCCTTCAATTAAACTGATGTGATTATAACTAATTTATTGATGTGATTATGATAGGCTATAGGTCAGGCCCCATTAGTCACATAAAGAGAACAAGGATTGAGGGAATAGGGAATGTTTTTCCTAAACAAATGAGGGATTTCGGTAACAGAACTTTTCAGTCAGAAATGGCTGTAATTATGTTGCAGCTTCAGCAACACGGACAGCACGATAAACACTGTTGATGTTCTGTGGCGGTCACTGCAGCAGGCAGGAGAGAGGGGCAACGGTTGCTAGTCACAGAGGCACTCGCTGTCTGAGCCTGGCCCGGCACAATCAAATCAACTGCGGTCGGAATCTCTCTAGGGTCACTTGTGTGTCTTAATTATTTCATCAAACAGTGTGCTTAAAGCATCAGACAAGCTCAGTGCCTATAGTTGTTTTTATTAAAACACATAGGGCAGGGTTCCCCAACTGGCAGCGGTTTTATTTGCCCCCAACATTTTTGTTGTTGTCGGGGACAGCCCTAAAATACACAGTATTCAATGTGACTCAAATGCATAGTGAAGTCAATACATGGAGTTGAAACAGTAGGCCATTAAGTCAGCTAATGATTTAGCTCTGTATCTCTGTAACCTAAATAGTGTCCATGTAAATCAAACATCTAAATGGACTGGGAATCAGCCAGCAGTGCACTGTTGTTTTAGCCATTGAACTAAATGAGTCCTTGTCTAGCCTATCTAATAATAAGGACCCTGGGCCTAAACACCTCCCTCTGCAACTGGATCCTGGACTTCCTGACGGGCCGCCCCCAGGTGGTGAGGGTAGGCAACAACACATCTGCCACACTGATCCTCAACACGGCGGGCCTCTCAGGGGTGCGTGCTTAGTCCCCTCCTGTACCCCCTGTTCACCCACGACTGCGTGGCCAAGCACGACTCCAGCACCATCATTAAGTTTGCCGACAACACAACGGTGGTAGTCCTGATCACAGACAACGATGAGACAGCCTATAGGGAGGAGGTCAGAGACCTGGCAGTGTGGCGTCAGGACAACAACCTCTCCCTCAACGTAAGTAAGACAAAAAGGAGCTGATCGTGGACTACAGGAAACGGAGGGCCGAACACCCCCATTCACATCGCAAAACTGAAGGCAGGCAGAGTGCACTCAGACAGACAGAGACACAGAGAGAGAGAGCGAGAGACATTTTGATTTGAAAGTGATAGAAGGTCATCTGTCCCTCACATCTCAATCATCTGTCTGACTAAGCATAAACTAGGTTAAGAGTGTTTGTTTTAACTTAACAAGTTTATTTGATCACTTTCATATCAGTCAATCTCCTTTTATGAGCTTGGCTTCTTTTATAGCCACTCAGACAACTTAACCCCTGGACTGAAACTGTTTTGCTAGCCAGTACAGTAGCTAGATAGTAGTTCTGCTCCTAGAAGCCTGGCACGGGAGGCTATTCTCACATGGCAGGCTCCTAGTCTCTTCTTTGAAGCATAGCTACTGAAGGAGAATGCTCCAGCCAGTAGGCATCATCTGTATAGGAGGCAGAGATCTGAGCGCTCACTGACAGAGCCCTTATTGTCTCCAATACTGTCTGTCTGCTGGTACCAGCCAGGCCTGGCGACAAAGACACTTTTCAAAGAGCATTATACACAGGGATGAGAACATTAACAGCCAGGGCACCGGCCCCACCCCACCCCACCAGACAAACAGACATTGGGAGAGAAGAGAGACGCTGGAATCTACAGTACATTAACCTATTGGAAAACCATGGATACCGGTAGCTGAGAAAGCGTCACACTGTATTTGCCTCTTAGACCGACAGGAGCAAGGTCCATTTGGAGAGATCCTTTAACGTGGGCTATATTTCATCATGATTAGTTTAGCCCCAATGTCAGCTAGTTAAGATCGAAAGCTTCTCTTTGACAAATGCACAAATGAGCTCCACGATCCCATCACTTTTCCAAATCTAATAATAAGGGCCAGCTTTGGCAAAGTTGCACTCCTTAGGTTACTTTCTAAAAGCATTTATAAAAAGTTTTAGCTCCATACTGCCCTTTGGAAAAAGAGGCATTATTTACTAATGAGCTTTGACTATCTCCTTGGCTGTAATTACTTTAGAGGCTGGGGAGGGTGAGTTGCTGGACAAGGTTGGGTCTGGGACTGCTGCCCACTGTTCTGCCCAGTTGTGTGTGAAGGAACAGGGGGGAGAAGAGCCAGCTATTTCCCAAAGCACTGGCTGTCATTACCCATGTTGGCATGCTGCTCTGTGCTAGGAGCCTGTGAGGTATTGAAGTTGAGCTCTGAATTTTAGCCCTGGTCATGAACCGGTCATGGTCAGCAAACTACAGGAAGAGCAGCTGGCACAGCGCTAGGGAGAGAAGAAACACAACTAACCAACCCTGGCCTAGCCTAGCCTGAACGAAGCCCTGCATGTCTGCTCTTGATCTGCCTGACTGACTGACTGCATGACAATCTGACGCACATTTAGGATATATCTTAAGTGATTCAGGCAATTAAATGATGACAGCTGTCTAAACATTGATTCATTCTAGGGCTCTTCAAGCTAGATTATTAGTTTGACACATAGGTGAGAAGCATTCTATTAGTCATTTGTTTAATGAATTAACAATCACATGCCAAGTAGACACCACAGAGATACTGAGAGAAAGTGAAAGTCTGAAATGAGTTGTGTGTGTCATCATCCATTACTCGACAAGAAATGATCAAGTTGAAACAGCAGTCCATAAAATTCCTGAGTCTATATTTGTACCGCTCTGTAGTCTAAAAATAGCTGCCAGCTACAACAGAAAAGGAGAAAAAACATTACAAAATGAGATAAAGATGTGCTGGTAAGAAATAGAGAGAAAATGGACAGCGAGAGGAAGAACAAAGCTGATGGTGTTTTAACTAGAGGCCATGGCCACTGTTCTAGATGCCACGTCGCCCACAGATACTGTTCTCCCACGGTTCTCTCAGTCACTTCCTGACTGGGGCCTAATGTGACGGATGGTGTAATATGACATGACGTTATCCTTGTAATCTGTTGCAATGGTGAAGAAGCTTCTCTAGATCAGCCTACAATGGCTTTACAAAACAGATACATTGAAAAAACAGCAATACTCTACTGTACAGTACTGTCTTGTCCACACTCGATGATTATTAGTTCCCAATTTGCCTACGTACATTGACAGACTGCCTTTCACTATTACAAATCAAATCAAAGTTTATTGGTCATGTACAGTCGTGGTCAAAAGTTTTGAGAATGACACAAGTATTGTCTTCACAAAGTTTGCTGCTTCAGTGTTTTTAGATATTTTTGTCAGATGTTACTATGGTATACTGAAGTATAATTACAAGCATTCCATAAGTGTCAAAGGCTTTTATTGACAATTACATTAAGTTTATGCAAAGAGTCAATATTTGCAGTGTTGACCCTTCTTTTTCAAGACCTCTGCAATCCGCCCTGGCATGCTGTCAATTATCTTCTGGGCCACATCCTGACTGATGGCAGCCCATTCTTGCATAATCAATGCTTGGAGTTTGTCAGAATTTGTGGGTTTTTGTTTGTCCACCCGCCTCTTGAGGATTGACCACAAGTTCTCAATGGGATTAAAGTCTGGGGAGTTTCCTGGCCATGGACCCAACATTTCGATGTTTTGTTCCCCGAGCCACTTAGTTATCACTTTTGCCTTATGGCAAGGTGCTCCATCATGCATTTTCCATCACCAAACTGTTCTTGGATGGTTGGGAGAAGTTGCTCTCGGAGGATGTGTTGGTACCATTCTTTATTTTGGTCTGGAGACATGCTTGGCCAGTCCATCACCTTTACCCTCAGCTTCTTTAGCAAGGCAGTGGTCGTCTTGGAGGTGTGTTTGGGGTCGTTATCATGTTGGAATACTGCCCTGCGGCCCAGTCTCCGAAGGGAGGGGATCATGCTCTGCTTCAGCATGTCACAGTACATGTTGGCATTCATGGTTCCCTCAATGAACTGTAGCTTCCCAGTGCCGGCAGCACTCATGCAGCCCCAGACCATGACACTCCCACCACCATGCTTGACTGTAGGCAAGACACACTTGTCTTTGTACTCCTCACCTGCTTGCCGCCACACACACTTGACACCATCTAAACCAAATAAGTTTATCTTGGTCTCATCAGACCACAGGACATGGTTCCAGTAATCCATGTCCTTAGTCTGCTTGTCTTCAGCAAACTGTTTGCGGGCTTTCTTGTGCATCATCTTTAGAAGAGGCTTCCTTCTGGGACGACAGCCATGCAGACCAAGTTGATGCAGTGTGCGGCGTATGGTCTGAGCACTGACAGGCTGACCCCCCACCCCTTCAACCTCTGCAGCAATGCTGGCAGCACTCATATGTCTATTTCCCAAATACAACCTCTGGATGACGCTGAGCACGTGCACTCAACTTCTTTGGTCGACCATGGCGAGGCCTGTTCAGAGTGGAACCTGTCCTGTTAAACCGCTGTATGTTCTTGGCCACCGTGCTGCAGCTCAGTTTCAGGGTCTTGGCAATCTTCTTATAGCCCAGGCCATCTTTATGTAGAGCAACAATTCTTTTTTTCAGATCCTCAGAGAGTTCTTTGCCATGAGGTGCCATGTTGACCTTCCAGTGACCAGTATGAGGGAGTGTGAGAGCGATGACACCAAATTTAACACACCTGCTCCCCATTCACACCTGAGACCTTGTAACACTAACGAGTCACATGACACCGGGGAGGGAAAATGGCTAATTGGGCCCAATTTGGACATTTTCACTTAGGGGTGTACTCACTTTTGTTGCCAGCGGTTTAGACATTAATGGCTGTGTGTTGAGTTATTTTGAGGGGACAGCAAATTTACACTGTTATACAAGCTGTAGACTCACTACTTTAAATTGTAGCAAAGTGTAATTTCTTCAGTGTTGTCACATGAAAAGATATACTCAAATATTTACAAAAACTTGAGGGGTGTACTCACTTTTGTGAGATACTGTACATGGGACAGCAGAGTTGGCTGTGTGTGAGTGCGAGTGTGTTTGTGAGTACAGGAGTATGTGTCTGTATGAGGTGTGTGTGTGTGTGTGTGAGCTTGTGTGTGTTTTGTGTGAGTGAGTCTATCTTTGTCTCGTACTACAGGAGATGGCGTGATGGCTGTTCAACAGTATGATGGCCTGGAGATAGAAGCTGTCTTTCGGTATTTACATGACGACCAACTATGATTCAACGGTGCTATATTTCAATGGAAATTATTTATCTTGTTTAGTCAAGCAAACACATGCACATTCTCTTAAGTTGGTGACTAAATATAGATTTAGTTAGTGGCGACACATTTCAATGGTTCCCTGTGAAAATTAATAACTGTAGTATGTTACACATAACAATAACAACTGGTCCTAACAGATGGACTCTATTTCTACATGTGATAAAGCGATGGAATGTCAAACCTGTCTCCCAGCCAGCACAACCAGCTCAAGTATTCAACAGTTCCAGATGGCCATGACACATCTTTAGAACAACTCACTAAAACCAGAGCTACCATCCGGGACACTGGATTATTCTAACAGCCTATTGGATGAAAGTTCTGAGGAGTGTAGCGAGTAGTGACTGTTCATTAGAATGTAGGAGAAGGGAAACCGTCCTCTTTCTTCCATTCCCTGCAGGACTGGTGGGGTGAGGTTGACATTTACACTTCCACTCCCTTTGTTCTGAGACACTCCAACACCAATTACACTGTCTGCTGACAGGGCATTGTTTAAGTCAGACTCACTCCACCAGGGTACTGTAGGACCCTTCTCTCTAAAATAGCATTTATTCTCATTTCCTCTCCCCATGTCTGTTACTGTCTCTCTCCCCTGTCATCCCTTTCTTGCCATCTATCCATCAATCTGTTTTTGCCATGCCAAAACCTCCCAGCACAAGAGTTAGATTGTCAGCATGTCCAGTCAGTCTGCCTGATAAACTTGTGGGAAGCAGAGGGGGAAAGAGAGTGCACTGCACGAGCACAACACACGTCCCTCCCTAGGGATCTCAGAGATGTCAGAGAGGGGGAGAGTGTGACGAGGGGGGGGAGCCAAGGAGTCACACAGCATGAGCACGGTCCATAATGACATTGCATGTCGCGCACACACACCAACACCCACCCACCCAGCCCCTCCTCCCTGCAGCTGACCTATTTCCCAGCCATAATGCCAAATCACTGAGCACCATGGGTAAAATCTGTGTGAATAATAACAGAAACAATCCACTATTTGGAATCCCAGCAGTTGACTTGTTCCAATCTGTTGACCAGATATGGAAATGAGATTGGCAAAATAGATTTGGCTTTTTAGATTGAGAGGAGCTGGAGGGAGAGAATGAGAGATCAACAGCCTTGTCAGTTGGCTTGCTAGCTTGGGATGAGGGGAGCAGTGGTATTTATTCATCAATCCTAACTGGGGGAAAAGAAAGAGAGAGAGCGAGAGAGAGACTCTAAACCTACTCTGCCCTTGACCCCATCGCGTGGAAACAGGGCCATGGTCCAACTCTAAATCAATTACCAATGTTGATGATTGCAATAATACACCATGATGCTGCTGGTCATCATAATTCCCCAGAGTTTGATTGGGATAGTTTATCTATCTAGATGGCAAGGCAGACAGTAGAGCCGTTTGTTTACAGATGAAAAAAAGAGCAGGATATAAGACAACAGCTAGACAATCAGGCTACTATGAGAGGAGAGCTGGAGAAGCTGGCACTGCCACACAATCAGGGCCTGGCACAGCAACCGCTGCCATACCCTTTCCTGGGTTTTTCAGGTTGAGTCAGCCAAAGATGATCACTGTGCAGCCACCCTCCACTCAAGGCCCGGAATGGCTGACCCAATGATATCACTGTTCAACATGCTTGATCTTTCATAAGGAACCTATAGCTATCTAATCTTCAAGAGGCCAAGTGATATATGGTAATAAAGGCAATACATAAGCCATATTAAGATGGTGGGTGTGGTTTGGTTTGGTTTGCACTGACATGGTCATAAGTAGGTTTGGAAAAGACACAGAGTGGAGAATGGCTCACCATGTGGCTCTGTGATTGGGTGGATCCATACATGGTGATGCCATTGGTTGGCGGGGTGGGCTGCGGCGTGTCTGATTGGACAAAGCCTCTTCTGTCGATGAGACTGAGGAGAGAGAGAGAGAAATATCTGAGAAAACCATTCAATAATATCAGAATATTTTAGATCCCTTCCTCGACAAGTGAATAGGGCTACAGCCCAAGTCTATTTCAATTCTGTACTTTGAGGCAAGGCAGACACTTGTGAATTTGCAGAGATTTGTGAATGAAATACTTTGCTTTCCTTGCAGACATCCTTACACAATGTAACTCAATGTTTATTTTTATTTTTTAGTCATTTAGCAGACACTCTTATCCAGAGCGACTTACAGTTAGTGAGTGCATACATTTTTCATACTGGCCCCCCGTGGGATGTTAAGAGGATACAGAATACAGATGAAATTAGATGACTTTCTGAGAGTCAATACTGTGAGTGAATAGGAGGGCCAAAAGAACCACACAGAGAAACCCACTAAAGGAGCGTTGTATCTAATGTTTCACTCTGTATGCAGGCTCTCCTCTTGGTATTCAATCATTGAGGTCATACAACGATCAGCGGAGTGAATCATTATCTCTGTTCTATCATTACCATTGCTGGGCTGGCACATGGCTGGTTAGACATGAACCTGCTGAGGTTAAGCAAGATGATTGTCTTATAGTGTGTGTGTGTGTGTATATTTTTGTGTGGCTGAGCACGTACAGTAGCAATCAAAGGTTTGGACACACCTACTCATTCAAGGGTTTTTCTTTATTTTTACATTGTAGAATAATATTGAAAACATCAAAACTATGACATGTAGTAACCAAAAAAGTGTTAAACAAATCTAAATATATTTTATACTTGAGATTCTTTAAAGTAGCCACCCTTTGCCTTGATGACAGCTTTATACACTCTTGGCATTCTCTCAACCAGCTTCACCTGGAATGCTTTTCCAACAGTCTTGAAGGAGTTCCCACATATGCTGAGCACTTGTTGGCTGCTTTTCCTTCACTCTGCCGTCCGACTCATCCCAAACCATCTCAATTCGACCATGAAGGCCTGATTCACACAGTCCCCTCTGAACAGTTGATGTTAAGATGTGTCTGTTAATTGAACTCTGTGAAGCATTTATTTGGGCTGCAATTTCTGAGGCTGGTAACTCTAATGAACTTATCCTCTGCAGCAGAGGTAACTCTGGGTCTTCCATTCCTGTGGCGGTCCTCATGAGAGCCAGTTTCATCATAGCGCTTGATGGTTTTTGCGACTGCACTTGAAGAAACGTTCAAAGTTCTTGACATTTTCCGGATTGACTGAACATCATGTCTAAAGTAATGGACTGTCGTTTCTCTTTGTTTATTTGAGCTGTTCTTGCCATAATATGGACTTGGTCTTTTAGCAAATAGGGCTATGTTCTGTATACCCCCCCCCCCCCCCCCTACCTTGTCACAACACAACTGATTGGCTCAAACGCATTAAGGAAAGAAATTCCACAAATTAACTTTTAAGGCGGCACACCTGTTAATTGAAATGCATTCCAGGTGAGTACCTCATGAAGCTGGATGAGAGAATGCCAAGAGTGTGCAAAGCTGTCATCAAGGCAAAGGGTGGCTATTTGAAGAATCTCAAGCATAAAATATATTTTGATTTGTTTAACACTTTTTTGGTTATTTCATAGTTTTGATGTCTTCACTATTATTCTACAATGTAAAACATTTTTAAAATAAAGAAAAACCCTTGAATGAGTAGGTGTGTCCAAACTTTTGACTGGTAGTGTATGTGTCTAAGGATGCATGTGTGTTTGTATAAGGGGGTGTGTGGGTATGTGTAAGCACATAGAGAGACTAAGTCACGGGCTAACCGTGTAAGGCAACATCCATTAATCAACATGGAGGGGCTGTGTGTTGATATGAAACAGTAACAGCTCAGCTCTAATGGAATGTGTGTGTGTGCAGGGTAATCAGTAACAGAGAGCCTGTTGACTCAGAGCTAGCTAGTCTCTTACAGAAATTCACCAGACAGGCAGGTGGAGGTGGAATTGTGAAAACTGAAGACAAATAGAATGTACACACACACAGCTGCCCCCCTCCCTTGCCCACCACCTGCCCAGTGAGTACTGTCCCTTGCCACCCAGTAGAGTCATTACCAGTGAGTAATGATGTGGGCAGTGGAGGCTGAGTTGGGACTGTTACACAGAGTGCAGGCAAACACACTGACAGGCCCAGAGCTAAAAGCTTTTTTAATTTCTCTCCACTGTTTATCCCCCGGTTCCCCCTGGCCCTGTACATATGTTTTACCTAGAAGAGACTGTCTTGCCTCACTGTTAATAACCTGCTACAGACGCACTGTACCATGCCTTTAGGCGTGTCCCAAATGGCATCCTATTCACTATAGAGCCCTATGGGCCCTAGTCAAAATAAGTGCACTACATAGGGAATAGGGTGCTATTTGGGACACAACTTAGAGTTAAACCACCCGGTCAAGCCACAGAGGAGGTTCTGCATGTCGTGTTGTCTCGTCAGAGATGGGAAACCTGGGCTGTAAAGATAAGGGGAGATAGAGACTGAGTAAGTGTGAAGAACCAGAGCCTTCACCACAGAGAGTGTGTAGATTGTGAGGGGAGGCACTTAGGGTGTTGGGAGAGAGACAGAATGAGACCATAGGTCGTAACAGTCATGGAATGGGGTTTCAACTATGAGTTATACACACAGTGAGGTAATCCAAATGAAAAGGTTACATTGATGATGTGTCTGAATGCAAATTCTGTCGAGAAGGAAGTGTTGGATAAGACCAGCTAATAAGCAACCAATGGCTATGATTCTATAGATACAATGACTATGTGCATAGTTTGAGAGGTGCTGGAATCCTTTGTACTATCAGAGGTCTGAATGAGAAAAGCTGCATGCAGATGATTTCACAGCAGCAGCTCTCTAGAGACATCAAGATGAGCTCTGTGTGACAGACCTATTTTAGCTTTCTGACAATGCAGCAAATTACAGTCACGGGAAAAACAGTTTTCTCCTAGAATGAGAAGAACTATTGGATTTGAGATTTCTCTATGACAGAGGATGATTGCGTGCCATATGTTACATTCTGAGTAACTCCAAATATACAGAGCCAGATAATGTCAGACTCACATGCAAACACAGGCCTGTCCTTACCTGGGTGGTAGGGGTCCACACAGCGCTGCACAGCAGTTGGTGAAAATGTTTCCGTGGCTGTAGGGGTTATAATTGTCTTTCCCTTTTTTAGACGACCACAACCCTTTTATCTGAAACAGAAAAAGCCACAGTCAGAGCAGTAAACGAGGGGTTAAAAACATATTTGTATTTAAAAGGGAAGATCAATTTTCTCAGACTTTTGTCCGGGGGAACATTCGGTTCCTTCTGTATGTGTGTCTGTAATGTCCCAGGCAGCTCTACAGTGGTGAGTGATGAGGCAAACTGCCTGGAAATAAATGAGATCAGACTCAGATCTGGCTGTCTTCCACTAAACTCAACCATCCACTAGAGGAAAAACACAAACTGCTGCCTGGGTTTAGTAGTGTCTGTGTAATCTGGTAGGAGACAGGAGAAGGCTGGGGGTTTAGTAGTGTCTGTGTAATCTGGTAGGAGACAGGAGAAGGCTGGGGGTTTAGTAGTGTCTGTGTAATCTGGTAGGAGACAGGAGAAGGCTGGGGGTTTAGTAGTGTCTGTGTAATCTGGTAGGAGACGGGAGAAGGCTGGGGGTTTAGTAGTGTCTGTGTAATCTGGTAGGAGACAGGAGAAGGATGGGAGTACGGATGAACCCTGCAGGTACTGGATGTCTTACACATGAGAACTTCAGCAATTTAAGAGAAATCCAGTTAAACACTTACCAATCCTCTTAACTCGTGAAGCAGAGAGAGAGTGTGTGTGTGTGTGTACATGTACTCACATCTTCGTTTGTGGTCTGGTTGGAGCTGATCAGGTATGTGTGGAACCCAGACAGCCCCACTATGGACCAGATAGAGAAGAAACACACCACCACCTCCAGCACAGTGACCAAAGGGTTAAGGAAAATCTGACACACACACAGTCAATATGCTACAGCTCAGTAACAGGTGCATGGTATTGAAACAAGTTTGCTTCAAACCCTCTCCTTGCCCCAACCTGGGCTCGAACCAGGGACCCTCTGAACACACGAAGCATCATTACCTATCACTCATGCAAGGGGTAAATATACTTCAAGGTCTCAGAGCGAGTGACATCACCAATTGAAACGCTACAGGCGCGCACAGCTAACTAGCTAGCCATTTCACACCGGTTACGCTCTCTTATTGACAGACAGAGACAAACACACATCCGCTCTCCCTCCCTCACATACACACATCAAACACACAGAGCAGAGGAAAGGACATGTATACACATAGTACTAACAGCAGTAATGCCTGTCCTTTCTCTAGCTAGCCTGGCCCTCTGTTCATTTGGTAGTACAGCGGAACAGTGGTCTCAAAGAACAGGAGCAGCAGGATCGGAATCGGGATCAGAATCAGGAGCAGCGGCAGATCAGTGTTAGGGCTGGGCGATATGGCCAAAAGATGGCAGTATTTTTTTCACATTTCTGACGATATTTTATGTTTTTTGAATAATAAGTCCTAAATTTGCTTTATAAGTGGTGCGTGATCCTAGGGTGGCAACACATATATTAAGTGATTTTGATGGGTCTTTCTCCATAGTTTTTTTTATACTGTTCAACTAACTTAAACCAACAATTTCTGCATTTTCATCCATTTCTGCATTTCCTGAACTCATTTGAGATAATTTCCACACTGCCACGTAGGGCTGCGTGATATGGGCAAAAAAATCTAGGCCTTGTGTTTTTATTATTTTTGTTTGATTGTATTTTACCCACTTTTTCTCCCCAATTTCGATCTCCCCAAGGTCGAGTCATGCGTCCTCCGAAACATGACCCGCCAAACCGCGCTTCTTAACACCCGCCCGCTTAACCCGGAAGCCAGCCGCATCAATGTGTCGGAGGAAACACTGTTCAACTGACGACCGAGCCAAGTAAAGCCCCCCCAGCCAAACCCTCCCCTAACCTGGACGACGCTGGGCTAATTGTGCGCTGCCCTATGGGACTCCCGATCACAGACGGTTGTGATACAGCCCGGGATCGAACCCGGGTCTGTAGTGACACCTCTAGCACTGCAATGCAGAGCCTTAGACCGCTGCGCCACTCGGGAGGCCCTAGGCCTTATTTTTTACCAAATGTTGCAATTGCGATATGACTCACAATTTAGATCAAAACACTTGGGTGAACTATTGGAATCATGGAAATAGAATGCTTATTCCAATTCTATAGTTAGAATATAATAGTGGGCACTTTGAATACAGTGTTTGACATGACACCAAATGAAAATGCCAGGGAGGAGTAATTGTGACAGGTTAGGAACCAAAGTGTTGGTCAGTGTTTCCTAGGGGTCCCTATAATATTTGGCTACATTAAATGTTCTCTTAGCTACTTTATGGTTTCCCGGACACAGATTAAGCCTAGTCTACTCTATGTAGCTAACATATTCATATAGCTTTATGTAGCTAACATATTCATATAGCTTTATGTAGCTAACATATTCATGCTATGCCTATTCCTCTTTGATTTAGAAGATACTATTGCACAAACACAATGCTGATTTAGGCCTACACCATTACTGCTATCAGGCTGTATAGCTAGCTACGTTTACTCTGACTCAGAACATTTATTAGCTAGCCAGCTAAATAGCGTTAGCGGCTAACGTGATTCAGCCACAACTTGCTAAGAAAAGACAAACTGTTTGCAGATGTAAGAAACACAAACTAATAGTGTAATTATAGAACGCTTGTGAATTTATATTAAGAAGCAAAGAAACAGCATCGTTGTCATCAACATTGCTGCATTGATCATGCAGACTGAACGCAAGTGTCTCGTGGTTGAGCAACAACAAATGCGCTCCTTGAGTGACAGGGGGCAGGACTAGGTCTGTGTGGAAAGCGGCATGGAGAGAGAGAGAGAGAGAGAGAGAGAGATGACTCAAGTAGCGGAGTAAACTTTAAATGGACGTTACAAACGGTGTATCACATTTAACAAACTAAACATTCAAATACCGTTATAGAAGGTAAAGTAAAAAACCAAAATCGGTCTGTGCATCTATACCGGTATATTGTAAAATAGGGTATACTGCCCAGCCCTAATCCGAGTGAGAGGAGTTATGCAAAAGTGCTTCCCCTGGACTGCTGCTACTACTGTCATTCTGTCCTGACTCCTGAGCCAGCCTTGCATACACACACAGCCACATACAGAGACACCAGAATATATACACTAAAAGAAAAGAGACAACACACACGTACACACCACACACACACACAAACGTACACACACACGGGCAGGACAGAGTTAATCCAACTACTGTCTCCTCCATGATGACTTTCTGCCCCCTCTGCGGTCTCTCAAGGACAAGCAAAGGATGTCATCATTCACATACAGGAGACTGGTGAGATAGATGTTATCAGACCTCATTCCCCTGCCTGCCTTTTTAAAGCGCTGTGATGCTGTACAACATTGGGCTGCTGTGTTATCAGCTGAACCTGCCACGTGGTTCCTCACCAGAGGGCCTGACGTGCTTCTTATCTCCCTGAGAGAGGAGAGAGCAGCAGCTGCAGCATGCCTACAGACAAATGAAGCCCTACAGTCAGAGATACAGACACTCACACATCAAGCAGCCTGGCTGGCAGATTATAGATTACCCTAGGGCCGGGCCGTTGAAATGGAGAATACAGTCTACAGTTGTCTGGGAGATGAGGGGTGACTAGCGACACAGTTCTATGTTGAGGATTTGCACTTTTGTTGCTGAAAACTGAAAAGCATTCTAATAAATAAAAAATAAATCTATTGTAATAACTATTTGATCTGTGCAGAAAAAAATGCCTGGCCGTAAAATAAAAGCAAAACTACTGTTCCTCTGCAGTTGTGCAGAGACTATGGGTTGGCTAGCAGCTAGCTTCTAGTAGACGTTTGAATAGTAGTGGCCACAGGGTCAGCCACAGGGTCAGCCACAGGGTCAGCCACAGGGTCAGCCTCTTCACCCCAGGCAGCTGTCAACCTCTCGGAGGACACAACAAGACAAATCCTGCTGTTTGGAACACAACACCACTGAGAGAGGGAGGGAGGGAGGGAGGGAGGGAGGGAGGGAGGGAGGGAGGGAGATAGGATTGAGAGAGAGAGATACTGTACAGAGAGATAGAGACAATTTAGATGGAGAGGGAGGGAGGGAGCCACATAGAGGCCAAGTTGAGACAGCATTCATGCACAGCAGAGCTGAGGAACAGAACAGGTCACAGCATGGAAGAGGCAGGGACTGGTAGGAGAAGGGAGAAGAGGAGAGAGGAAACACACAACTTGCATCCATCACACCATTGTGAGAAAGGATATCTGGCAGGAGTGTCTTTGAGTGCGTTGAGGAACCCTTCTCGATGGGATCCTGCAGTGAGAGACAAGAGGAGAGAGTTTAATAACAGTTAAACATTCTAAAGAATCTAAAACTTCAATCAGAAATAAACCTTTAGACTGAGTGAGGTGAAAGGTCAGCTGCAGAGCTTGGCTTTGAATGGAGCTAAGCCAGATGTACTGTAGGCTGCTAGGGGATCGAGCCCAATACCTTCAAAGCTGACAACATACAACAATACCAGTTGGAAGGTCAAAATACCATGGCACCTACAATATATCTGACACTATGTTAGGGAGTGAGAGCCCTTCTCAAAAAGAGACAACATCGTTAGTCTACAGCGAAATGTTTTGACTAATAGGCTAGGATTATGAGAGCAGCAGAAGGGAACCTGTCTGTATTGGCACCCAAGATGATGATAAGCCTTCAGAGTATAAAGTGGCTTCCAGCTCTCCCTGTGCTGTGTATAGGCCTACACAGAATAATGCAGGGCGGATTGGATATCATACACCATAAACACTTAGTAGCTTTTCTATTCAGTCAGCAAGTTTATGCTGAAGCTGAGCAAGACAGAGCGCACCCACTTTAATTGCCATTCCATTTTAACTGCCATCTGGGATACAGGATAGAGAGAGTGGAGGAGAAGGAGCACAATCCAATACGGCCGTCTTGCCTAATTCAGTCACCAGAGACATTGATCTCTGTGCTGCTCGTCTCATCCATAACAGTGACAGGTGTTTCTCGCTAGGTGCCCTTCACAGCTACTCTGAGAGGACTACTGTAATTATATGGGCTGTACAGGAGAGATGCTCGTTAACCTTGTTATAGTGACGTGGGCCGACTCAATCTAACACTTTGTAAACAGAGCAGACTTCTCTTCAGAAGGAGACTAGAATGTATATTTCGCCCACAAAGTCAAATTCAAGAGAAGGATACAAAAGGAGATCAACTGAAGAGAGAATTCTTTGTTGGTTCATTTGTGACTTTCGTTCTTTTCTCCATTTGTTTTCCCAGTTCAGCAGTCATCCATCCACTCTCCCTCACCCACACACAGACTCTACTATCTGCTCACTCTGGGGGGGATGGTAAGGAGCCAGAATACTGCTGGGCTTCACAACGCCCGCCCACTTAGAGCCTGCTGGCTAGCTGCTCTGACACAACCAGAACCAGGAGGAAGAGGTGTATATGGGTTACTTACGTAAGATGACATGTGTGATGACGAAGGCGAAGATGAAGATTGTGAGGAAGGAAAGGGAGAGGATGAACATGTAGAAGAAACGGTAGTTCCTCTTCCCAACACAGTTCCCCACCCAGGGACAGTGGTGGTCAAAACGCTCTGCGGAGGGAGAGAGAGAGAGAAACTCGCATTAAAGACACATTAAGCAAGCGCAATGATGCTTGGGAGAGAGAGATACACAGCGAGAAAGGGGGAGGGTGCAGAGAAAAGGGGAGGGTGCAGAGAGAGAGAGAGAGAGAGAGAGAGAGAGCGAGAGAGAGGGAGGGAGAGAGAGAGAGAGAGAGATGGAGAGGGATGAGAGAGAGAGGGAGGAGAGAGAGAGAGGGAGGAGAGGGAGAGAGAGAGAGAGAGAGAGACAGACATAGACAGAGACAGAGACAGAGAGAATGACAGAGACAGAAAGAATAAGCTGTAGCTGGAATTTTTATATTGAGCGTACTAGAGCTTTGAGACACTGCCTACCCGCCAGCGAGAGGAAGCTGGCTACAGTCAGGTAAAAACGCTGGTAGAGGCATTACATTTACATTTTAGTCATTTAGCAGACGCTCTTATCCAGAGCGACTTACAGTTAGTGAGTGCATACATAATTTTTTTACTTTTCATACTGGCCCCCCGTGGGAATCGAACCCACAACCCTGGCGTTGCAAACAACATGCTCTACTAACTGAGCTACATCCCTGCCGGCCATTCCCTCCCCTACCCTGGACGACGCTGGGCCAATTGTGCGCCGCCCCATGGGTCTCCCGGTCGCGGCCGGCTACAACAGAGCCTGGATGCCTCTGAAATACAGCAGTGCATTCAAAGACACACAGTATGTAAGCCACACCCACACACAGTTCACTGTTTCCACCTTGATAGCAAATTAAAGGTTGCTATTTTTAGGTAAAGTGCCTGTCCCTGGGGTGGGTGGGTAGGCGGGCGCGCGCACACACACACACAGCAGTGTGCCTTCTTGGTACCTTAACCACACTCTTACCTAAACCACCCTGGCAGAATGTGAACTGTGATTATAATGGAAATTATCCATATTCCACATTACATCTAAATTACAGGAAGTGAGCCTTCCCTTTGAGCCCTGGCATGATTAGCTACTGTTTCAGACTGCTGCTGCTGTCTATTCAGTAGGTCTGTGAATGAGTGGTACTGTGGGCACATGGATAATAGCATCCTGAGAGACCTCCATTAGGGACTTGTGTGACTGTGTGAGGACTTGGAGCTGACAGGAGGCAAATGACCACTATAGTAGAGTCAAGTGTGCCAGTACTGTTACCATGTAGACTGCTTCAGACACCACTCAGTACTGTTACCAGGCAGATTGCTTCAGACACCACTCAGTACTGTTACCAGGCAGATTGCTTCAGACACCACTCAGTACTGTTACCATGTAGACTGCTTCAGACACCACTCAGTACTGTTACCAGGCAGATTGCTTCAGACACCACTCAGTACTGTTACCATGTAGACTGCTTCAGACACCACTCAGTACTGTTACCATGTAGATTGCTTCAGACACCACTCAGTACTGTTACCATGTAGACTGCTTCAGACACCACTCAGTACTGTTACCAGGCAGATTGCTTCAGACACCACTCAGTACTGTTACCATGTAGACTGCTTCAGACACCACTCAGTACTGTTACCAGGCAGATTGCTTCAGACACCACTCAGTACTGTTACCAGGCAGATTGCTTCAGACACCACTCAGTACTGTTACCATGTAGACTGCTTCAGACACCACTCAGTACTGTTACCAGGCAGATTGCTTCAGACACCACTCAGTACTGTTACCAGGCAGAATGCTTCAGACACCACTCAGTACTGTTACCATGTAGACTGCTTCAGACACCACTCAGTACTGTTACCAGGCAGATTGCTTCAGACACCACTCAGTACTGTTACCAGGCAGATTGCTTCAGACA
This sequence comes from Coregonus lavaretus, assembly GCF_964263955.1. Taxonomy (NCBI): domain Eukaryota; kingdom Metazoa; phylum Chordata; class Actinopteri; order Salmoniformes; family Salmonidae; genus Coregonus; species Coregonus lavaretus. The sequence continues at coordinate 17,232,438 of NC_140005.1, forward strand.
CCACTCAGTACTGTTACCATGTAGACTGCTTCAGACACCACTCAGTACTGTTACCAGGCAGATTGCTTCAGACACCACTCAGTACTGTTACCAGGCAGATTGCTTCAGACACCCCTCAGTACTGTTACCATGTAGACTGCTTCAGACACCACTCAGTACTGTTACCAGGCAGATCGCTTCAGACACCACTCAGTACTGTTACCAGGCAGATTGCTTCAGACACCACTCAGTACTGTTACCAGGCAGATTGCTTCAGACACCACTCAGTACTGTTACCAGGCAGATTGCTTCAGACACCACTCAGTACTGTTACCATGTAGACTGCTTCAGACACCACTCTTTCAATATAAATAAAAGACTGAGAAGGGCAAAAAATAAATGGTGGCTTTGATGTTTGGTGATGAGGCTGTGTGTGTGCGCACACAAGCGTGTGTCTGTGTGCACGTCTGTGTGTGTGTGTTATGAATCTCACAAAGCCAGATTTCAGTCTCAGAGAACCTAATGTCAGGATTCAGTTCTGGCAACATGCCTCCAAGATATGCCTGGGCATGCATGAATACAATACAATACAATACAATACAATACAAGGTGCATTTCGGAGCTTAGCTTTAAAATGTTGTGAAAACAATCGATATTTGGAACACTATCGAAATACACAGCTTTGGGATATTTGCCATTTAAATCTCCATGCTAGGAGCTATGTCAAGATAATCAAGAATGTGCATGCTGTATGATGGAGCTGGGAGAGGAGCTTAAGGAAGAGAAAAGTAAACAGAGAATGTTATGAGTAGGGCTGTGACCGTCATGGAATTTTGGATGAAGGTTATTTTTCAGCCAAATGACTGCGATCACCGTTCTAATCGTTTGAATAGCAAAAAACAAACAAAAAAACAAGCACATTTTATCCTCTTCTCAGCTCTTCTCCGCTCCTGACTACATGTGCTGCTGCAGGGAGACGCGCTGCCTAGGCAAAGAGTCCATGACACGGAAGGGATGATATGGAGGAGAGGAGATAAGGAGTTGGCAGGGCGGAGGTGTATGTTTCATGATGAACTACTCATGGTGTGATTGTGGTAACGTACATGAACTCAAGTCCTTTTGTTCTCCCGATTTGGAATACCAAATGCCGACAGCATTACCTCCCGAGAGAATTCTCTTCGGTCATCGTCACGGTCGTGTATATTCCCCCTCAAGCAGACACCACGATGGCTCTCAAGAAACTACACTGGACTTTGTCCAAACTGGAAAACACATTTATTGTAGCTGGGGACTTTGATAAAGCAAATCTGAGGGAAAAACTACCAAAGTTTTATCAACACATCGCCTGCGCTACTCACTCATCGAGGACTCTTGACCATTGCTACTCCCCCTTCCGGGACGGCTACAAGGCCCTCCTCCGCCCTCCCTTCGGCAAATCAGATTACGCCTCCATTCTGCTCCTCCCTTCCTATAGGCAGAAACTTAAAACAGGATGTTCCTGTGGTAAGGAAATTCAATCAATCTTTATTATTATTAGCTCTCGTTCTCCATGGCTGACGTGAGTAAGACATTTAAGCGTATTAACCCTAGCAATGTTGCTGGCCCAGACAGCATCCCTAGCCGCGTCCTCAGAGCATGTGCAGACCAGCTGGCTGTAGTGTTCACAGTCATATTCAATCTCTCCCTATCCCAGTCTGTTGTCCCCACTTGCTTCAAAATGTCCACCATTGTTCTTGTACTCAAGAAAGCGAAAGGTAACTGAACTAAATGTCTATTGCCCCGTAGGACTCACTTCTGTCATCATGAAGTGCTTCGAGAGGCTTGTTAAGGATCCTATCACCTTACCTGACACCCACTAGCGGTTGAGAAAAGCCCTTGGCCAGTCACAGAATCTCAGACAAGCCAGACAGCGAGAAGCCTAGAGAGAGCATGCTCACTGCTCATCTGGAAGAGAGAAGCAAATCCTCCTGCTTCTTCCTCCACTGCTTCAGGGAGTGGCCTGTTATTCCACTACAAAAAGATAGGGAGAAAGGGACAGACAGGCTGCACTGCAGGGGGGGAATGAGGGTGTAGAAAGGGAGATGGAGGAGGATGGGAGAAAGATGTTCAGTGAAAACAATGTCCCTCCTCTGAGTGTTGTAAAAGCTCCAATCTCCCCACAACAGAACACACCTGGGGGGGGGGGAGTGATTCAGAGCGAGTTATGAAACAGGGGGGGGGGGCTCCAGATTTCATAATAACAGTTGGGTCATCCATCTTTCTCTGCTCTGCTAGGCGTTAATGAGCCCATAAATCCCTAGCCATATGGGGTCTCAGGAAAAGAACAGGAGAACACAACAAGAGGGAGGCTGTGTCTCTGTGGAGGCTGAGCAGTGATCACTGAGTCTCAGGAGGGAGGAACGGCTGGAAGGCGCATGCTTCATCTGTCGAACACCATAGAAGTAGATACATCTTAACATTCCTATGGAGGAATGTTACTCCCCATGACATGACATGACATAGCTTTTAGCTACGTGTATACAGTGGGGGAAAAAAGTATTTAGTCAGCCACCAATTGTGAAAGTTCTCCCACTTAAAAAGATGAGAGAGGCCTGTAATTTTCGTCATAGGTACACGTCAACTATGACAGACAAAATGAGAAAAAAAAATCCAGGAAATCACATTGTAGGATTTTTAATGAATTTATTTGCAAATTATGGTGGAAAATAAGTATTTGGTCACCTACAAACAAGCAAGATTTCTGGCTCTCACAGACCTGTAACTTCTTCTTTAAGAGGCTCCTCTGTCCTCCACTCGTTACCTGTATTAATGGCACCTGTTTGAACTTGTTATCAGTATAAAAGACACCTGTCCACAACCTCAAACAGTCACACTCCAAACTCCACTATGGCCAAGACCAAAGAGCTGTCAAAGCACACCAGAAACAAAATTGTAGACCTGCAACAGGCTGGGAAGACTGAATCTGCAATAGGTAAGCAGCTTGGTTTGAAGAAATCAACTGTGGGAGCAATTATTAGGAAATGGAAGACATACAAGACCACTGATAATCTCCCTCGATCTGGGGCTCCACGCAAGATCTCACCCCGTGGGGTCAAAATGATCACAAGACCTAGTGAATGACCTGCAGAGAGCTGGGACCAAAGTAACAAAGCCTACCATCAGTAACACACTACGCCGCCAGGGACTCAAATCCTGCAGTGCCAGACGTGTCCCCCTGCTTAAGCCAGTACATGTCCAGGCCCGTCTGAAGTTTGCTAGAGTGCATTTGGATGATCCAGAAGAGGATTGGGAGAATGTCATATGGTCAGATGAAACCAAAATATAACTTTTTGGTAAAAACTCAACTTGTCGTGTTTGGAGGACAAAGAATGCTGAGTTGCATCCAAAGAACACCATACCTACTGTGGAGCATGGGGGTGGAAACATCATGCTTTGGGGCTGTTTTTCTGCAAAGGGACCAGGACGACTGATCCGTGTAAAGGAAAGAATGAATGGGGCCATGTATCGTGAGATTTTGAGTGAAAACCTCCTTCCATCAGCAAGGGCATTGAAGATGAAACGTGGCTGGGTCTTTCAGCATGACAATGATCCCAAACACACCGCCCGGGCAACGAAGGAGTGGCTTCGTAAGAAGCATTTCAAGGTCCTGGAGTGGCCTAGCCAGTCTCCAGATCTCAACCCCATAGAAAATCTTTGGAGGGAGTTGAAAGTCCGTGTTGCCCAGCGACAGCCCCAAAACATCACTGCTCTAGAGGAGATCTGCATGGAGGAATGGGCCAAAATACCAGCAACAGTGTGTGAAAACCTTGTGAAGACTTACAGAAAATGTTTGACCTGTGTCATTGCCAACAAAGGGTATATAACAAAGTATTGAGAAACTTTTGTTATTGACCAAATACTTATTTTCCACCATAATTTGCAAATAAATTCATAAAAAATCCTACAATGTGATTTTCTGGATTTTTTTCTCTCATTTTGTCTGTCATAGTTGACGTGTACCTATGATGAAAATTACAGGCCTCTCTCATCTTTTTAAGTGGGAGAACTTGCACAATTGGTGGCTGACTAAATACTTTTTTCCCCCACTGTATACAGAGCACACAAACATGCAGAAAACAAACAAACGGAGACATAGGCAAACACATTTGCACACACAGGAGTACATACATAAAGTGAGGGAAAAAAGTATTTGATCCCCTGCTGATTTTGTACGTTTGCCCATTGACAAAGACATGATCAGTCTATAATTGTAATGGTAGGTTTATTTGAACAGTGAGAGACAGAATAACAACAAAAAAATCCAGAAAAACGCATGTCAAAAATGTTATGAATGTATTTGCATTTTAATGAGGGAAATAAGTATTTGACCCCTCTGCAAAACATGACTTAGTACTTGGTGGCAAAACCCTTGTTGGCAATCACAGAGGTCAGACGTTTCTTGTAGTTGGCCACCAGGTTTGCACACATCTCAGGAGGGATTTTGTCCCACTCCTCTTTGCAGATCTTCTCCAAGTCATTAAGGTTTCGAGCCTGACGTTTGGCTACTCGAACCTTCAGCTCCCTCCACAGATTTTCTATGGGATTAAGGTCTGGAGAGTGGCTAGGCCACTCCAGGACCTTAATATGCTTCTTCTTGAGCCACTCCTTTGTTGCCTTGGCCGTGTGTTTTGGGTCATTGTCATGCTGGAATACCCATCCACAACCCATTTTCAATGCCCTGGCTGAGGGAAGGAGGATCTCACCCAAGATTTGACGGTCCATGGCGCCGTCCATCGTCCCTTTGATGCGGTGAAGTTGTCCTGTCCCCTTAGCAGAAAAACACCCCCAAAGCATAATGTTTCCACCTCTATGTTTGACGGTGGGGATGGTGTTCTTGGGGTCATAGGCAGCATTACTTCTCCTCCAAACACGGCGAGTTGAGTTGATGCCAAAGAGCTCGATTTTGGTCTCATCTGACCACAACACTTTCACCCAGTTCTCCTCTGAATCATTCAAATGTTCATTGGCAAACGTCAGACGGGCCTGTATATGTGCTTTCTTGAGCAGGGGGACCTTGCGGGCGCTGCAGGATTTCAGTCCTTCACGGCGTAGTGTGTTACCAATTGTTATCTTGGTGACTATGGTCCCAGCTGCCTTGAGATCATTGACAAGATCCTCCCGCGTAGTTCTGGGCTGATTCCTCACCATTCTCATGATCATTGCAACTCCACGAGGTGAGATCTTGCAAGGAGCCCCAGGCCAGGGGAGATTGACAGTTCTTTTGTGTTTCTTCTATTTGCGAATAATCGCACCAACTGTTGTCACCTTCTCACCAAGCTGCTTGGCGATGGTCTTGTAGCCCATTCCAGCCTTGTGTAGGTCTACAATCTTGTCCCTGACATCCTTGGAGAGCTCTTTGGTCTTGGCCATGGTGGAGAGTTTGGAATCTGATTGATTGATTGCTTCTGTGGACAAGTGTCTTTTATACAGGTAACAAGTTGAGATTAGGAGCCCTCCCTTTAAGAATGTGCTCCTAATCTCAGCTCGTTACCTGTATAAAAGACACCTGGGAGCCAGAAATCTTTCTGATTGAGAGGGGGACAAATAATTATTTCCCTCATTAAAATGCAAATCAATTTATAACATTTTTGACATGCGTTTTTCTGGATTTTTTTGTTGTTATTCTGTCTCTCACTGTTCAAATAAACCTACCATTACAATTATAGACTGATCATTTCTTTGTCAGTGGGCAAACGTACAAAATCAGCAGGGGATCAAATATAATATAAATATAATCAAAAATAATTTCCCTCACTGTACATACATACACCCACTTCACCTTCAGTCCGCCCACCCTCCCAGCATGTGTGGCCCACACAGTGACTCACCGACACAGTTGTCACAAAGGCTGCAGTGAGAGGCACGCGGTGGTCTGAAGATCTTACAGGTGAAGCAGTACTTGAGCTTGACCGTCTGCCCATTGATGACCACCTCTTTCGTCCTGGGGGGCGGCCGGTACCCCGAACTGGAGCCCTTGGCTACGTCTGTCAGGGAGAATCATTAGACTTAATCATCGGGAAATTAAATTGCAGTCTGCTACTTTTGACAAACAATACACTTCAACCCTCATTCATTGTCATGCTATTGAAGAGTAGACTAGTTCCAACATATATACGGTATGGGAGGAGGGTACTACAGTCCTGCACAAAGCTGGCACTGTAGAGCGTTACAGGGTCTCCGTCCATACAAGCCTCTACAGGATCCAAAGTCAAGTCAAAATGGAACTGTCACAATAAACTAGACCTATTTGTTAGTAGTGTACTGGTCATGTGAACAGTAGAATGAAAAGCCTTTTAAAATGTTGGTTCATTACTAAATTCATGTCTGGCTCTGAAAGCAGAAAGAGAATCAGAACTGTTCAGCACCTGCTCTCCTGACGTCACACTGTGACTCATCTATTCTGACCTGCTCAGAACAACATGCACTTCACTCTGCACTCCGCTCACTGTAAATGTCTCAGCTGGAGGAAACCCAATTTGGCAAGTCACAGGTTATTTTCTCAGCAGAAATAAATAAAATAAAATCCCTCATAGTGGTAAATGTAGTAAAACGGCGTTGCAGCAGGGAGGATGATCACGATGAGAGAAATTGCTGTGTGGATGATTATGTAAAAATGATGATGTAGGTAGGGTATTCACCCATAAAATGATTATTTCATTCAAATGTATTGATTCAATAGAGAATTGCATCAGAAAAACAATAGTCCAAACCCTATGTCTCTACCATATATGGTTCAAAGGTTAGACAATTTACTTGATTTACTAGATGAATTTAGCATGTTTAGAGTGAATGGAATTTCATCACAGGCATGATCAAAAAGTGGTCACTGCTCAATAGAACTCTGTGGCGCTGCTCCGCGGCAGAACGGCGCTTACTTCGAATGACAACTGACAAGCTAACTAATGGCTGCAGGTTTCTGAGTGAAAACATGGGCTTTTACTAAATGAAATCCGCAGAATACAAAACACATTTATTTACACATTTCAATATCAACCCTCCGCGAAGACAATCTGTTCCTATTGTTTATTTCAAGTATTTTCCTTTAAATCGCCATAGAAACACCCCCTCAATGTAGATTGATCACCAATAAAACCAATGAAAGCCAAGGATCTGGAGATGAAAATGACGTGGGTATCAAGTTGATTTTGATTGGTCCAACATGCGGAAACACCTCCAAATGGTACCACCTCCCAAAGCCAAATATGGAAGAGATACAACCAAGAGAGGCGTGGTCTAAACTAGCAATGGTCACAGCGAATTAACGTTATTTCATCAACACTGTCAAATACAAGTACAGTTGAAGTCGGAAGTTTACGTACACCATAGCCAAATACATTTAAACTCAGTTTTTCACAATTCCTGACATTTAATCCTAGTAAAAATTCATTGTCTTAGGTCAGTTAGGATCACCACTTTATTTTAAGAATGTGAAATGTCAGAATAATAGTAGAGAGAATGATTTATTTCAGCTTTTATTTCTTTCATCACATTCCCAGTGGGTCAGAAGTTTACATACACTCAATTAGTATTTGGTAGTATTGCCTTTAAATTGTTTAACTTGGGTCAAACGTTTCGGGTAGCCTTCGACAAGCTTCCCACAATAAGTTGGGTGAATTTTGGCTCATTCCTCCTGACAGAGCTGGTGTAACTGAGTCAGGTTTGTAGGCCTCCTTGCTCGCACACGCTTTTTCTATAGGATTGAGGTCAGGGCTTTGTGATGGCCACTCCAATACCTTGACTTTGTTGTCCTTAAACCATTTTGCCACAACTTTGGAAGTATGCTTGGGGTCATTGTCCATTTGGAAGACCCATTTGCGACCAAGCTTTAACTTCCTGACTGATGTCTTGAGATGTTGCTTCAATATATCCACATAATTTTCCTTCCTCATGATGCCATCTATTTTGTGAAGTGCACCAGTCCCTCCTGCAGCAAAGCACCCCCACAGCATGATGCTGCCACCCCTGTGCTTCACGGTTGGGATGGTGTTCTTCGGCTTGCAAGCCACCCCCTTTATCGTCCAAACATAACGATGGTCATTATGGCCAAAAAGTTATATTTTTGTTACATCAGACCAGAGGACATTTCTCCAAAAAGTACGATCTTTGTCCCCATGTGCAGTTGCAAACCGTAGTCTGGCTTTTTTATGGCGGTTTTGGAGCAGTGGTTTCTTCCTTGCTGAGCGGCCTTTCAGGTTATGTCGATATAGGACTAGTTTTACTGTGGATATAGATACTTTCGTACCTGTTTCCTCCAGCATCTTCACAAGGTCCTTTGCTGTTGTTCTGGGATTGATTTGCACTTTTCGCACCAAAATACGTTCATCTCTAGGAGACAGAACGCATCTCCTTCCTGAGCGGTATGACGGCTGCGTGGTCCCATGGTGTTCATACTTGCGTACTATTGTTTGTACAGATGAACGTGGTACCTTCAGGCATTTGGATATTGCTCCCAAGGATAGTTTGTTAACAAGAAATTTGTGGAGTGGTTGAAAAACGAGCTTTAATGACTCCAACCTAAGTGTATGTAAACTTCCGACTTCAACTGTATATTAAGGTTATAATACTGTAGAGAACAATCTAATGATTATTTCTATGTGATATATAATGACATTGGGCAAAGAAAACAAAGTTTTGACATTAATTTCATAGCTCCCTCTTGAATTGCCCAGTTTTTCTCTACATTCTAGAGCAGTGAGTGAACGCCCTATATGATCATTTGAAAAGCACAAAAGGTATAACTGCGATGCTTGTTTCTGTAGCCCTCTCTCGTGTGGGAGTGTGTGTGGGAAAGTGTGTGTGTGGGTGGATCATTGCGTGCCTCTAAGCACAGTGGCCGAGCTGGAGTGGTGTGTGTGCACAACTCAACAGGAGCACTCTTTTCAGCCCATGTTCAACGTGATCAATGCACTCCCTCCATCTTCTCCTCTCCTCCTGTGTACAGAATGAGAGATAGTCAACCAGGAGGTGAGTGAATGAGTGGGAGGAGAATTAGCAACTCTAAATCCGTCAAAGAGCTTCCAACAGAGAGTAGAAAGGTCAGGTGATGTTGCTGAACTGAACTGCATGCTATTCATACTGCGTAGAACAGTAACACATACTGTAATGTACTGTGCTCAATAGAGACCCATCATCATTATTCTATTTTCATTGTATTGACGTCTATGAAAACATCATGTCCATAAATGCCATTCAAGGCCATCAAGCCGCCTCTAAAATGTGAAGCGTCACAGCATAAGGACTGTATAAAAATCACATCTAGCCTCACATACATTAAACAGCACCCTAGTTCTCCATTATATGTCTTTCAAGCACTACGACACCGTCTGTGATGAACAGCTAATGAAATGTTCATGGACTGACTGGGCATGGAGCCCAGACTACTGCTGCTGCTTCTTACAAACATAACTCACTCATTTCACTCAGCTAGACCACCAAAAAAAAAAAAAATCTATACAGTTACATACTGTAATATCATTTTTGGACGATATTATAGAGATATGACTTTTTTTGCTACTGTAGGTAGCGTTAGCTAGCGCTAGTCGGCTGTACCTGCGCCAAAATTCCAGTATTTTTATCCTATAGCTTGTTCTCCATCTTTTTAAAAATAGTGAACCAAAATGTTTTCAGAGAAAACTCATTTTCTCATGCTCTCGTCTCTCTGCAGCAGACATATAGTGAGCAATCCTTGGGCAGGCCGCCTAAGCGCTTTTTCGGGTCGCTTAGTCCAAATGGTGTAAAAAATATATGTTTTATAATATAATCTTTCAGAACTAACAATCACCAAAATAAAAGCTAGACAAGTCAGGGAGAATTGAAAATTCCAAAAACAATGAATTTGCGGTATTCATTTTGTTATGCTTGAGCAAAGGACCACAGCATTATCCGTGGCAAAATGCATAGAATTGCAAGAAACTGGCTTTAAAATTGCAAAATGTTCTCTTAGCTCCATTGAATAATATGTAGAATCGCAGGAAATTAGCGTTAAAACTGCAACATTTTCTCTCAGCTGCATGGCAAAATGTGTACAATTTTAAGGAAATTAGCTTTAAAACCGATGGCTGACCGCGCTCATTGCCAAGCCCCAATCCACGTCCCCTGCCTCGCCCACCACCTAAGCCCCTTTTTGAGCCAGAAATAACCCTGGTTTGGAACGTCAAAATTGCAATAAAACCGCAGTATCTAATCGCAATACATATCGTATCGACACCTAAGTATCGCGATAATATCATTTTGTGAAGTCCCTGGCAATTCCCAACCCTAACCACCAGCATCAACTGTAAAGCACTGTCTAGCTAAAACTGTATCAACATGTACTGTAAGCTGAACGATTAATAGACAAAGGAGGAATAACATTGAGTGTAGCCTAATCCTTTTCTATTGTACTATTGACTGTGAAATAAACATTCACCTACTTCTCTCTCTCTTGTCTAAAATATCAAATCTAACGCACAAACACACCCAGGCAAATACTGAAAGCTCTAAATGTCTGGATCTCAATAGCTAGTGAGGTTAAAGGCCATGCTGATTTATGATCAGTGCTGGGTGTGTTTGTGCTGATCTATGATCAGTTTTTCCTTTTACATAGATCATAATAAATATAATTATGGACAGATCCTAGATCCACACTCCTACTCTGAGAGGCTTTGTGGATAGGGCCCAGGGCACCTGTATCCTCATGCATCATTTGGAGCCAGATCTGCTGACAGCAGATAGGCTAAACAAGTTGAACCACCTTTACAAGGAAAGAATCCCAACTAATTTCTCTAAATTTCTGTGAAAACAAGCCTCTACATCAGCCAATGATGTGCTCCTTCTCCGCTCTCAGCCACAACTTCTAGTTTATGTTCACACTTCAGACACCTCCAGGAGGAAACGGGATGTCAAATTAGCTTTTCTGCTGACTGGGAGTGTTTGTATAAGGTGTGATCATGCCAGAACATTTAATATTTCACAGATTGGATCTAGTAGTTTTTCTGTCCGAGACAGAGAGGATGGAGTTGGAAGGAGGAGGGTAGTGATAAAAGGGGTTGATGAGGGAGGGCAGTGGTACAGCTTAACCAGCACACAGAGAGGCAGAGACTGAAGGAGGATTCAATGTCGGCCAAAGCATCCAGCCAGCCCCATCTCGACGGGGTATAACGAGAATGTAATTGCTATCCTGCAGGGATAGGGAGGTGATGGGGAGAGGATGAGAACAGGGCATTAGCAGATGGACCTTCACTCACAGACAACACAAAAGAACACTGACCGCAGGTTTAATAAGACCCCTTTATTCAAGAAAGACTCTGGACTTAAACTATGAACAAAGAGAAGGGTAGCCTGTACAGACAAGTGCTTACTTCTGATTTCTGAAAGTCAAGTCGACATCACAAACAAGTAATGGGATAATAATAAGTGATATTTGTGATCTCGATTTTCCCCCATTACTTTCACACCCCTGGGGAGCAAAATATGAATAACCAGCCAAACATTCCAGACCCCATTTTATCTTGACAAGCCCTGGAGTTGTGTGCCCTTAGAGCAGTTGGCGTCAATTTTAAATCATCACATTAGAGGCTGCTTTAAAGGAGACTTCACATGAATGTGCCATTTACATCACTGCAGATATGAGAAAGGGGACAAGTAGAAGAAGCTCTGTTATTTATTACTATTGAGGAGCATCCATCCTCTGTACAGGACAGACAGGACTTCCCAGGCAGATGCTGTTGGTTCCTGTACGTCTGCATGACGAGAGGTAATGAGGCCCATGAGCCGCACAGGGGGACTAGGAGAGCACAGCCAGACACACTATCCCTGAGTAAGCACTCACTCTGCCTCTCAGATACAGGCATACTGTACAGTGGTCTGTGAGAGAGAGAGAGTGTGTGTGTGTGTCCAGTATGCAGAGGCGAACAGTAGACAGGGGCCTTCGGTAACAGCAGAGGCCAACCCAGGCCACTAATTGCACTTATGGTTTCCTTTCTCTCTTTGTCTGGTCCCATTGGGTAAATTCAGCTGGCTGTAATTAATATCCCAGCAGCAGCATTAGAAGCAGCAGGTCTATTCATGGGCCATGCGGCCACATCCAAAAGACCTCATCAGAGCCCTTCTATCTCCCCGTCAGGAGGACTAATCATAATCCTCAAGACAGGCCAACAAAAACTCTGAGAGAGACCAGAGAGACAGGAAACCATCTCCCAGAGGAAGCCTTCACTGGCTGGACATAAAGGGAGTGAATACACATTAAAATGCAGAAATAGGCTATCGAACTGGAGAAAAATATTATGTAAGGTGGGTTTTATTAAAATGGTGTGTGTGTGGTATGTGTGCTGGTTGCATAACATAACTCCTGTCCTGGATAGAGGCTTCGGCAGGCATTTAAACTGTTAGTTGAAGGAAACTTTCCTCTTCAGTGGGTAACAAAGAGCAGGTTTCCTAATGGTGATAACACTGAGCATTTACTATGACACACACACTCTCACAAACATTCACTTCCTATCGCCGCAGGCACACACCCTTGCTACTTCCCCTCGTAACTCTGGGCCACAGATTGCTGTGTGTGTGCGTGCGTGTCAACCACTAATATCCAACCGCCATTGTAACATTAAAAGGATAAGATGTGCTTTTAGCGATTACAGTTCAAAAAGGAATACAATTAAACAAGATTAACTTTACTGAAGTGGAAATACAGCTCTGTAACGTAGGGCTGAGTTATTTTTGTGTAAAAGGGTTTCTTTCTGGACTGTTTTGAAACCATTACTCAGCCCCAAGATGACAGTCTGTCCTAAAGGGTTCAGTGAGCTTTCTGATATTCCATTCCACCCTGTTTTGCTTAGTTTTAACAATGAAAAACTGTGAAGGATTTTTCAGTTCAGTACATTTCTGGGGAACTGGTTTTGATTTGTTCCCAGAGAAGAGTATCGGGTTTAAGGACGTGACGAGGGGTAAGGGAAAGGGAGTGTCTAGCCCACAGAGACCATCAATCTAGGCTTTAGCCAGAAGAACACCTCGCTTCTCTTCCAACTCCTCTCAGAGGACATAACTTTTAGGCCTATATTCCTCCTCATTCCCTTTCTCAACATTATAGGCCTACAGCCTAACTGATCTCAAATTACAGGATTGGTGAAAGTATTATGGTGGAGACCTATCCAAGTCTGTCAGATTAAAGAAATCCTTACGCAGGGGTTAGGGGTTAGGGATAGTGCACAGTTAAAGTATTCCCTATTCAACCAGGGCCACTGTGTGGTGTGTAATAAAGGTAGGCCTATGTGTACTGATACGGTGGTGCTGGTGCTCGGGTGGAAACAGCATAGTATGGTTCCAGCTTACTGTAGTAATTGGGTAATGGAGTGGGAATGGGATGAGAGTCAATAGCCATGGTGTGGACCTGGCAGTAACATTCTGCGAGTACAGAGTTCATCGACGTACACACTGGATAGGGAGGGGTGAGAGACAGAGATAGTAACAATCAATTCAATATGGTTGTTCAGCTAATTAATATGATTATCAAAACATACGCTAATTAATAAACTATACTGGGCACACCCCAAACCCTCTCATTCCCCCCCAAAAATATCATGCAAGTGGGTGTGTTTAGGGGGGCGCGACAGTGCATTTTTATATGATGAGGCAAGCAGCCTGAATACCAACTGTAACAAGGACATAACCGCTCACATACAATTTGTCCGTCAACTATGACAGACAAATTGAGAAAAAAAATCCAGAAAATCACATTGTAGGATTTTTAATGAATTTATTTGCAAATTATGGTGGAAAATAAGTATTTGGTCACCTACAAACAAGCAAGATTTCTGGCTCTCACAGACCTGTAACTTCTTCTTTAAGAGGCTCCTCTGTCCTCCACTCGTTACCTGTATTAATGGCACCTGTTTGAACTTGTTATCAGTATAAAAGACACCTGTCCACAACCTCAAACAGTCACACTCCAAACTCCACTATGGCCAAGACCAAAGAGCTGTCAAAGGACACCAGAAACAAAATTGTAGACCTGCACCAGGCTGGGAAGACTGAATCTGCAATATGTAAGCAGCTTGGTTTGAAGAAATCAACTGTGGGAGCAATTATTAGGAAATGGAAGACATACAAGACCACTGATAATCTCCCTCGATCTGGGGCTCCACGCAAGATCTCACCCCGTGGGGTCAAAATGATCACAAGAACGGTGAGCAAAAATCCCAGAACCACACGGGGGGACCTAGTGAATGACCTGCAGAGAGCTAGGACCAAAGTAACAAAGCCTACCATCAGTAACACACTACGCCGCCAGGGACTCAAATCCTGCAGTGCCAGACGTGTCCCCCTGCTTAAGCCAGTACATGTCCAGGCCCGTCTGAAGTTTGCTAGAGTGCATTTGGATGATCCAGAAGAGGATTGGGAGAATGTCATATGGTCAGATGAAACCAAAATAGAACTTTTTGGTAAAAACTCAACTCGTCGTGTTTGGAGGACAAAGAATGCTGAATTGCATCCAAAGAACACCATACCTACTGTGACGCATGGGGGTGGAAACATCATGCTTTGGGGCTGTTTTTCTGCAAAGTGACCAGGACGACTGATCCGTGTAAAGGAAAGAATGAATGGGGCCATGTATCGTGAGATTTTGAGTGAAAACCTCCTTCCATCAGCAAGGGCATTGAAGATGAAACGTGGCTGGGTCTTTCAGCATGACAATGATCCCAAACACACCGCCCGGGCAACGAAGGAGTGGCTTCGTAAGAAGCATTTCAAAAGGTCCTGGAGTGGCCTAGCCAGTCTCTAGATCTCAACCCCATAGAAAATCTTTGGAGGGAGTTGAAAGTCTGTGTTGCCCAGCGACAGCCCCAAAACATCACTGCTCTAGAGGAGATCTGCATGGAGGAATGGGCCAAAATACCAGCAACAGTGTGTGAAAACCTTGTGAAGACTTACAGAAAACATTTGACCTGTCTAATTGCCAACAAAGGGTATATAACAAAGTATTAAGAAACTTGTTATTGACCAAATACTTATTTTCCACCATAATTTGCAAATAAATTCATTAAAAATCCTACAATGTGATTTTCTAGATTTTTTTTTCTCATTTTGTCTGTCATAGTTGACGTGTACCTATGATGAAAATTACAGGCCTCTCTCATCTTTTTAAGTGGGAGAACTTGCACAATTGGTGGCTTTTTTCCCCCACTGTATACACACAAACATATAAATATACATACATACACACCACACACAAAAATGTGGGGCTCAAAAGCCCTGAATGACGGCTCGCCACTGCTTCCTACCTAAGCAGTCAGACTTCTCCTTCCATTACAAGGACATTATGAACATACTGTTTGATGTTAGCACATATGGAGATGTACAGACAACGTGTGAAGACATCAAGTGTGAGACATCAAGTGTGAAGCCACATGATGTAAAGAACACATGGTAACCCCTGGCAACGGCACACTGGAGAATTCTGACAGTAAATTAAAAAGAAATCCTGGTTGAATTCTGAATCCACATTCCACCATGGGGGAAGTCAGTCTGTGGATAATGTGACACACTGCTATATCCTACCTCTGCATAACGCACTGAAGCTGAGAGGAAAGAGACTGCTGTGGATGACAGAGAGCTCCTACCATTCACACACACCTTTATCAGCACCTCTCACTCTCTCCATCTCTCTTCCCTGTTCTCCCTGAGCATCTCTCTCTCTCTCTCCTCTCGCTCTTTACCTTTCTCCCTGTGAGAGTTAATAACCTCCGAGTGCCTTAGAGAGGAGAGAGGAGCTACAACGGATTAATGGAGGGTGGCTGTAAAGAGCTCCACAAGCCCACTTACACTAACAGATCGGATCAAGCGGAGGGCTTTAGAACCCACTTCATTCTCACACTCTGCTCCAACCGGCCATTGTTCAGGTTCAAACAATGGAGCCAATGTATCAATTAGTGTTGGGGGGGAGGGGGGGGGGGGGGGGGGATAGATAGTTACATATCGTGATATTCTTTTGGATTATATAATATTAATACTTTGACTCCAAGTATCGGTAGCATTAGCTAGCTCTAGTCGGCTGTTCCTGCGCAAAATGGTATTTTTCATCCTATAACTTGTTCTCCATTTTAAATAGTGAGCAAACATGTTTTCAGCAGTTTTATTTCCATTACTGATCAAAACTCATTTTCTCATGGCTCTCTCTTGTCCCTCTGCAGCAGACATAATAGTGAGCAATATGTTTAGAACATCAAATCGTAATAAAATCGCAGTATTGAAACATATAGAATCGTGAGAAACGCAATACATATCTGCACCTAACTATCATGATAATATGGTATTGTGAGGTACCTGCCAATTCCCAGCCCCAGTATCAATGTGACAGTAGTGTAGGGGAATACAGTAACGTAGGCTGTGTTTTAGAGCTATGCTGATCAGATGTGAAGTGAGATTACCACTCATTCGGTAAAGGTTTGAGGCAGTCTTGCTGTTGAGAAAGTTTGTGTTGAGTCCGTGTGTGTGGCAAGCAGTTCCTCACTCTGGTTTAGTGAGACAGGTTCTATGTCCTCACTCTGGTTCAGTGAGACAGGTTCTATGTCCTCACTCTGGTTCAGTGAGACAGGTTCTATGTCCTCACTCTGGTTCAGTGAGACAGGTTCTATGTCCTCACTCTGGTTCAGTGAGACAGGTTCTATGTCCTCACTCTGGTTCAGTGAGACAGGTTCTATGTCCTCACTCTGGTTCAGTGAGACAGGTTCTATGTCCTCACTCTGGTTCAGTGAGACAGGTTCTATGTCCTCACTCTGGTTCAGTGAGACAGGTTCTATGTCCTCACTCTGGTTCAGTGAGACAGGTTCCCTGTCCTCACTCTGTAAATGAGGCAGTCTTTCTTGGCTGTTACTCAACTCTCTCCCTCTCCTCCTCTACCAGAGCAGCTATCAGTCAATCAGACTCTGGAACCGTATCTAGCCACAAAATACTAACTAAAATGTTGCCAATATTATGCAGGAGCAAAGAGAAGAGGTTCGTCATCGAGAGTTTTCTATTCCATATTCTAGTATAACTTGTATCTTGATAGAAACCTGGGTGTCAGTCAAACACAAACAGCACTGTATAAATCAAATCATGCCCAGTCACAACATGTGGAGGAAACCATTTACATTTTAGTCATTTAGCAGACGCTCTTATCCAGAGCGACTTACAGTTAGTGAATACATATCTTTTTATACTGGCCCCCCGTGGGAATCGAACCCACAACCCTAACTGAGCTACATCCCTGCCGGCCATTCCCTCCCCTACCCTGGACGACGCTGGGCCAATTGTGCGCCGCCCATGAGTCTCCCGGTCGCGGCCGGCTGCGACAGAGCCTGGATTCGAACCAGGATCTCTAGTGGCACAGTTAGCACTGCGACGCAGTGCCTTAGACCACTGCGCCACATTTGGAGTGCATCCTCTGAGGACTAAAGACATGTATGACAGGCAGACAAGAGTACAGCGGTGACACTATGACACAGGTTCCACTGCTCTGGCTCTCCTCCACTCTGCCTGTAACAGGATGGTCTGTCTGCCAGCGTGGGCAGCAGGAGAATAGAGGGATAGAAGGGTGGGAGGATGGAGAATGATGGAGAAGAGAGCTGTGAACTATAAGTAGAGCCCGCCTGCTTGAATGCATTTCAAATCAAATCACATTTTATTTGTCACATACACGTGTTTAGCAGATGTTATTGCGGGTGCAGCGAAATGCTTGTGCTTCTAGTTCCGATAGTGCAGTAATATCTAACAATTTCACAACATATACCCAATACACACAAATCTAAGTAAGGAATGGAATTTAAGAATATATACATATATGGACTAAGATACAGTAGAATTTTATAGAATACAGTATATACATATGAGATGAGTAGTGCAAGATATGTAAACATTATTAAAGTGACTAGTGTTCCATTTCTTAAAGTGGCCAGTGATTTCAATAGGCAGCAGCAGCCTCTAATTTGAGAGACTGCTAGTGATGGCTAATTAACAGTCAGATGGCCTTGAGATAGAAGCTGTTTTTCATTCTCTCGGTCCCAGCTTTGATGCACCTGTACTGATCTTGCCTTCTGGATGATAACGGGGTGAACAGGCAGTGGCTCGGGTGGTTGATGTCCTTGATTATCTTTTTGGCCTTCCTGTGACATCAGGTGCTGTAGGTGTCCTGGAGGGTGGGTAGAGTTCCCCCGGTAATGCGTTCGGCAGACCGCACCACCCTCTGGAGAGCCCTGCAGTTGCGGGCGGTGCAGTTGCCGTACCAAGCGGTGATACAGCCCGACAGGATGCTCTCAATCTGTAAAAGTTTGTGAGGGTTTTAGGTGCCAAGCCAAATTTCTTCAGCCTCCTGAGGTTGAAGAGGCTCTGTTGCGCCATCTTCTCCACACTGTCTGCGTGGGTGGACCATTTCAGTTTCTCAACAACACACAGCATGCACTCAGACGCACATACACACGCACAAACAATCACAAGCATGGATTATTTGATATCTCAGCAGCATTGATGGAAACCCTCTAAATAATCATATAGTGCACCCAATAAAAGCATTAAATGTCAGTGCATCCTCATCCTCAGCATATTAATCTCCATCATACACACAGTATCCATCTCCTCTGCAGGGAGAGGAGCAGGAGTTTAGCATGGCCATTGGCTTTAGAAACATCCGCTGACATTTACTGGCTAGCCTATAACTCGGTCTCTGGCACGCACAGCAGAAGAGACCGGAAGGGAAGAGAAATATCCTGCCTGGTTCCGGTAATGAGAGCCTTTGGAGTTGGCATGCTTCCGCCTGGAGGATGCCAGTCTCTCAGTCTCTGCAGCGTTGCCACGTCTGACCAGGGCCTGCACTGCTAACCATGGCAGACAGACAGAACATGATGCATGGAAAGACAAGCTGCAGTAACAACAGTGGTGATCAATATAACAGCGGAGGCTGACTGTGCTGAAGAGTTCCCGTTACAATGCTATTCCTCAGTTCACAGTCACACACAGAGCAGGGACAGGACAGGTGCCCATTGATTTACACAGCAGGCTTTATCCACTGAGCCCTTTCCTCAAGAGAAAGTTGAGGACAGAACAGAACAGGACAGAAAACGCAACACTTCCTGTAATTGGACACACTGCATCCCAGACATAGGGCAGCATTGAAGAGGCACCTTGTTCTGTCCCATTCAGTATGTAGTTTCACAACATATCAATACCAGAGGTGAACTTGAGCCCTGTACCACTTTGAATAGAAGACAACACCATTACTTATTAATGAGGGTGCTGGGAATAAAATAACCTCCAGTTCAGTTGCGGTCAAACATTACTTCACCATGTGATCTTGTCTAATTTAGCCTGACTGACTGTCATCTTTCCAAGGAGTAAGGAAGAACTTACAGCACACGCTCTGATAACAACATAAGCTAAACAACATAACACAAGCACTTGAGCCGCAATCAACAGCCTGATCAACTCTATGCGAAGGAGACGTGCTGTGCTGCATGAGGCAATGGTGGTCACACCAGATACTGACTGATTTTATGATCCAAGCCCCTGCCTTTTTTTTTATGTATCTGTGCCCAACAGATGCATATCTTTATTGCCAGTCATGTGAAATCCATAGATTAGGGCCTAATGAATTTATTTCAATTGACTGATTTTATTATATATATATATATATATATATTTTTATTTTTTATTTTTTTACCTTTATTTAACTAGGCAAGTCAGTTAAGAACAAATTCTTATTTACAATGACGGCCTACACCGGCCAAACCCGGACAACGCTGGGCAAATTGTGCGCCGCCCTATGGGACTCCCAATCACGGCCAGTTGTGATACAGCCTGGAATCGAACCAGGGGGTCTGTAGTGACGTCTCAAGCATTGAGATGCAGTGCCTTAGACCGCTGCGCCACTCGGGAGCTGTAACTCAGTAAAATATTTGACATAGTTGCATGTTGCATTTATATTTTTATTCAGTGTATTTACCATGCTTGTTTCCATGTTTATATATATATATATATATTGCTATTGAGGACTGATTCTCAATTTACTGGCATGGTTAAATAAATAAATGA
The DNA here is from genome assembly GCF_964263955.1 of Coregonus lavaretus. Classification (NCBI taxonomy): domain Eukaryota; kingdom Metazoa; phylum Chordata; class Actinopteri; order Salmoniformes; family Salmonidae; genus Coregonus; species Coregonus lavaretus. Next base: position 17,252,496 of record NC_140005.1, read on the forward strand.
AATATATGGCTGATGTGGCTGTTTCTATCACATTACCTTGAACAGGTTCAACGGATCACATTTTGTTTTCCTCCTTTATTCTATTTCACCTTTTGACGGCCTGTCTCCCAGCATTGCTGTTCCCCCGTGGAGTGTGTGTATGGTTCTTGACAGAGCAGAGTGTAATGTGTGATAGATCGCACTTCAGGGACCTGATAATCACATCACCCTCTATCGCCTATCAGCTGGCCACCGCAGGACACCCTTCACACGGACACAGGGAGCCCTCACACCCCCCTCCTCTCCCTATCTCTTTCCTCCTTTCCAAGACCTCAGTATCTGTCTCTCTTTAATTCATTCTTTCTTTGCCGTGTTTCCTTCTGCAAATTGCAACTGACCACAGAGCCATAATATAAACAAAGTGGAACACAGCATGCAGAAACTATAAGCTAAATTCCTTCCTCCTCTCACACCATGAAGGGCACTGAGGCAGGGAAATACCCCGCTTTCAAATCAATAAAAAAATGCTTTATTGACATGGGAAACATGTTTACATTGTCAAAGCAAATGGAATAAACAATAAAAGGGAACTAAACAAGGAAAATAAACAAAATCAGTAAACATTACACTCATAAGTTTTACAAGAATATCGACATTTCAAATGTTCTATTATTGACTATGTACAGTGTTGTAACAATGTGCAAATGGTTGAAGTATGAAAGGGAAAATAAACAGATAAATAAGTTGTATTTACAATGTTGTTTGTGCTCCACATGGTATTTCACCTAACCGATATGGGAGTTTATCAATGTTTGATTTGTTTTAAAATTCTTTGTGGGTCTGTGTGATCTGTGGGAAATAATGTGTCCCTAATGTGGTTATACATTTGGCAGGAGGTTAGGAAGTGTAGCTCAGTGAGCACTTAGCCTGTCTTCTATTGAGAGCCAGGTCTGCCTGTGGCGGCCTCTCTCAATAGCAATGCTATTGGTTGCTCTGTTTTTTTGTTGATTATTTTCAGTGTATCAAATAGTTATCTTATCCCTTTTTTATAATTTGGTTGGGTCTAAATGTGTTTCGGTCCTGGGGACCAGCTGGCTGAGGGGACTCTTCTCTAGGTTAATCTCTCTGTAGGTGAGGGCCTTGTGGTGGCATGTGTGGGCATCACTTCCTTTAGGTGGCTGTAGAATTTAACAGCTCTTTTCTGGATTTTGATTCTGGATTTTGATAACTAGCGGGTATAGTCATAATGCATTGTTTGGGGTTTTGCGTTGTACACCAAGTATATTTTTGCAGAATTCTGAATGCAGTCTCTCAATTGGGTGTTTGTTCCATTTTGTGAATTCTTGGTTGCTGAGTGGACCCCAGAACTCACAACCATAGAGGGCAATGGGTTCGATAACTGACTTAAGTATTTTTAGCCAGATCCTAATTGTGATGTTGAGTTTTATGTTCCTTTTGATGGCATAGAAGGCCCTTCTTGCCTCGTCTCTTAGATCGTGGTCCTCTGTAGCTCAGCTGGTAGAGCACGGCGCTTGTAACGCCAAGGTAGTGGGTTCAATCCCCGGGACCACCCATGCACAAAAAAAAATAAAAATGTATGCACGCATGACTGTAAGTCGCTTTGGATAAAAGCGTCTGCTAAATGGCATATTATTATTATTATTATTATCGTTCACAGCCTTGTGGCAGTTACCTGTGTTGTTGATGTTTAGGCCGAGGTAGGTATATTTTTTTGTGTGCTCTAGGGCAACGGTGTCTAGATGGAATTTGTATTTGTGGTCCTGGCAACTGGACCTTTCTTGGAACACCATTATTTTTGTCTTACTGAAATTCACTGTCAAGGCCCAAGTCTGACAGAATCTGTGCAGAAGATCTAGGTGCTGCTATAGGCACTCTTTAGTTGGGGAAAGAAGCACCAGATCATCAGCAAACAGTAGACATTTGATTTCTGAGTCCAGTAGGGTGAGGCCGGGTGCTGCAGACTGTTCTAGTGCCCTTGCCAATTCATTTATATGTGACCCACCACCTGGATTCGCTCCTATGTAGCAACATTTGAAATTGTGTTTTTTACATTGGATAAAAGTAGAGACTCCAAGCTAGAAAGTGGTATATCATACACTGCAGTTGAGGAACAATGGAAAAGTAATTCTGTTTTGAAAGTTGATAAACTTGAGAAAATGGCCCTTGAATGTGTTGGTACACCTACTGGAGAGCTCCTCTTTGTCTACACCCATTCAGCATCGTTCATACCCTCTTAAGTCTTAGCCCCACCCATATCTTTAAGGATTCACGTGAGGCCATGTGCTAAACAGAGTGAGTAGTATTGTAAAGAACCAAAGATTTCAAGACTAAAAGTGGTAAAAGTAGTAGCCTGCAATAAGGAAAAACTCCAAGTAAAAATACACCATCTAGTCCTTGGCCTATATCCTAATCTGACTTTGGTGCAAGTCATGTTGTTCTTCACATTACCGTCTTTGATTTTATTTGATATAGTGTGTGTTTACCAAATTTTATTTGTCACATGCACAGGATACAAAAGGTGTAAACGGTACAGTGAAATGGTTACTTGCATAATAGAAATATCAAAAACAGAAAGTGTCCAGATACAAATATTTTATGACGCTTACCCAGATACACTTTTCTAAATTGATGGGTCATGTGAAATAAATGCTATAACCACCCACCCAGACACATCTAGCTAAGTGGATTGGTCACTGTTGTCTATACATTTACACATGTTCATGAAATACAATTAATGGCTGTAATCATCCCCAGACACACCTGTATAACTTGATGGGTCATGTAGTCATCTGGCAAAGTGTAGTCTTTTGTTTAGACATGTAGCTAAACAATGAACCGACAGTCCCACTCCTCTTCAATGGCTGTGCGAAGTTGCTGGATATTGGCGGGAACTGGAACGCGCTGTCGTACACGTCAATCCAGAGCATCTCAAAACATGCTCAATGGGTGACAAGTCTGGTGATTATGCAGGCCATGGAAGAACTGGGACATTTTCAGCTTCCAGGAATTGTGTACAGATCTTTGCAACATGGGGCTGTGCATTACCATGCTGAAACATGAGGTGATGGCGGTGGATTAATGGCATGACAATGGGCCTCAGGATGTCGTCACGGTATCGCTGTGCATTCAAACTGCCATTGATAAAATGCAATTGTGTTCATTGTTCGTAGCTTATGCCTGCCCATTCATTTACATTTTACATTATTTAGCAGACGCTCTTATCCAGAGCGACTTACAGGAGCAATTAGGGTTAAGTGCCTTGCTCAAGGGCACATCGACAGATTTTTCACCTAGTTGGCTCGGGGATTAGAACCAGCGACCTTTCGGTTACTGGCACAACGCTCTTAACCACTAAGCTACCTGCCACCCCATAACCAACACCACGGGGCACTCTGGTCACAACGTTGACATCAGCAAACCGCTCGCCCACACAACGCCATACACGTTTGTCTGCGGTTATGAGGCCGGTCGGACGTACTGAAAAAATTTATGGTAGAGAAATGAACATTAAATTCTCTAGCAACAGCTCTGGTGGACATACCTGAGGTCAGCATGCCAAATGTACACGCCCTCAAAACTTGAGACATCTCTGGCATTGTGTTGGGTGACAAAACTGCACATTTTAGAGTGGCCTTTTATTGTCCCCAGCACAGGGTGCACCTGTGTAATGATCTTGCTGTTTAATCAGATTCTTGATATGCCACACCTGTCAGGTGGATGGATTCTCTTGACAAAGGAGAAATGCTCACTGACAGGGAGGTAAATCAAATGTGTGAGAAATATGCTTTGTGTGTATGGAACATTTCTGGGATCTTTTGTTTCAGCTCATGAAACATAGGACCAACACTTTACATGTTGATTTATATTTTTGTTCAGTGTAGGTTGAATGTTAGCTAACATTAGGCTATAACTAGCAAAACTAGCAAATGGGTTTCTGATTCGAATAATATTACTACACAGATCATACATGTAACGTTAGCTAGCGAGCCAGCAAGCTAACGTTTGCTAACTAGCAAACAGTACGCTTTAACTTGCAATGAAAACAACTTTGACAAAATTAGAAACGCATAATATTTGAAAATGTAGCTAGACCCTTACCCGTATACGTGGATGAACGCTTCACGGCAGACTGGAACCATTTAACTCTGTTTTGTTTGTATCTACATTGTTTGGCCAGCATTGTGTCAAGTCGCTCTGGTTCACACTGACCGTGGCGTGTACAGAAGGTAGCCCATCACAACTGATTTGTCGATAACACCTACTAAATTCAGGGCATCAATGTTGTTGAGAAAAGTAGCAAAACTTTTGCAGTTCTCGATGGCTAACGTTCTATCTTTCAAAAAAGCTGCGGTAGAAAGGATTATCAACACATACTTGCCCATTTTAACTGCACACTTGTTTTTCGTGTACATTGAATATATAATGTAATATGCTTTCACCCCAACACCACTTTCCATCAATTTGTATAGCAGACCCTCAAGCCAAATTGAGTCAAAAGCTTTTTTGAAATCAACAAAGCATGCGTTTTGTTTGTTTGTCAATAAGGGTGTACAAGGTGTATATGTGGTTTGTCGTACGGTATTTAGGTATGAAGCCAATTTGACATTTGCTCAGGACATTGTTTTCACTGAGGAAATGTTGGAGTCTGCGGTTGATGATACTGCAGAGGACTTTTCCAAGATTGCTGCTGACGCATATTCCACGTTAATTATTGAGGTCAAATTTGTCTCCACTTTTGTGGATTGGGGTGATCAGACCTTGATTCCAAATATTAGGGAAGATGCCAGAGCTGAAGATAATGTTTAAGAGTTTAAGAATAGCAAATTTGAATGTGTGGTCTGTATATTTTATCATTTTGTTTAGTATACCATCAACACCACAGGCCTTTTTGGGTTGCAGGCTTTGTATTTTGTCCTGTAGCTCATCCAATGTAATTGGAGAATCCAGTGGGTTCTGGTAGTCTTTAATAACTGATTCTAGGTTTTGTAAATTAGCATGTATATGTTTTTGCTCTTGGTTCTTTGTTATATGGCCGAAAAGATTGGAGAAGTGGTTTATCAATACATCTCCATTTTGGATAGATAACTCTTCATGTTGTTTGTTTAGTGTGTTCTAATTTCCCAGAAGTGATATGATTCTATGAATTCATCAAAATCAATTAGCTGTTTTCTGTCATGCTGTTCTTCCTTTTTCTTAGTGCTTTTCTGTGTTGTGTTCATGTTTCACTATAGTGAAGGCATTGGATAGGTTTCTCAATTTCTTAGGTTTTTGCATTTTTAATCAAACCATTTTTCATTGTTAGTTGTCTTAGGTTTTCTGCTGGAATTAAGATTTGATATATTAGCTGATAGTTCAAATATATTGTTCAGGCTTTCCTACTGCTACATTTACACATTCACTATTGCAGGAAAACATTTTGTCCAGGAAATTGTCTAGGAGGGATTGGATTTGTTTTTGGTCAATTGTTTTTTGGTAGGTTTCTACACTACCCTCCTTCAAGCTATAGCATTTCTTAATAGTTTGCAGTTTGTTCGGCTTCGATGCCTCATGATTGATTATTGCTGCGTTCAAGTAGATTGTGATTTTGCTGTGATCTTATAGAGGTGTCAGTGGGCTGACTGAACGCTCTGAGAGACTCTGGGTTGAGGTCGGTGATAAAGTAGTTTACAGTACTACTGCTAAGAGATGAGCTATAGGTGTACCTACCGTAGGAGTCCCCTCAAAGCCTACCATGGAATATGTACATACCCAGCGTGCGAGAGAGCTGCAGGAGTTGTGACCCGTTTTTGTTGGTTGTGTTGTTGTATGTCTAGGGGGGCATAGCTCTCTTTTTCTCTGTCCCTCTGTGACCCAGTCCCTCCACTATTCCAGAGGAACCAGATCCATGACTCAATATGCCTATATTTAGTCATTCACTCACCCCAACACCAGACCTGGTCCTTTGAACCCACGGCTCATTACCTTCAACAACACTAGCTTTCAAATGGAATCAAACTGATCAAAATCAACTTAAAAGAAACATAACCAAAATATGGTGAACAATAACAGCTTTTGGGTGTGATACTGTGTTTTCTCGTTATCTTTCATAGGCCTGGGAGTATGTTTCAAACATCAACACTGCTAGACAACGTAAGCTTGTAAATAAAAAAACACACATACATTTGAGTTGGAGTGGTGGCTGTATCAGCCCATTTAGAGACTGGCTGCCAGACTCTGGCATTTTCCCACAACATATTAACCCAGGCAGGGAGGGAGATGATGACAGTGAGCCTCTAGTCTGTCTCGGCACAGTTACAGCTCTGTTAACACTGACAGTTAAAAACCATCATCAGCTTTATAACACCATACACTGTAAAGGAAGAGACTATTTCATACCAGCAGCAGAGTGGGCTGTGGAATGCTAATCAATCCAGTGAAAAAGAACAGACATAACACACCATGTTATGTCAACACTGCATACACACATGTTCTCATAATGCTGTGAAGCACAGAGAGAGAGATCAAGAGAGAGAGAGAGAGCTCCACTAATGAGAGAATACGAGGCTTGCTCCTCCTCAGAGACTTGCAGTCAGTGTGTGTGTGTGGTTATGTAAGGATGCTTCACTACTGGAGGAGAGGACAGCATGGCTGTCTTGGCTGAGGAGGGACAGGAGCAGTACAACAGTCTGGAAATGTGAGGAATGAGCCCTGACGTACGTGTGTGTGTGTGTTTGATGGAAAGGGAGATGGAAGAGTTGGTGAACGACAGAGATTAATGTAATATAGTGACAGAAAGAAAGATAGAGGGGAAAGATGGATCGAGAAATATAAAGATTGAGTGAAGACGGAGAGATAAAACAAAGAAACAGAGAGAGAGAGAGTCCAGAGCAGAGGATCTGGATTAGGATAAGAGCTAACAGATGTGCTCTAATGCATCTGCATGTCATCCAGCCATGCCTAGAGCATTACAGGGAGGGAGGGAGGGGGGAGGAGAGCGAGAACCAGAGAGTCGCAGAGAGATGGCATTTAAAAAGGGGCAATCAGCAGTTGCTACAGCCATTTCTAGACTTATAAATTAATTACATTTACTCTTTGATTATTTTATATTTACTCAAGAATATAACTTATAAATGCCTCATGATCTCAGTTGAACTGTCCTACCCCATCAGAACCCAAAATATAAGCTTATTTTACTCCAATGTTTGCAAACAAAGTAAATGTTAACAAACACTGTATAGCCTCAAAACATAGTCAAAACTATCATTTTGATATCATGGATGGTCAGTCCTTGCATCCATAGCGGTCTATGAATTTGAGAGTGAATACATTTCTCCAGCCCAATCCCTCAGCTTTTTAACAAAACAGTGGCAGTGAATGCGCTTTGTTATTGTTTAAATAGCTGATTGGACCTTTAACAGGGATTTTTCATCTCTCCTCACTATCAGAAAAACCAGTGACCTTTTTCTGTCAGTAGGTTGAACCTGGCATTCCTGAAAAAGGAGCTATAGCCAGTAACCCGAGGGCCTGAGGTGGTTGTATGGGTAGCGTTAGTCAGGACTGCAGCTCTAACAAACTTGAGGAATGCTCTGTACTTGGGCTGGATGGGTATAGCGTGGCCCAACATGCTCCTAAAATCATCATTGTGCAATAGCTGGATCCAGAGGTTTCTATCAAGAAAAGGTAAATAGAAAGTTCTGGCTGGATCTAGCCAGCAGCAAATCAATGCTTGGTACACCAATACAGATATACACTTGAATCTGAGCATGAGGCAATTTGTTTGGACGCTGACAATGGCAGACATGGGCATGGTAGTGGTAGGTGCTCCTGGGATAGACTACAGCGCTGACAGAGCCACTGCGCTGAAAGATCATGGGAAATGTAGTTTTGAAGAGGTGTAATGGGTTCACAAGTTCCCACAGCAGATGCAGGGCAGAGTTCATCCAGAGTGCATCCTCTGATGCCAGGTGGTCATTATTCATTCAGCATCAAGCCCTTATCCACACACGCAAGACAGACACTGACACAGAAAAACACATGTTGACATTAACTGAAGGAGGGGCAAGTGTGTTACCTCCCCTCCCTCCCAAAGCTTTTAAGTCTTCAAACAAGATTAATACAAACATCACAGGGCCGGCAGTCAGAGAGGCAGAAGAACAACTCCTGAATCAGAGTCCCAGAATAAGAGCATAATACACTGTGTATACAAAACATTAAGAACACCTTCCTAATATTGAGTTGCACCCACTTTTTCCCTCAGAACAGCCTCAATTCGTTGGAGCATGGACTCTACAAGGTGTCGAAAGCATTGCACAGGGATGCTGGCCCATGTTGACTCCAATGCTTCCCACAGTTGTGTCAAGTTGGCTGGATGTCCTTTGGGTGGAGGAAACTGTTGCGCGTGAAAAAACCAGCAGCGTTGCAGTACACAAACCGGTGCGCCTGGCACCTACTGGCACCTAAATATTTTGTCACCTTCTGAATGGCACACATACACAATCAATTGTCTCAAGGTTTAAAAATCCTTCTTTAACCTGTCTCCTCCCCTTCATCTACACTGTTTGAAGTGGATTTAACAAGTGACATCAATAAGGGATTATAGCTTTCACTGGTCAGTATGTTATGGAAAGAGCAGGTGTTCTTAATGTTTTGTACACTCAGTGTATATAAGGAGTTAATGTATATAGACTATCATATAAGAAATTCACAGGAGGAAAGTACAGTAGCTAGGTTCCACCAGAAGCTGCTGAACATGAGTCTATCAACAGTGAGAGAAAGGATATAGGCCTATCCTTCCAAATGTATTTATTGTCTTAAAGTTGATCACGTCTCGTGTCAAAGGTGAGGTCTCAATGAAAGATGGAGAGCAGAGCGAGGAGGTTTGACTTTGTGTCTGCTCTCTTATCTCTCTCACACAGTTGTGACTCTGGAGATGTCAGAGGAGTAGGGGAGTTCCTCCTGGCTCAGCCCACAGCAGCAGAAGAGGCATCAGACTGTCAGAAGCTTGCTCCATAGTGAGATATGATGACCTGTGACCTGCCAGGGGCCAACCGGCACACCACCCGAGGGGGAGAGGCATCAGTCACACAGCTAACAACATGACCACTGGTCAAGGCATAGCAGATGGAGGTCAGGGAGAGAGGGAGGGTGGAAGGAGAGAGGGAAGGGGGTGAGACAGTGAAAGATATGGAGAGGACATGAGAGAAGGTGGGAAGGAGGCAGGGAAGAAGAGGGAGGAAAAGAAGGACGTGTGCGAGACACGTGTGGGAAGGAGTAGGGATGTGACAAATGGAATATTTTTCATAACGTTTAAACTGCCATTTTTTAAAATCGGTTCTGTTAAAACCGTTAAAAATTCATAAAATTCCACGTGTTTGGGTCTCAAGGTGAGTCCATTTCAGATGGTTAAGCATTGCACCTGTACTACCCATTACTGTACCTTAATTCCACCTCACAATGTTTACATTTCCTCATTTTGTAATGCCATACAGGACTTTGCTGCTGTCGCTTGCCTTTCTCTGCCATTTTTCCAACTGTTAACGACGATGACGTAGTGGTGGAGAGTCGACTCCAAAATAATTGATTCCTCAACTCCTTGCACATCGACTCCCGGTGTTAACTCCCATTTTTGAGTGTCAAGATCCGATTCAGTATTTTGGGGATGGAGGAGACTGATTAGTTGCTGCACTTCCGAGAACACAAACACTTGCATCTTTCATAGCGAGCTAGCGAGGGAGGGACGGAGAGAGAGGAGAGGGGCACAGTATAGGCAGGTCAGCCACCAGTCATACAGAATCAGAACTGTGCACTAGGCCTATCTATCGGCAATCAACAGCAATGGAATTCTGTACCTCGCAATTTCTTGGCTTGCAATATCACGCAACAAGGCCTATCATCAATGAATAGGCTTTTGAGATGAGCGAGATCTGCGAACGTGCACGGGTTTGCGTCACGCTGTTCACAGCGTGGTAGCCAGGGCACTAAAACAGAGAGGTTGAGCTTCGCGCTTCAACGCTCTTAGTTGTTTCTGAAATTTAACCACTATGCCAGGGCTATTAAAAACTCTTACCCTACGAGGTCCAGAGCCTGCTGGGTTTCTGTTCTACCTGATAATAATGAATTGCAAGCACCTGGTGTTCCAAATCTAAATCAGTCCCTGATTAGAGGGGAACAATTATCAAATGCAGTGGAACTGGCTTCGAGGTCCAGAGTTGCGTTTGAGGGCACTATGCTGTTTACTTTTTTAAAACGTAGGTTAGGGATTTTTCTTAACGTTAAGGATCCCAATTTCGTTTAAATGTTTTAACTTTCACACCCCTAGGAGTGAGTGTTTGTGAGACAGGGATGATTGTGAAGGAGGGAGAAATACAGTACATGGAGCTAATAGGGAGGTCTTCTTACCGATCTGTCTCTCCAGGTCTGCAGCCTCGTCAGGTGTTGCTCGGGGCAGGACCCCCGGGTCACTGAAGCTGGTCCTGAAGAGAGTCCCCAGCACAAAGACAAACAGCACACCCCCTATCACTGGGATGGCTGGGGTGAGCTGCACCGACAGGAAGGGACAGCTAAGGGAGAGAGGAGAGAGAGGCAGAGTTAGACTCATACAGATCTTCAGTGTATGCAAGTACTGAAGTATTCAAAGCAGGCTGCACTAAGTCAAACACTTGACCATCATGAGAATCGGTGGCACGTGTTTGTAGGCCAAGAAAGTGTAGGTTCGGAAGTGGGTATGGGTGAGCAGAAGTGAGGCATTCTGTTACTGTAAGTCGGACACTTACTATGAAAAACTGTACTATAGAGTTGAGCCTTGCTCACAAAGTTCTCTACCACACCAGGCATGATGTGACCACTGTAGGCCAGGAATATAAGGAAGAGGGACTGCACCTGATCAGACTGGTAAACCGTTCATAATGTCACATATGTGTCAAAATGTCATTAACAAAACACTCAACATTGAACTGTGCCCAAATTCACAACATAGAGGGAGAGGTGATCCTAAACATGCATTATTGTCTCTCAGAGAGGATTGATTGCTGTGAGGAGGCAAGATGACATGGAACAGGGCACAGAGAGGTGAGGGGGCACCATTATTATATTAGTATGATGTTCAACAGCAGGAGGGGAAATGCCTGCAACGGGAGGACAAGCATTACTGCCTTTCACAGAGCACTTACGCTACTTACACTCTCATTCATTGATTGTGGTTTGAAAGTCAATGCCAAGCAAAATCCCATTCGATCATAAAGGCCACGCTATGGCCTCTAAAATGCAGTGATAGGTTGCTGAGAGTGGTAAGTGGGTGAGAGGTAGCATACATCCCTGTGTGTGTGTGTGGACAGAGGTGAGACGAGAGGTAAAACTATCTATAGTCACGTTTTACATCAGTCTTAGTTCGCACTATGTGAGAACCTGAAAACATGGCATGCTAGGAAAGACTAGGTAATAGGGGTGTAGATAACATGTCACTCATGTGCAAGGTTCTACGTGGTCTAAATAACTCAACTGGCTAGTTTGCCTGTCTGTAAAGAACAGGGTGGCCTCTACGTTCATCCTACTGCTCTGATTGGATAGAGTGAAGTTGTATTTCTCCATCCACTCGCTTAATAATTTATCCCGATCACTTTTCCTCCATGTTTTTGGTCTGATAATATAGATTGCTGCTGCCTGCTGCTATGATAAACCACACGGCGAGGACGTTTGCTATTAAGCTATAAATGTGTATAATAAGCGGGGCAAGTGTAAAACTAAAAGATGAAAACGCTGAGTGACAGCCAACTTGTCTGCCCGCTGCAAGTTGAGGGAGGACACAGAAACACACACACACCTCCACGCACTGCTTCTAATCTGCAGCTTTTTTGCAGTGAGGTATTTTGCCAACATCAATTTAGGCATATTAAAACATGTTTTTTTTCTCCGATAACGAATATAATCTGATCTGACTTCAAACTGTCAATTTCCGGATACGATTACGAGTATGGCCATGTCAGCACAACCCTACTAGGTAAGCAAAGATATTGTGAATCAGGGAGCTGTGGTGGTTGACTATTCAGCAGAAGCATGTTCCTTCCAGGCGGATGTAGGTCATCCTGAATGTATAACCATCACCCTTCTCCAGATGGCAACACCTTGGGAGACCGCTGTGCTGCAGAGCCAGGGTGGAAGCCAGGGACAGAGGGTGGGAGCCAGCACTCCCACCAACCTGGCCACACTATTATAAGCCTGCCATTCTTTGGTGCTTGAGTGGAGGATGGGAGTCCAAAGCTGAAGCTAAGGATCCACCAATGTTCAAACAATGGCTGGTAAAAAAGTAACCATCTCAGCTTTCAGATGATCTCACGTCGACTAGCCAAAATGAATACAGCCAAAACTATACAAAAAATGTGGCCAGGATGTGAGAGGTGGGTATTGATCGCCAGATTGGGGGTGTGACTGACAGAATCTTCCGATCCACTGGCTGTTCTTCTCCTTGTGTGTATCAGGTGTTTGTATCAGGTGTCTGCATGTGCCTGGCTTGCTGGCCTGCCCCGCCCCCAGGGCACACCCTGGTCCATACCCATCCCAAGTTCCCATCCCTCAGTAGGGCTGCTGCCAGGCCAGCTGGAGGACAGTACATCCTGTAGGCCTTATTAATACCACGACTGGGCAGCAGTTGCTGCCTCCAGCTGGCTAACATGCCAAATCGCCTAATTGGGACCTGCTATAGAAAGTGATAGTGAAACAGCGAGAGTAGCTCCTGTTTCACCAAGGTCCCTGAGCAGCAGAGAAAAATGAGATCCCACAGAAAGCGAGGGTAAAAGTAGAGCCATGTGGATGAAACAGGGTGGTAGTGTCCTCTGTCCTGCTGTCAGGGACATCAGCTAGGGTCTACTTTGCACAATGATGGGATAATAGCAGGGCTGGCTGGACTAATATCCCACGGTTCCTGTTCTGCCAGAGATGGACTGAATGTGATCTGCTGTGTGCTTGGAAATTGTGTGTGTGAGTTACAGACCAGTGGCAGGTCATAGTGAAAATCTTTCTACAGCTCATCCAAGGGTGAGCATACCAACTCACTGACATCAACACCCTCTCTGACACAGTCTGGAGATCAAATCAAATCACATTTTATTTGTCACATACATGTGTTTAGCAGATGTTATTGCGAGTGTAGCGAAATGCATGTGCTTCTAGCTCCGACAGTGCAGTAATATCTAACAAGTAATATCTAACAATTCCACAACATATACCCAATACACACAAATCTAAATAAGGAATGGAATTTAAGAATATATACATATGGACAAGCAATGACAGAGCGGCATGGACTAAGATACAGTAGAATATTATAGAATACAGTATATACATATGAGATGAGTAGTGCAAGATATGTAAACATTATTAAAGTGACTAGTGTTCCATTTCTTAAAGTGGCCAGTGATTTCAATAGGCAGCAGCAGCCTCTAATGTGCTATGATGGCTAATTAACAGTCTGATGGCCTTGAGATAGAAGCTGTTTTTCATTCTCTCGGTCCCAGCTTTGATGCACCTGTACTGATCTCGCCTTCTGGATGATAGCGGGGTGAACAGGCAGTGGCTCAGGTGGTTGATGTCCTTGATAATCTTTTTGGCCTTCCTGTGACATCGGGTGCTGTAGATGTCCTGGAGGGCGGGTAGTTTGCCCCCGGTAATGCGTTCGGCAGACCGCACCACCCTCTGGAGAGCCCTGCGGTTGCGGGTGGTGCAGTTGCCGTACCAGGCGGTGATACAGCCCGACAGGATGCTCTCAATTGTGCATCTGTAAAAGTTTGTGAGGGTTTTAGGTGCCAAGCCAAATTTCTTCAGCCTCCTGAGGTTGAAGAGGCTCTGTTGCGCCTTCTTCACCACACTGTCTGCGTGGGTGGACCATTTCAGTTTGTCAGTGATGTGTACGCCAAGGAACTTGAATCTTTCCACCTTCTCCACTGCGGTCCCATCAATGTGGATAGTGGGGTGCACCCTCTGCTGTTTCCTGAAGTCCACGGTAATCTCCTTTGTTTTGTGGTGTAGCAATGGAGTTGCAGAGAGACGGTGACTATGAATGCAGACAACCCATTACATGATGAAGCTCTCATTCCCATGAGTTAGTACAGACCCAGCGGATCCCCCTCCACCTCTGTCTGTTGAGAGATCATGTCGTTCTGAACACAGCTGTCCCTGTGGGGAGAGATTACAGTGAGGGAGATGTACTCCAGAGGCCTGCTCCTTCCCTGCCTGACGATGTAATCCATTACCAGGCCAAATCCCCCGAGCCAAGCTCGAGTCCTGCTAGAGCTGGAGCTTTAGATCTATAGCCCATCACCACCATGACCCTGCAGTTTAGCAGGCCTGAGTGGAACTAAGGGTCATTCACTCTGACATGTTTACATGTTTACATGTTAGTCATTTAGCAGACGCTCTTATCCAGAGCGACTTACAGTTAGTGATTACATCTTTTTTTTATACTGGCCCCCCGTGGGAATCGAACCCACAACCCTGGCGTTGCAAACGCCATGCCTTAGACCACTGCGCCACTCAGGAGATAATAGTAGTCCAATAGTGTGTCCATCAATCCAGTGCCGTTGTCAGCTTTTAATTATGGAAACCGCTAAGCAAGTTGGAATGAAACTACAGTTTCTGCTGTTATCATATGGATGGTACAGATACCTGTGGACCCTACCTGCTCCCTCTGTGGGAGGGTTAACCCAGGCTAGGATGAGCAGAGTGATTGTTCCTTTCTGCTCTTGATGCATCCAGGGCTTGTTAAACAGTAGAGATCCCTGCACTGAGAGCTAATCTCCACAGCCTTGGAGAGAAACAAAGGTCAAATTGCTGTTGTATTGTCATGGTGGAGCGCCAGAAAGGAACAGAATGTATGTACTATTTATATGTGGCTTTTTTGGCTTGATTGCAGGAGGGGAAATAACAAAAAGACACCCAACCGATTCAGCCCACTTATCCAGGGTCCAACACACAGCCCATACAAAACCATGAGACAACTACTGTAGGTAGGCGGTCTGGTTTTCACATAGCTGAACAGATAAGTGGATCAAACAAAGTCAAAATCAATTGTGTCATATTAAAAAGTGAGCTTTAGTTCTCAGCGCATCAAGAAAACAACAGACAACCAGAGGCCACACTAAGCTTATACTGTTATTGTTTTGGGATAGGCTATTATCACTACTGATGTAGGATTTTAATTTGATCATTCTTTTGTTGCTGATAATTTTCCTGCACCGCAGGAAATGCAGATGAGCTTCATGATTTACATAAATTCACTGAAAACACTCAATAACACAAGGTTATATTAATAACATTATTGCACTTTTTATGTAGCCAAATTTTGGCCAGCTAATCGCTACAGGATTATTTTGCTGCGACAATACTGGTCAAATTAAGATTCTAGATATGTAGTAGTACACCAGAGTGGGCAGAATAATACATCTCACAGATGACCTGAATCTCTGGTCCCTACCGCCAGTACTTCTCCTTGCTCTGGAGAGCTCACACAGTAATGGAGGGTGATAAAGCATTCTGACCCATAAGCACTCGTGTGTTTATCCCTGTCAATGCAGGCCAGATGCAAGGCTTGCTGATTGATTCAATTTACAACACACAGCAGGCTGGAGAGGCCTAATCCCTGCCTGTTTTGCTCCAGCTAAAGTGAAGGGAACCCCACAGGACCTGCTGTGACATGAAATCCATTCAAGGTGAGCTGGTCTCATCTGTAGGGAATAGACAAGGTTTAACGGTTCAACGCCTTAGAAAGAGACAGGTGCCTGAAAATGTAAGACATGAAGAGCTAAGGGAATCACGACGAGCAGTAAAACATGGTAGGCCTAATTGTTTGAAAAGCACTAGGTTACACTACTGACCAAAGCGGTTTGACACAAGAAAAAAACCCAATCCAAATGCATTGAGTGGAAAGGTTTTAGGGGCAGTCTCTCAAGCCCTACACTGTGAGTCCATTTAGCCAGAAAAAGCAGACAGAGACATGACAAATCTCTAGGAAATAAAAATGAATGTCCAATGTCATTACTGGAGCTCTTTTCTTCTACCCATTCAGTCTGATTGATCACACATCACATTGATGAATCCAGCAATTACCAGAGCTGAGAAATCACTAAGAATGTGAAGCGCTTTACAAGGCTCAGGTGAGGAAATATCTCCACAGCCCATCTCTGCGAAGCAAGGTTGGCGTAGCTTTCAAGTAGTCTGTGTCTCATCCTAAGAATTTGAAAGCATTTCTGCTCTGTGCTTTTCATGTCAAAGTGTTCATGATGTTCTGACCCAAGGACAGCCAGAGGGTAATTAGTAAAGCTTTTACAGACTGTAGGCTATGTTGGCCAGGGAAACCACCGCATAAAACCCTTGGACAGTTTGTTTGTTCTTTGATGACTTGTTTTAATTCCAAACCACTTAAGCCTGTCACGTATCCTAAAATATAACTCATTAACATGACATCATGGTTGAGGGAGGGAGGCAAGCCTGCTTTGGCTCGAGTGTTTAGAATGTCGAGGTAACAATTGATGCCAACTGCATGAAAATAATTGTATCTTCTTTAGCATAGCCTAACATGCTGGTTAGGTGTTTTAACCACTTGTGGATGGAGTGATCAAACATTGACTTTCTATTTTAAGTTTTGTCAAGCTTTTATGAAAGTACACAAAAAATATAACACACACAACATGCAACAATTTCAAAGGTTTTACTGAGTTACAGTTCATATAAGGAAATCAGTCCATTGAAATAAATTCATTAGGCCCTAATCTATAGATTTCCCATGACTGGGAATACAGATATGCATCTGTTGGTCACAGATACCTTTAAAAATTGGTAGGGGCTTGGATCAGAAAACCATATTAGTATCTGGTGTGACCACCATTTGCCTCATGCAGCGCGACATCTCCTTTGCATAGAGTTGATCAGGCTGTTGATTGTGGCCTCTGGAAGGTTGGCCCACTCCTCTTCAATGGTTGTGCGAAGTTGCTGGATATTCTTTGTCCTCCAAACACGACGAGTTGAGTTTTTACCAAAAAGTTCTATTTTGGTTTCATCTGACCATATGACATTCTCCCAATCCTATTCTGGATCATCCAAATGCACTCTAGCAAACTTCAGACGGGCCTGGACATGTACTGGCTTAAGCAGGGGGACACGTCTGGCACTGCAGGATTTGAGTCCCTGGCGGCGTAGTGTGTTACTGATGGTAGGCTTTGTTACTTTGGTCCCAGCTCTCTGCAGGTCATTCACTAGGTCCCCCTGTGTGGTTCTGGGATTTTTGCTCACCGTTCTTGTGATCATTTTGACCCCACGGGGTGAGATCTTGCATGGAGCCCCAGATCGAGGGAGATTATCAGTGGTCTTGTATGTCTTCCATTTACTAATAATTGCTCCCACAGTTGATTTCTTCAAACCAAGCTGCTTACCTATTGCAGATTCAGTCTTCCCAGCCTGGTGCAGGTCTACAATTTTGTTTCTGGTGTCCTTTGACAGCTCTTTGGTCTTAGCCATAGTGGAGTTTGGAGTGTGACTGTTTGAGGTTGTGGACAGGTGTCTTTTATACTGATAACAACTTCAAACAGGTAGGTGCCATTAATACAGGTAACAAGTGGAGGACAGAGGAGCCTCTTAAAGAAGAAGTTACAGGTCTGTGAGAGCCAGAAATCTTGCTTGTTTGTAGGTGACCAAATACTTATTTCCACCATAATTTGCAAATAAATTCATTAAAAATCCTACAATGTGATTTTCTGGATTTTTTTTCCTCATTTTGTCTGTCATAGTTGACTTGTACCTATGATGAAAATTACAGGCCTCTCTCATCTTTTTAAGTGGGAGAACTTGCACAATTGGTGGCTGACTAAATACTTCCCCCCCCCCCCCCCCCCCCCCCACTGTATACCCCGGGTATGGTACAGAAACGGTATGAAGATATGGATACCGCCCAACCCTAGCACAAAACACATCATCCAATATCTCACCCCATGAACGCCCTCCTGACTGTGTAGACTAAATGCTAAGTTTACTGACAGACAGTAAAGGAGTGTGCTTCCCTAGAGTGTATGATGAAATTCATTCCAACAAACCAAGTTAAAGGGAAGTCCGTGAATTCAGCTTTAGCTTTGATATCGAAATTGTAGCAGCAAACAAGATGGAAGTAATTACAGCGTAGGGAGACAATTTGTCTCTTGGCATAACTTTCCTCTTAGTTTTCAAGACATGTTTTTTATGTGGTTTAGCACAAAGGGAATTGAGTTACTTTTTCCCTGCCACATGTCATTACACAGAAATCTGATAAACATTACAGCAGTCTGACGATCATCGACTGAGTTGTTTTGTGTATTTGTGCATGACTTAATGTATGATGTTGCCTAAGGGTAATATTCCAGCACCCCACCCAGTTTACGTTCCGTACAGTGATCAGGTTCTCAGAGCAGGCTGTTTTAGCCCATGTTGAAAGGTTTAGACTGAAATCTAAACATGTCTGTATAACTCTCTCACTGAGCTGCTTCTAATATTGTTCTAAGTCTGCACTGGTCCAGGATATTTCAAACACAAGAACAATGATCACGATAAAGGTCCACTGTCTCATGCAAACTAGGCATACTGAATTTGGATTCTCATACCAAGAATAAAGAAAATAATATCCAAGTAGCCCAAAGTTCCTGTATTTCTCTACATGAGCGCTCTGGGAATAGAAATAAAACATTTCCAACCGTGGGACAATGTTCTGCCCTGCATGAAGTTATGACTGACAAATCAAAACAGAGAATACAAAAATAAACAAACTAGGTCACTTATCAAATTCTGTGCAGGAAAGGGTGAACTTGTTTCTTGGCCTGTGAGATCAGTGTGTGCAGAGGTCAGTGATAGCAAAAAATCATGAGTGAAGCAGTTGGTCCATTTTGACCAGAGCAGCAAAACTCTTTCCTCTTCTAGGGCTTGCTCACGACACATTCCAGTAGTGTGACATCTCCAATAGGAGGCTATTGTAGGGTAGAGTCCTGCATCAGGTTAGATACCCACGGTTCCCTGCGGTTGACCCGCCCCGCCCAAAATAAAACATTGATAAAATAAAATCAGCTGGCGGGTGGAATTAAAACATTTCAACCCGTGAGCCGGCTCGCGGTTCAGAACAATTATTTTGCGGGTCGTAAATGTTTTAAAATAAATATATTTTTTGACAAACCCAAGAGCTAGTTGAATTGTGTTGCGAAAACCATTAGGCTATGTGAGCAGTGAGGCAGACATAACCTAGGCTACCAGCCATGCAGCAAGAGAGCGGAACAGGGAACTGTCCATTAGTAGGCCTATTGTGTGGAGCTGAAACATCAACATTTGTCCACATGCAGATAAATATTCCCACCCGCCACGCGACAATACATTGCCAAGTAAATTTTCCCTGACTCCTAGCTCAGGCGAAACAGAATAAATAAAAAGAACGTTTATGATGGTGAAATACACTATCATGGAAAGTCAAATCCCCGGTTCGGAACGAATTTGGAGGACAACAACCCGGTAGATGTTTACACAGCCTGGAGAAGCGCAAGCAGGTACAGTGAGGGAAAAAGGTATTTGATCCCCTGCTGATTTTGTACGTTTGCCCACTGACAAAGAAATGATCAGTCTATAATTTTAATGGTAGGTTTATTTGAACAGTGAGAGACAGAATAACAACAACAAAATCCAGAAAAACGCATGTCAAAAATGTTATGAATTTATTTGCATTTTAATGAGGGAAATAAGTATTTGACCCCCTCTCAATCAGAAAGATTTCTGGCTCCCTGGTGTCTTTTATACAGGTAACGAGCTGAGATTAGGAGCACACTCTTAAAGGGAGTGCTCCTAATCTCAGCTTGTTACCTGTACAAAAGACACCTGTCCACAGAAGCAATCAATCAATCAGATTCCAAACTCTCCACCATGGCCAAGACCAAAGAGCTCTCCAAGGATGTCAGGGACAAGATTGTAGACCTACACAAGGCTGGAATGGGCTACAAGACCATCGCCAAGCAGCTTGGTGAGAAGGTGACAACAGTTGGTGTGATTATTTGCAAATGGAAGAAACACAAAATAACTGTCAATCTCCCTCGGCCTGGGGCTCCATGCAAGATCTCACCTCGTGGAGTTGCAATGATCATGAGAACGGTGAGGAATCAGCCCAGAACTACACGGGAGGATCTTGTCAATGATCTCAAGGAGGCTGGGACCATAGTCACCAAGAAAACAATTGGTAACACACTACGCCGTGAAGGACTGAAATCCTGCAGCGCCCGCAAGGTCCCCCTGCTCAAGAAAGCACATATACAGGCCCGTCTGAAGTTTGCCAATGAACATCTGAATGATTCAGAGGAGAACTGGGTGAAAGTGTTGTGGTCAGATGAGACCAAAATGGAGCTCTTTGGCATCAACTCAACTCGCCGTGATTGGAGGAGGAGGAATGCTGCCTATGACCCCAAGAACACCATCCCCACCGCCAAACATGGAGGTGGAAACATTATGCTTTGGGGGTGTTTTTCTGCTAAGGGGACAGAACAACTTCACCGCATCAAAAGGACGATGGACGGCGCCATGTAGGAGTGGCTCAAGAAGAAGCACATTAAGGTCCTGGAGTGGCCTAGCCAGTCTCCAGACCTTAATCCCATAGAAAATCTGGAGGGAGCTGAAGGTTCGAGTTGCCAAACGTCAGGCTCGAAACCTTAATGACTTGGAGAAGATCTGCAAAGAGGAGTGGGACAAAATCCCTCCTGAGATGTGTGCAAACCTGGTGGCCAACTACAAGAAACGTCTGACCTCTGTGATTGCCAACAAGGTTTTTTTATTTATTTTTACATGCGTTTTTCTGGATTTTTTTGTTATTATTCTGTCTCTCACTGTTCAAATAAACCTACCATTAAAATTATAGACTGATCATGTCTTTGTCAGTGGGCAAACGTACAAAATCAGCAGGGGATCAAATACTTTTTTCCCCTCACTGTATTTGTTTACAATATTTCAGTGAATTATCAGTTAATTATTTCATTAATTCAGGCTTTCATTCATTTAGACTATACAGCGGTCATATCATGTTTAAACCTGTGCAGCTGATAAACCTTTGAGTAGCTATTAGCCTACTAAATAAATGTAAGCTACTTTTGCAGCCTATAGCCTATTCGATTCTGGAAATTGATTATTTAAGTTTCAATTAAACTACTTGACCATCTAAACAATATTGAATGTAAAGGTATTGTTTTGTTATGTCGGCTATAGGCTTTCATTAGGTAAGAAGGCTTTTTTTCCAAAGCAATTTGAGTTGTCAATGTGCCGCATCGTGAAAATAAAACAGGCCTATCGTTCTTAATTCATGGCATGGTTTCCTTTCATCCAAATGTTGAATAGACATGCAGACAAATTCATTCATGCAGGGAATGGAATTAGCCTAATAGCCTACTACTCTGGATTTCTAAAAATAATTACATACATTTATGTTATTTGTCGGGTCATGGATCGGCTCTCGGAACAACTATGCAGGTGGGTCGGGTTGCGAAGAAAAATCTGTCCTGATGTCGGATATCGGGTGGGGCTCGGAATTGTTGTGGCCAGCGCGGGGTGGGTGCGGCTCCAAAAAACTGACCCGTGCAGGACTCTACTGTAGGGTAAGACAGGGGTGGGTGACACAGTAGATGTCCCACTGGGTTGAACGATGGCAGTGTAGACAGGACAGGTCCCCTAGAGACAACTAAATGCTCATTCAGGCTGAGAGATTGGGTCCAGAGAACACTCACTAGTCATGTAGCCTAGTACATGGTCGTCACTAGTTACCACAGCCAAAGTCATAAACCCCACCTATTTCTTCAATTGATATTCTTAAAATGTGATTTAACCCTAAACCCTAACCACACTGCTAACCTTATGCCTTACCGTACCCTTAAATGAAGACCAAAAACTACATTTTTGTTTTCATAGTTTCTACGATATCGCCAATTTTGACTTTGTGGATGTGCTATCTAGTAGAAACCCTAGTACATGCATGTGTGCATGTGTGATAACAGTCCTCTTTGACATAATAATAATAATAATAATAATATGCCATTTAGCAGACGCTTTTATCCAAAGCGACTTACAGTCATGCGTGCATACATTTTTTTTTTTTGTGTATGGGTGGTCCCGGGGATCGAACCCACTACCTTAGCGTTCCAAGCGCCGTGCTCTACCAGCTGAGCTACACATGTTTGTGTAACCACTTGTGTGACCTATTATACAACTTGATTGACTATTTTACAGCACTGTTATTTATAAATTGACAGTCTGTGGCAGAATACAATATCGCTGACTGAATGGAGCATATGGACTTTAATTGTCAAATGGAGAATGGCGCTGTTGTCGAGGTAACAAAGACTGGTCATACACATGCTTCACGTGCTGAAGTCATAAAGAGACAACAGTGCACTGGCATTTGCAGACAATGCTGGTCTTGACATTTCAGTCTTGTTATTGTTTTCATTGTGTAGAGACCGTCCATCCCCTCACCAGCATGTCTCCAATTAGAACACATCTATGGTGGAATAGCACAGTGTTTGCAACTATGGTGACCCAGAAGGTTAGTCCATGTTGGCATTGTCTACCAAGCATACCGATGACTCAGTCCGGGAGTAGGGCTGATGACTCAGTCCGGGAGTAGGGCTGATGACTCAGTCCGGGAGTAGGGCTGATGACTCAGTCCGGGAGTAGGGCTGATGACTCAGTCCGGGAGTAGGGCTGATGACTCAGTCCGGGAGTAGGGCTGATGACTCAGTCCGGGAGTAGGGCTGATGACTCAGTCCGGGAGTAGGGCTGATGACTCAGTCCGGGAGTAGGGCTGATGACTCAGTCCGGGAGTAGGGCTGATGACTCAGTCCGGGAGAAGGGCTGATGACTCAGTCCGGGAGAAGGGCTGATGACTCAGTCCGGGAGAAGGGCTGATGACTCAGTCCGGGAGAAGGGCTGATGACTCAGTCCGGGAGTAGGGCTGATGACTCAGTCCGGGAGTAGGGCTGATGACTCAGTCCGGGAGTAGGGCTGATGACTCAGTCCGGGAGTAGGGCTGATGACTCAGTCCGGGAGTAGGGCTGATGACTCAGTCCGGGAGTAGGGCTGATGACTCAGTCCGGGAGTAGGGCTGATGACTCAGTCCGGGAGTAGGGCTGATGACTCAGTCCGGGAGTAGGGCTGATGACTCAGTCCGGGAGTAGGGCTGATGACTCAGTCCGGGAGTAGGGCTGATGACTCAGTCCGGGAGTAGGGCTGATGACTCAGTCCGGGAGTAGGGCTGTGGCGGTCATTACATTTTGTCAGCCGGTTATTGTCATGCAAAAGACTGCTGGTCTCACGGTAATTGACCGTTAATTATCAAACACGTGTAGTATCTCCAGGCCTACAAGCCGCTGATGCGCACCTTTGCAACATCTACATTTTTTAAAAGTCTAATAAATCAATTGAATATACACCATCACAATAAATGCATTATTTATTTTAGGCAGGTCTAAAGAAACATTATGATATGAAGAAAATGTATTTCAGAAGAACAGAATATGAGTTGGCCTACTGTATGTTATCTGGCTATGCACCATGCCATAGGCAGTAGGCTTGTTCGTTTAACAGATAAGATACACTTATAAGTTCCATGCCATTATTTTATATTATATGATTTTATAGTAAGAAGAATATAACTGAACTTAGCTGAATAAAATCAAAACAATATTTTTCCCATTCCGGAGTGAGTGCTATGTGGCTATGTCGAGCGTGAAGGTGATCATTTGAAAAACAGGTCCTATACGATAGTTGTGAATGATACAAACCTTAGAATATCTTAGAAATCAAAACATATATGGGCTGCATGATGCGACTATAGGCTATTGATGAGAAAGTAGCAAAAAAGATTGCGCTCTGTTCCTTGCCTCAGGCTGCACAGCTGTTCTTTCATCAAGTGATCGTATTTTCACCCATCAGACTATTCTCAATTTAATCTTGTCTTTACTAATATGTAACATTTGTTTAGAATTACCCATTATCAAATGAGCAAGAACAGGGGCAGGGGAAAAAATACGTCCTCTGTATGCACTCGAACAGCGAATGGAAGCCGGGTGCTTTCCCGCCGGTCTGTTTTTTAATGCTGCCTGGCAGGCTACATCGGTTTTAAAGCGGACCATGTGCTTAATATGAACAGCTGAGAAATAAATATAAAAACACTTATTTCACTCCAGGCGTTAACCACTTTTTGAGGAGCATGCTCTCGCTGCGCGACAGGTGATATTCCGTCCAAACTCTTTATGCCGTGGGCTCTCCAACCTTGTTCCTGCAGCTACCCAGTGCTTACTTTGGGAAACCAAGTGAAATCTGTTCGGGAACATCAATACTAAAATGTTTTTCGCAACAAAACATTTCACTAAACAGTTGACTGCCCGTCTGCGCGCTCAAGAAAGGAATAAAGGAGAGAGAGGAGGAGATGGAAACGCATGGTGGTGAGATATTCTGTATAGCTAAAGTTAAAGTCACCAAATTAATTATGAAAATAAAAAATCCCTATTACTAGGCTATTCAAAATCGCCCCGCATAATCAAGGAACCAACTGCATCGCCTAGGGCTATACGTTCTCTCCCAGACTCGTGGATAGACATTTTGGAGCATAGCATAAGGTAACCAGTCCATCCTCAAAGGCGATTACTCAAATTTGTTTCATTTTGGAGTATAGGTTGGACCAATTATGTACCAAAGACATCTTCAATCAGTTTTGTTTTATGTTTTGCTGCCATGCGTAATATGTGGTAGGCTATGTATTGTATAGTGGCACAATCATTTTAATTCCGTATTTTTTTTTGGGGGGGGGCGTATGCATAAGCTCTAATATGTGTATGGGTGTTTTGAATTAATAATCACTGTAGAAAGCTGTCCATTTCGTTGCGTTAGGCTTTGAAACAACATCCACAACAACCATGTTTTACACTCAGTTTCAACCTGCTTTTGAACTTCTTTCTTCAAATTGATCACAGTGAGGTGAGTTTTAAAAGCATGATACTGTTTATACGTTTTTGATGTGATTTTCGATAGCATTTGCATTGATGTCAAAGTGGTTAGAGGGACAATAGAGACCTGAGTACCAGGCCATTAGGACCTGATGGTCGTTAGCGAGTTGGGTTCTACCAACGCATGTCCAGACTACATAACAGGAGATTACCGCAACTCAACAGTCACATGGAATTATGCTGCGGTCATGACTCATGACTGCCGGTGTGGTGGTAATACGGTCACTGCAACAGCCCTATCCGGTACTGCAGTTGTAAAAACTAACAAAAAACAGATTCAAGGAATTGCCGCATAGCTAGGCCACCCAATCACCCAAAATAACACAAAGAGTTCAGTCTAAACCTGCAATCTTATTGCCCAGAGTAACTCAAGGCAGTGTCACTAAATCCTTTGCCCACCCTTCCAAGTACTTAAGAGAGACCTCACAAAAGTGAAACAACAACGATTTCAGGCATCATTAAATCGGGTTTCAGGAGATCTGATCGCAAACTGTGGCGGGGTCAGACCCGGTGCCTTCTGACAGTCTTTGGACGGGTTGTTAACTGGAGTCTGATTCCAGGGAATGATGTTCCACATCTCCCTCCATGCATGGTGCACCAAGCCTCAGGTATGTTTCGTACATTTTTTCAATGTTTTAGCACTAGTTTTCCGCCTCCCTCGGCTTTAGGGTCAAACTGCCTTCTCACACACACACACACACACACGGACGCACTGACACACCGACACACACACTGACGCACCGACACACACACACACACTGACGCACCGACACACACACACACACTGACGCACACCGACACACACACACTGACGCACCAACACACACACACTGACACACACACCCCTGGAGTTTATCCATTGGGTATTATAGCACTGACCTACTTTATCAGGAGGGAAATATTCCATCCCAGAAATGATTGGTCTCCAATGAACAGCATACCAGTAGAACAATTACACCCACAGAGCCCTCTCAGCTTGCACATGTTCTCCAGCTCTTTCTCCGATCGCTCCACTCAACTCCCTCAGAGCCCACTGCGAGTGCTGGTAGCTGGTGAGGCGAACCAATGCTGAATCTGGAGGCTTAGCCTAATTGTTATGGAGACCTTTCTTTCTCTTTTCTATGCATGAGGAAAGCCCATTCACATAATTCTGAGATTGACAACCAAAGAGGCTATCCAGAGTTAACTAGTTAGGGCAGAGGATTTGGGCTTGTCAATTCACTGCGACTGTGGCTTGAATTATAGCTGTGGGCTGTCAAATTAGTGAAAGGGAGTAGAGGGTTTTAACGATAACAGTGTGGGAATACACTGGCTTTAGAGGAATGTTTCATCCATGACAAAAAAATAACATTTAATCACAAACCAACTGAGGGGTCCCGAAAAATGACATCACCATCTAAACTTACATTTGCACAGAGGAAATTGGCTGCTTTTGAATAGCAGAGTCAATTAAAAGTTCATGACAGTTCACTGTAGGAATGCAGGAAGGGAGCACATCATGTGACTAACTTCCTAATATGATAGATGACAAAAACATTTTTGGGCTGTACGCAACAGAAGCTAAACACAGCCTTAATAGAATTTCACTGGCAGATTTGATTAAATATTTTTCTCATTGTCCCAAAAATGTTTAGTCCTAATTTAAGAGGGATTTAGAAAGATAATTGAACTTCAGGCTAATCAACTAATGATCTGAAACTCAAAATACAGTATGTTAGACAGCCCATAATCAAAGGATGTCAATATGACTGTGAATGATACACTGAAACATTAGTGAGAAATAATTATGTGCAGGCTTAACGCAAACTGTACAAAACCATATGTTACACTAAAGCCTAATGCAAGTTAGCCTACTGCTCATTGAATTTGACAGCTCAACACTTGAGCAGAGCTCACAGGCTTGAATGGGATGGAGGATGATGTGGGTTAGGATTATGCACTGCTGCGTACCATATGGGGAGAGTTTATTTGAGTTTCAGAGCTTGCCACCACTTTCAATTTTAAAAGCTTCAGACGTAAACATGCATTTACATTCCATGTGTGACATCTTGACTCCATCGTATGTTTACCACAAGCAGACTGTTTCCTGCCTTTCACCAGAGGAACCTCCACGTCTGGTGCCATCATGTTGAAACGCTGAAGTTCTACAGAAGTGACATCAACCCATCAGTCAAAAACCCCAACACTGCTTCAGACCAGCCTATGGCCTAGATAGACAGTTCAACACTCCTTGTCTAGGCTAATGGTATGCATAACACTAAGTCTCAACTCAATCTTCCAGTTTTAACTGACTGTCAACATCACATAAACACAAATTATACTATAGGTACACATCACCCCTCTGCAATATAAACAAACAGTTGGGTAATGAATCAAAGGACACAAACAAAATGAATGAACTTGGTCCTCATTACTATAACTGACGAATTGAACACAGCGCTGTGAGCTTAGCGGTTTGAGCCAAGAGGTCAAAGGCCAACAAAACACCAGAGATGCTTGAATCTGAGCCAGGTCCACTTCCCCTCCTCCAACCGACACTACAGTCTACAGACATTTAACATTCATTTGTGCTGTTTTCAGTAGGAAGCAATACCGTTCTGAAACAGGAAGAGGAAGCCAATTAACAGTCAATCAGGGTTCTGTTTGAGCACAGTCTCTTGGAAATACTCTGAACGTGAGCCAGGAGTGTCAGTTCAACAGTTATAGACCCTGGAGAGTAAGTTCATTATCACCAGGGGCATCTCGCGCAATATCTTTTACCTCAGTGAGGTGCCTCAAGGTCTTCCCACTCATTTTGGCTCCAGCTTAGAACAATCGCAACAATAACCAGACCCAGGTTACGGTTATGACGTCCTCCCACATGTCCCCTATACATTATCTACCCCTTTCTCACAGATCTTAAATGGAAGGCTCCCATTTTACCAGTGTACCTACATTGTCCAGCAGACTAATGACAATTATCGCCTACGCTCACAGGACTGCATCTCCTTGACGGTGCCTAAAGCATAATGTCCACCAGATGCGTCAAACTCTTGCCGCACTAGACTGTGGTGCGTTTAATATTTTCAACTTGTGCGTTGCTTAACCGTGCGGTGGTACAAACAGAAGTTCATAAACAGTCAAGCCTGTTAGCTAACTACAAAGCTAACCACTGCTATATACGGTTGAAGTCGGAAGTTTACATACACTTAGGTTGGAGTCATTAAAACTTGTTTTTCAACCACTCCACAAATTTCTTGTTAACAAACTATAGTTTTGGCAAGTCGGTTAGGACATCTACTTTGTGCATGACAGAAGTAATTTTTCCAACAATTGTTTACATTCAGTTTATTTCACTTATAATTCTCTGTATCACAATTCCAGTGGGTCAGAAGTTTACATACACTAAGTTGACTGTGCCTTTAAACAGCTTGGAAAATTCCAGAAAATGATGTCATGGCTTTAGAAGCTTCTGATAGGCTAATTGACATCATTTGAGTCAATTGCAGGTGTACCTGTGGATGTATTTCAAGGCCTACCTTCAAACTCAGTGCCTCTTTGCTTGACATCATGGGAAAATCAAAATAAATCAGACAAGACCTCAGAAAGAAAATTGTAGACCTCCACAAGTCTGGTTCATCCTTTCAGCAGTTCAGCAATTTCCAAACACCTGAAGGTACCACGTTCATCTGTACAAATAATAGTACACAAGTATAAACACCATGGAACCACGCAGTCGTCATACCGCTCAGGAAGGAGATAAGTTCTGTCTCCTAGAGATGAACGTACTTTGGTGTGAAAAGGGCAACTCAATCCCAGAACAACAGCAAAGGACCTTGAGAAGATGCTGGAGGAAACAGGTACAAAAGTATCTATATCCACAGTAAAAACAAGTCCTATATCGATATAACCTGAAAGGCCGCTCAGCAAGGAAGAAGCCACTGCTCCAAAACCACCATAAAAAAGCCAGACTACAGTTTGCAACTGCACATGGGGACAAAGATCGTACCTTTTGGAGAAATGTCCTCTGGTCTGATGAAACAAAAATAGAACTGTTTGGCCATAATGATCATCGTTATGTTTGGAGGAAAAAGGGGGTGCTTGCAAGCCGAAGAACACCATCCTAACCGTGAGGCACGGGCTGGCAGCATCATGCTGTGGGGGTGCTTTGCTGCAGGAGGGGCTGGTGCACTTCACAAAATAGATGGCATCATGAGGAAGGAAAATTATGTGGATATATTGAATCAACATCTCAAGACATCAGTCAGGAAGTTAAAGCTTGGTCGCAAATGGGTCTTCCAAATGGACAATGACCCCAAGCATACTTCCAAAGTTGTGGCAAAATGGCTTACGGACAACAAAGTCAAGGTATTGGTGTGGCCATCACAAAGCCCTGACCTCAATCCTATAGAAAATGTGTGGGCAGAACTGAAAAAGCATGTGCAAGCAAGGAGGCCTACAAACCTGACTCAGTTACACCAGCTCTGTCAGGAGTAATGGGCCAAAATTCACCCAACTTATTGTAGGAAGCTTGTGGAAGGCATTTCACATTCTTAAATAAAGTGGTGATCCTAACTGACATAAGACAGGGAATGTTTACTAGGATTAAATGTCAGGAATTGTGGACAAACTGAGTTTAAATGTAGTTGGCTAAGTTGTATGTAAACTTCTGACTTCAACTGTAGCATACCTAAGAAATTGCCAGCACCTAGCTCCCACTTCCCAGCTAATTATTTCACATTCAACTGACCAGGTAATCCAATCGTATTGGCAATGTGTCTCCCTGCAGCATTTTTAGCATGGAGGTCCCAGCAGTAATCGGCACTTTGGTCAAACAAGGCAGGGAACCCAGAGACAGCGAAAACGACCTTCTCCATGCTGCAAACCATTCTCCAGGCTTGCAAAGCACATGTACGTCAAGTATGGAAAATGCGGACGAGACATCTGGCAAAAACATACAGCAAAACTCATGCGCATCTGGTGGACACACGGCGTAAGGCCCGTACAGAGCTAGATAGAAAAGTGTACATGGAACGAGCTACAAAAAGGACTTAAACTACAGGAGCTCGTCTCCTTCAATTATTTTAGTTCGATTTTACCCTATGGTGAAAAATGATTTAGGGGGTTGTCAATCTTTTGACCCCTACACTAGTAACCAAAAGGTTGCTGGTTCGAATACCAGAGTAGACAAGGTGAAAAATCTGTCGATGTGCTCGAGCAAGGCACTTAACCCTAATATGCTCCGGGGCGCCGTACTATGGCAGACCGTGTAAAACAACACATTTCACTGCACCTGTATGTGACAATACAAAAAAATGTTTTTCTGTTGAACCACTCCTCCCCAAAACCAATATGCCTGTTCAATGTGTGTAAAGTGATGTTTTTAAACTGTAGTGCTTTGTGTTTTATGTTGTAAATGTTTGAAACTTTGTGTGCTACTATTTTGGCCAGGTCTCTCTTGCAAAATAGATAAAGTATTTCATCTTCCCAGCAGCTTGTTGTGAGGAGATGTGGCGATGCACTTTCACAGTTGCCTAGTGCCTACGTTTCATCCCTTCAAGTCACTAGAACCCCCCCCCCCCCCCCAGCACGAGGAGCATCCATCTCTAAAGCCGAGTAGCATCTTAAGAATGGGGGGGGATGACAAAATGTGCATAAGTGGGAAGCTATGCATAACTGCTTGCATGAGAAGAGAGTTGATGCTTCCCTTTAGAAGTGTTTGTTTTGTGAGAGGTGAAGGCAGACGATGTAGTGCAAGAGAAGCTGCTATGTGAAAGATAGCTAAAGCACTGAATGCTGCATTTGCAGGACAGAATGAAAATGATTAAGCAGGCTAGTTAGCTATTAAGCAAGTTAATAAAAAACATTGCTGAAAGGTCCATTAATTACTCTGAGAGTAGCCCATTAAAACCGCAGCCTTAGTGGCCTTTAGCACAGGGTATTCATTACTTTTTAATCTATAGCCTATGGATTCAGAGCTTTGTCAGCGTTATGTTTAATTGCATTCTCGTTGCACTTAATTGCATCTACACAAGGGCAGGGCATGAACCTACCCTGGCTGAAATAATTTGTCTGTCAAGCACAGTGAAAGCAGTTATGTATTAGTTGTCATGTCCTCATGTTGTTTCTCACATTACTTGGGCATGATGTGCTCCCAGCGGAGCAAAATCAAAGCTTTGCAGAGCAGAAGTGTGTGTGCATGTGCACACGCGTGTGAAAATCCTTCCAAATGTGTTAGTATAAGCCGCCGACACATGCAATGCACTCAATTACCCCCATCCAAGTGAATGGACATGGGTAGAATGAGAAGGCTGTGTGACACACATTGGGGACCAGAGGTCAGTGAAAGGCTGGGGGTGTTGGGATGAGAAGGAACACTGAACTTGATTCCTGCCTGGTTGGACTGAGCATAGCTGACAGATCTGACAGAGTAGCCTCTCGCAATGCACAGGAAAGAGACAGAAACAGGAAAGGAAAGTGCGTGACAAGGAGTGACCTGCGAGAAACGATCTAATGTCCTAAAAAGGGAAATGTTTGGTAAACACACAGATGTGACTGGATGATCTTTAGCATAGCTTAGGTTAGTATTCTACCTCCCTTCGTCCTGGTTCAATTATCAGTTATGCAATGCAGGTAAGTGTGTCAATAAAGTCCAGCTTATGAAATGTACAGTAATGGAAAGCAATTTCAACTCTTCTACGGTTGGGGATGTAGTGAAAGGCAGGTTATTGTGTATGTTGTGGTTTCTTGCTGATTCCATGTGAGACTTGATGTAGGCCTAGAACAAACCCCCCTCTTCAGAAAAGCTTTCAACAAGGCCTTAGTCTCAGGAAAGCGTGTGCTTTATTGTCAGGAAAGTGTGTGTGTAATGCAGGTGTGGTTGTTCCGCTCCAAGCTGCTGCCTTCAGGAGGTTCAGCCAAACTTTTTCCACAATTCACCAGCATTAGGCTGCCACCGATGACTGACTTACCGGTTAAAGGAGTTCTGCCTTTGTATAGTCCTCCAAAAAACATATTACCTTCTCTCTAAGCACTGGGCAGAACTAATAAGATACATAAAGAGGATGCATCTTATGTAATACTGTAATAAAAAATACAATTTCCAACATTCTTTCCTGGGGGAATTTTGACCTGCAGTATTCTTTGAAGGAGTCCGTTACACTAATTTACTACTAATGCTTTGCCTGGGGTGTTCAATTAGGTATAGCCAATCTGCAAACAGTCTCTGAAAAGGAGAAGTTCACAGTTTTAGCTTTGGACAAAGAGCTATATTACATAAATGCAGCAAATGTTGTCAGACTCAATAATTGAAAGGCTATATCAAATGAAAGTCGAGTTGAATCCTATTCCACACCCCACTGAGTTACCGTGCCATCCTGTCAGAGCTAAATGACTGCTACCTGCCCAGTCACAGGCAGGCCATGCAAATGAGAGAGCATGATGATTCACTACAGGGTTGGATAGCTGCAACAGCTGCTCTACGGGATCATTTGCATAATGACAGAGCACTTCAGCATGATGAGAAAACAGAACTTAAACAAATTAGCATGCCCTGGCATTAATGCTGATGCGGGGGTGGAGAGTAGCGTTATGATCAGAAGCTCCACTGGTGGTGTGATCACGTAGAGATGTTATTTGCGTTGGTTTCTAATGCCCTGCTATGATGGGGACTGAAAACTGTGATCTAGGCCCACCTGTTTTGTACAGCTCTGAGCTCAGACTGTAATGGAAGTGGTAGAGGTGGTACAAGCAGATAAGGCTCTCTTATTTGTGGATGGCAACTTAAAACCACACTCGTAGTAGCACTGCCTGCCATTGAAAAAGGCTTGTCAAGAGGGAGCTATGATGAAGATTTAGTTGTCCTTACCTCTCCTTTCCTCAAGGCAATGTTTCTGTCCCACTCTCCTCTATCTCAAGTGGAGACTCAAAGAACTTAGTGCTGATGGCAAAATCTCTTTCCTGTTGCCTCCCCTACTTCACAGCAAAGCTTACTCACTATTCGAAAACTGCTGAGCTTTTAGTCAATCCTAATCGCATGCTTTAAAGCGGTTTATGAAGGCCAGTCAGCGAGGCAGGCACTGAGGCACATACTCTGGGAATGTCCCCCCCCTCCACATGGACTCACTCCTCAGACACAGCAGAGAGCTGCAGCTGTTAGGAGCCAGGATGCAGAGCTGGATTAGATTATGGTAAGGAGAGCTTGGGGGTGTGTGAGTGGACAAGACTCCCACATAAAAACCACACTGCACACACTCACCATAACACAACGGGTTAAACATTTCCATTATATTTACACTGAACAAAAATATAAAAACGCAACATGCAACAATTTCAATGAATTTACTGAGTTACAGTTCATAGAAGGAAATCTCAGAAGCTCCCACAGCTGAAGAAGACGGATGTGGAGGTCCTGGGCTGGTATGGTTACACGTGGTCTGCCAAATGTACAGCCAAATTCTCTAAAACGACGTTGGAGGCAGCTTATGGTACAGAAATTAACATTACATTCTCTAGGAACAGCTCTGGTGGACCTTCCTACAGTCAGTATGCCAATTGCACACTCCCTCAAAACTTGAGACATCTGTGGCATTGTGTTGTGTGACAAAACTGCACATTTTAGAGTGGCCTTTTAGTGTCCCCAGTACAAGGTGCACCTGTGTAATGAGCATGCTGTTTAATCAGCTTCTTGATATGTCACACCTGTCAGGTGGATGGATTATCTTGGCAAAGGAGAAATGCTCACTAACAGGGATGTAAACACATTTCTGCATAAAACATGTCTGGGATCTTTTATTTCAGCTCATGAAACATGGGACCAACACTCTACTGTGTCTTGCATGATTCTCAGAGTGAAATAAAGCAGCAGTTATAATAGCAACCATACTTGTCTGAGCAGCATAAACTACACACACAGAGAGACAGAGAGACAGGGAGCGAGCGAGCGAGCAATGTTCCTCGTGTTCTCCAGTCGCTGAATATCGCCTGCTGTCTCTGCTGATTTGCTACACGTCCTGACACAATCTGCATCGAAACTTGCAGCGCCTTTTTCATTTGTCCACATTTCTTAGCTCAAAAGACAATCCACCATCCATCAACGCTGGCACAGACACACACACACACACACTCAAACGCAGGCACACACAGCTCCAACCACAGACTTGCTGCCCTTTAATAACTAAGCTTATATTCAGTGTAGATTAGACAAAGATCATAGACACAGATCATCTCCTTGCACAACAGAAAATGCTGTGGAACTAGGCCTATAGTACTTTCTAAAGAAAATGAACTATAGTTGCTCAAAAGTACTACTTTTTCTGGGTAAAACTTTAACAAAACAAGGGGAAACGGGGGACATGTGCAAGTTGTAACAACAGGACACATGGGAGTCTGGGAGAGAGCAACAGAACAGAATAATAAATAGATCGGAGTCTGCCTTTCACTAAGAGGGCTTACCATACATGCATAGCTGAGCATCTCTCTGAGATGGGGACAATAAAGAGGGATGAGGAAGATATCTGCTTTTCCTGCTGCCTTGTATCCGTCTCCATCCCAGGCTTTACTGCTTCATAACTACATCTCTGCTTTCTCTCCCCAGCTCTCCACATGAGACCAACTGAAAGAAAGTCTGGAGAAAGCAGAGGAACAATGGCTGATCTCACCAGGACCTCTAATCAGAGTTCAAGGCCAGTGTTAGAATGACAGTCAAGTCCCTGCTGTTGGGCAAGAAGAGGAATTCCTGGTAATTACACTCATGTCCTGCTCTGATCATTAGAGAAGTCCTGTTAGGGACAACACACCATCTTGATACAGTGTTTATGAAGTAGACCGAGGAATGAGGGCTTAGCGTTATGACAGCCAGGCAGGCATCAATAGGGATTAGGCTAGAAGTTTACCACAATGCCTTGGGCTCGGCTGAGACTGGCAGAGGGTGAAAGGTAGGAAATACACTGCAAATCTAAAACACATTAGAGTTGAGGACAGCAGTTGAGTACTGTACTGACTAGCACCCTGTCTGATAGATAGCTGGTTCCTCTCAGCTGAACAGAGGGGACAGAGAGGACAGCCAGGAGGACTCCAATGGCCTGAGGGGCTGGAGAGAGACAACAGTACGGAGCTCTCTGTATATGAGCTCTGTCGTCCTCCGGTGTTCCTGTGAACTGAAACCTGCAGTCATAACAAACATAGGCAGCAGGCGACACAGAGAGGGGGCTGTGGTTCCACTGTGTACGCAGGCAGGCAGGCAGGAAATGATGCCCTGAGGGGTGTCTATCACCAGGAAGCAGCTGGTATCCTCCAGGTGTGTGGATGGTGGTCCTTGTGTGGGGACCAGGCTATGCCGCTTGCATCTACAGTATACTGAACAAAAAAATAAACGAACATGTAAAGTGTTGGTCCCATGTTTCATGAGCTGAAATAAAAGATCCCCGAAATGTTCCATTCAGACAAAAACCTTATTTCGCTCAAATGTTGTGCACAAATTTGTTTACATCCCTGTAGTCCTTTGCCAAGAGAGTTTTCATCTATATTTTTTGTAGCCGTCTATTTACCACCACAAACCGATGCTGGCACTTAGACCGCACTCAACGAGCTGTATAAGGCCATAAGCAAACAAGAAAATGCTCAAACAGAACCAGCGCTCCTAGTGGCCGGGGACTTTAATGCAGGGAAACTTAAATCCGATTTACATTTCTACCAGCATGTCACATGTGCAACCAGAGGGAAAAAAAACTCTAAACCACCTTTACTCCACACACAGAGACGCATGCAAAGCTCTCCCTCGCCCTCCATTTGGCAAATCTGACCATAATTATATCCTCCTGATTCCTGCTTACAAGCAAAAACTAAAGCAGGAAGTACCAGTGACTCGCTCAATATGGAAGTGGTCAGATGAAGTGGATGCTACGCTACAGGACTGTTTTTCTAGCACAGACTGGAATATGTTCCGGGATTCATCCAATGGCTTGAGGAGTATACCACCTCAGTCACCGGCTTCATCAATAAGTGCATCTACGACGACGTCCCCACAGTGACCGTACGAACATATCTCAACCAGAAGCCATGGATTACAGGCAACATCCACACCGAGCTAAAGGCTAGAGCTGCCGCTTTCAAGGAGCGGGACACTAATCCGGACACTTGTAAGAAATCCCGCTATAACCTCAGACGAACCATCAAACAGGCAAAGTGTCAATACAGGACTAAGATTGAATCCTACTACACTGACTGACACTCGTCGGATGTGGCAGGGCTTACAAACTATCACAGACTACAAAGGGAAACCCAGCCGCGAGCTGCCCAGTGACGCGAGCCTACCAGACGGGCTAAATTACTTCTATGCGCGCTTCGAGGCAAGCAACACTGAAGCATGCATGAGAGCGCCAGCTGTTCAGGACGACTGTGTGATCACACTCTCCGTAGCTGATGTGAGCAATACCTATAAAAATGTCAACATTCACAAGGCTGCGGGGCCAGACGGATTACCAGGACGTGTACTCAGAGCATGCGCGGACCAACTGGCAAATGTCTTCACTGACATTTTAAACTTCTCCCTGACAGAATCTGTAATACATACATGTTTAAAGCAGACCACCATAGTCCCTGTGCCCAAGAAAGCAAAGGTAAACTGCCTAAATGACTACCGCCCCGAAGCACTAACGTCGGTAGCCATGAAGTGCTTTGAAAGGCTGGTCATGGCTCACATCAACACCATCATCCAGGAAACGCAAGACCCACTCCAATTCGCATACCGCCCCAACAGATCCACAGATGACGCAATCTCTATTGCACTCCACACGGCCCTTCCCCACCTGGTCAAAAGGAACACCTATGTGAGAATGCTGTTAATTGACTACAGCTCAGCATTCAACACCATAGTGCCCCACAAATCTCATCACTAAGCTAAGGACCCTGGGACTAAACACCTCGCTCTGCAACTGGATCCTGGACTTCCTGACGGGCCGCCCCCAGGTGGTAAGGGTAGGCAACAACACAGCCACGCTGATTCTCAAAACGGGGACCGCTCAGGGGTGTGTGCTTAGTCCCCTACTGTACTCCCTGTTCACCCACGACTGTGTGGCCAAACACGACTCCAATACCATCATTAAGTTTGCTGACAACACAACAGTGGTAGGCCTGATCACCGACAACGATGAGACAGCCTATAGGGAGGAGGTCAGAGACCTAGCAGAGCGGTGACAGAACAACAACCTCTGCCTTAACGTGAGCAAGACAAAAAGAGATGATCGTGACCTACAGGAAAAGGAGGGCCGAACACGCCCCCATTCACATCGACGGGGCTGTAATAGAGCAGGTAGAGAGTTTCAAGTTCCTTGGTGTCCACATCACCAACAAACTATCCAAACACACCAAGAAAGTCATGAAGATGGCACGGCAACGCACTTTTCCCCCACAGGAGACTGAAAAGATTTGGCATGGGTCCCCAGATTCTCAAAAAGTTCTACAGCTTCCCCATCGACAGCATCCTGACTGGTTGCATCACCGTGTGGTTTGGCAACTACTCGGCATCCGACCGTAAGGCGCTACAGAGGGTAGTGCGTACAGCCCAGTACATCACTGGGGCCAAGCTTCCTGCCATCCAGGACCTCTATACTAGGTGTCAGAGTAAGGGCCAAAAAATTGTCAAAGACTCCAGTCACCCAAGTCATAGACTCTTCTCTCTGCTACCGCAAGGCAAGCGGTACCGGAGCGCCAAGTCTAGGTCCAAAAGGCTCCTTAACAGCTTCTACCCCCAAGCCATAAGACTGCTGAACAATTAGTAAATGGCCACCCGGACTTACACTGCTGCTACTAGCTGTTTATTATCTATGCATAGTCACTTTACCCCTACCTACATGCAGTGGCGACCCGTCATTCATGGCAGGTGTGGCAGATCCCCACCTGTTTTGAGCCCCACCTGTTCAGCTAAGACATTTTTTTAAATAATAATTGTTGCCTGTTTTGAATGTTATTTTGTCATTAATACGTGTCACATATCAGTTAAAAAGAAAAAAAAGAAATCTAGTTAATAAAGCCACATACAAACAAACAGTCTCTTTTTTGCTTTCTTGAGTAAGGCAGCTCCAAAATGCAGGTGTTTCAGCCTAGCTCAGTGCTTTCTGTGGTGGTGGGGCAGCCAACGGAAAATACGGAGCGTAAGAGTTGGCAATGTTCTCTAGTTGCGCCGTGATTGGCTCAGTGTTCTGTCACTCATGGGGACACTACGTCACCACTAAATCTACGGGTAGAGGTAGAAAATTCAAGTCCCTTGGGTGCTGCCATAGAATTACATTAGAAGTGCCCATCCAAGAAGGCTGAAGGTCATTGTCCACAGATAAAATTATGTCAAATCACATATCTACCATAGCTTTGACTGGACTGAACATGTCAATGTCATACTTTCAAAATCTTAGCTAGCAAGCTAGACAAGCAGTCATCATCATGAATCACGTCGACAATCTACTGGCAAAACCTTTTCAATCCTTGTCATATGAAGATAAATTATAGATAAAACGTATCTGTGCTCAACGGCCTTTGGACATAAACATTACACAACAAGTTGGAAATCGCAAATTCAACAATGAGTGGTTTGGAAGGAATCAGTGGCTACCTGCAAGCATTGCAAAGCAATCACTAGCCTGCTATTCAGTGGAGTGAGTGTGTGGTCCAAGTCTGGGTATAAGGGTCTCTTTTCCAAGCTTAAAAAGGATAAACGTTCAACACCATGGGCCAGAAAAGGTTGAATACATTGGCCATGCTGTCAATCCAGCATGACTTCTGCCCATTGAAAACATCACATCTCAGACTTCAGTGAGTTCAAGACAACTGGGAACTCTGAAAAAAAAAAAATCAAAGTCGGGAACTCAGCCCTCTTTCTAGAGCTCCGACCTGAAGATCACTGACGTCATGATTCAACCTTATTGTTCCCAGTTGTCTTGAAACCACCATAAATCCAGAGAATGCCAGACTTTGATGACAAAGTTTGATTACAAATTGTGCCCACAAGAAGGACTACCGTGCCACCTTCCTGTTCAAGTGAGCACAGCACAACAAGGCGAGTCCAAAAATGTATTGTATACTGCTGCATAAATGATGTAATATACCAGGGAGATATGTATACTGTAGCTAAGAAAGTAATACTAAGTGTATGTTTTGTAGTAAGCTGTTAGTAGCCCATGTGCCTCACCCTAATAATTTGGTCCCTTTTCCCCCTCATAACTTAGCCTACTGTTCTGACTTGGTGGTGCACATGTAGCCAATAGCTTGTTTTAGAGAAATATAATCATCGATATATTGTAAGAGCTTTCATTGTCTGCTTATATGCCCCCTTGTACATTTCAAAAGTGCTGAACAAATAGTTACATTGACTACGTCCGTCCTAGCTCACTCATTGTCTTAATCGAAATCACGATTGCCTCTTATCCGCTCGTCGTCCCCTTATGCCATAGTTTGTACATCTCAATTGTCAGTAGAAACCACATTTGTTGAAGCTAGTCAGCCATATCAGCTATGTTTTTTTTTTAAAGGCAGTAAATGAGGCTGAATGAACTGCTTCGCTGCCAGACAAGGCTCTGCTAATAGCCAGGTGTAGCAGTGGGAAGGATTTACATTTACTCCATGGTGCTGAAAAGAAAGTTCTGCTTTTGGGACAACTTTATGTAGGCCCTAACCGTTTGTGGGCACCGTTTGTCACCGTTATAGTGCAATTCATGTATTGTTTAGTGTTGTGTAGTGACTTTCCTGGCATGTATAAAAAATAAATAATTGTTGACTTTTTCCCACCAAGATTTACATGTTAAAATCGCCACTGCCTACATGTAGAAATTACCTCGACTAACCTGTACCCCCACACATTGACTCGGTACCTCACGTATATAGTCTTGTTTTTATTATTTTGTGTTACTTTTTATTTAATTTTTTACTTTATTTTTTACTTTAGTTTATTTAGTAAATATTTTCTTAACTATGTCTTTAACTGAATTGTTGGTTAAGGGCTTGTAAGTAAGCATTTAACGGTGTTGTATTCGGCGCATGTGACCAACAAAATTTCATTTGATTTGAAGATAATCCATCCACCTGACAGGTGTGGCACCTTGTGCTTGGGACAATAAAAGGCCACTAAAATGTGCAGTTGTGTCACAAGATGTCTCAAGTTGAGGGAACGTGCAGTTGGCATGGTGACTTCAGGAATGTCCACCAGAGATGTTGCCAGAGAATTTAATGTTAATTTCTCTACCATAAGCCAATGTTGTTTTAGAGAATTTAGCAGTACATCCAACCGGCCTCCCAAACGCAGACCACGTGTATGGCGTTGTGTGGGAGAGCAGTTTGCTGATATCAACATTGTGAACAGAGTGCCCTATGGTGGCGGTGGGGTTATGGTATTGGCAGGCGTAAGCTACGGACAACAAACACAATTGCATTTTATCGATAGCAATTTGAATGCACAGAGATACCGTGACGAGATCCTGAGGCAAATTGTGAGGGCCATTTTTTGTAATGGTATCTGTGACCAACAGATGATATCTGTATTACCAATCATGTGAAATCCATAGATTAATGAATTTATTTCAATTGACTGATTTCCTTATATGAACTGTAACCTCAGTAAAATGTTTGAAATTGTTGCAGGTTGCGTTTATATTTTTGTTCAGTACATACACACACACACACACACACACACATACATACATAAATACATACATACATACACACGCACACACACTACCGTTCAAAAGTTTGGGCATCCCGGAGTCGCCGCTTCACTGTTGACGTTGAGACTGGTGTTTTGCGGGTACTATTTAATGAAGGACCTGTTTCTCAAACTAGACACTAATGTATTTGTCCTCTTGCTCAGTTGTGCACCGGGGCCTCCCACTCTTTCTATTCTGGTTAGAGCCAGTTTGCGCTGTTCTGTGAAAGCAGTAGTACACAGCGTCGTACGAGATATTCAGTCACATGGAATAGCCTTCATTTCTCAGAACAAGAATAGACTGACGAGTTTCAGAAGAAAGTTATTTGTTTCTGGCCATTTTGATCCTGTAATCGAACCCACAATTGCTGATGCTCCAGATACTCAACTAGTCTCAAGAAGGACAGTTTTATTGCTTCTTTAAATCAGCACAACAGTTTTCAGCTGTGCTAACATAATTGCAAAATGGTTTTCTAATGATCAATTAGCCTTTTAAAATGATCAACTTGAATTAGCAAACACAACGTGCCTTTGGAACACAGGACTGGTGGTTGCTGATAATGGGCCTCTGTACGCCTATGTAGATATTCCACAAAAAATAAGCTGTTTCCAGCTACAATAGCCATTTACAACATTAACAATGTCTACACTGTATTTCTGATCAATTTGATGTTATTTTTAAATGGACAAAAAAATTGCTTTTCTTTCGAAAACAAGGACATTTCTAGTGACCCCAAACTTTTGAACGATAGTGTCTATCTATCTGCGGAAAAAATTAAGAGACCACTGCAAAATGATCAGTTTCTCTGGTTTTACTATTTATAGTAAAACATGTATGCACTCACTAACTATAAGTCGCTCTGGATAAGAGCGTCTGCTAAATGTAAATGTAAAAATGTATAGGTATGTGTTTGGGTAAAAATTACATTTTTGTTTTATTCTATAAACTACTGACAACATTTCTCCCAAATTCCAAATAAAAATATTGTCATTTAGAGCATTTATTTGCAGAAAATGACAACTGGTCAAAATAACAAAAAAGGATGCAGTGTTGTCAGACCTCGAATAATGCAAAGAAAATAAGTTAATGTTCATTTTTAAAACAACACTAATGTTTTAACTTAGGATGAGTTCAGAAATCAATATTTGGTGGAATAACCCTGATTTTCAATCACAGCTTTCATGCGTCTTGGCATACTCTCCACCAATCTTCCACATTGATGTTGGGTGACATTATGCCACTCCTGGCGCAAAAATTCATCCATCTTCCTCTTGATCACATTCCAGAAGTTTTCAATGGGGTTCAGGTCTGGAGATTGGGCTGGCCATGACAGGGTCTTGATCTGGTGGTCCTCCATCCACACCTTGATTGACCTGGCTGTGTGGCATGGCGCATTGTCCTGCTGGAAAAAACAATCCTCAGAGTTGGAGAACAATGTCAGAGCAAAAAGGAAGCAAGTTTTCTTCCAGGAAACAACCTTGTACGTGGCTTGATTCATGCGTCCCTCACAAAGACAAATCTGCCCGATTCCAGCCTTGTTGAAGCACCCCCAGATCATCACCAATCCTCCACCAAATTTCACAGTGGGTGCGAGACACTGTGGCTTGTAGGCCTCTCCAGGTCTCCGTCTAACCATTAGACGACCAGGTGTTGGGCAAAGCTGGAAATTGGACTCATCAGAGAAGATGACCATACTCCAGTCCTCTACAGTCCAATCCTTATGTTTTTTTGCAAACCTCAGCCTGTCTCTTCTTTGCTTCTCATTGATGAAGGGCTTTTTTTCTAGCTTTGCACGACTTCAGCACTGCCCCTAGGAGCCTGTTTCGAACCGTCCTCGCCGTGCACTTCACCCCAGCTGCCATTTGCCATTATTTTTGTAGGTCACTTGATGTCATCCTACGGTTGTTAAGTGACATTCGAATGACTTGGTGGTCATCCTGGTCAGTAGAAAATCATTTCTGCCCTCTGCCGGTCTGTAGCTTTGTTGTCCCCAATGTCTGCTGCTTGACCTTGTGATAGATTAATTTGTGTATTAAAAATAATGACTAAAGGATTTCACCCCAAATACAGTAGAAATGTGTATACGATATTCAAATTATCATGTAGTGTCAACCCACTAACAGAGGGGGTACTAAACATTCAAGGGTAAAGAAGAAGGCGGGAACTGTTTAAGAAAGCCACCTAAAGGTGGGAGGAGCATAGTGCCTTTGTTTGTCAAGAAGTATAAAAACAGTATGTATGTGTTTTTAGCGCCAGAGCTCTCTCCATGAATAAATATACAGATAATACTTGTTGGTTGTGGACCTTGAATCATTGATGATTAAAACCAGAGCCTTACAACCTCTGGTAATGATTCAAGCTTAGGTTGAATTAGAGATAGAAATTCACATGACAGATTGGTCCTTCGAGCCGGATCTTAAATACATCTTTATCATTCTGAAGACACCGAAACCTGTGCACGGGCGGGTGATAGCATCCGTGAATGAGTCCTGGCCTTCGACGTTAAGGTTATAAACAGGCCGGTGATTACTCTTTATGAACGATAAAGACGTTAACGAGTTTGACAAATTATTTGAATCCAAACTACAAGGAAAAGGTCAGTAATTTTTATTCATGGTTTTTGGTGAAATGATTTGAACTTGTATAAGAATAGTGATTCTTGTGAAAGGGCAGAGAATAGTTACCAAAGTCAAAGGAAGTAATAATTATTACGAAACAGGGAGGGTCCGCAATTGATCCTAGGTAAATAGCTATTACAAAAATAAACTAGTCCGAAATGACATGGAGTGAATTGCAATCACAAATGTAAACTAGTTAATATTGTCATTGTACGAATTGCAGTATGACAGTATAAACAGGGAAATAATTATCATCGTGTGAGATAGATGTGTCAGGAGTAGCGTATACGACTGGGGATTTGCTAGAACTTTGCAAACAAGTTTAGCAAATGATTGTATAAGGTCGTATATGTGTGAGACTTAATCCATCGGGAGACGTGATCATTATTTCAAGGAAGGAGAAAAAAATAAGTCGCGTGAGAAAAATTGGGTAACACTCTTTTCATGAAACCGGAGTTTTAAATAGAAACT
Organism: Coregonus lavaretus; assembly: GCF_964263955.1. Taxonomy (NCBI): domain Eukaryota; kingdom Metazoa; phylum Chordata; class Actinopteri; order Salmoniformes; family Salmonidae; genus Coregonus; species Coregonus lavaretus. The sequence goes on from NC_140005.1 coordinate 17,296,260, forward strand.
CTGGGTTAGGGGTTAAATAATTTTAAATGGTTAATTACAAAAGCAAGAGGCGCACTAAGATATTAGCTCCTACGAAAATAATTAGGGAGTGAATTATTTAAAAAACAAAAAGGGGGGGGGGGGAATTTCTTATTGTTCCACCATGGGAAAGACATCTTCTAAACAAGTCCAAGAATTAACGGGAGATGAAAGATATATGTTAGGAAGAGATCGAAGAAATATGTTTTATGGATCCATTTGGGAGAAGAGGTATGGATTTATTGGGCATCTCGATGTTGCAAAGTTAGAAAATATGATTACGCAAATGCATATCAACTGTGGAGCAAATGTTAAAAAACAGCAAGCGGAGGGGCTAGAGACAGCGAGGGTATGGCTTTTTGAAGCGCAAAGGAGAGAGGAAGGAAAAAAGAAAAAAAAGTTAGAGATGCAGAGAGAAAGGGATATACAGAAAAAGGAAGTTTCAGGACCTCCCCCAGAGCAAAGAGGTTATATCCAGAGTTGGTAGAGCAAGCTTGGAAAGAAAGCCCAGATGATACCGTTGTCATGTGTTAAAGAAGATTAGGGGTTATCCCCGTCCCTCCCCCACCATATGACGGCCAAGCCGGAATGTTGGAAGGGCGGGAAGACGGGGGGCAGAGTAAAGAGGCCAGTGAAGAGAACAAAGAGGGGGAAGTTTTACAAAAGGAAATAGTCAGGTTAAGGGTAGAATTAGATAGAGAGAAAGAGGCAGGAAAAACTAGGGAGAGTAAACACAGAGAGTTTAAGAACAGGGAGTTAAAAAGATTAGAAAACTACAATAAGCCAGGGAAGAAAGAGTGGTTAGATGATGAGGAAGGGGATGACCAGTACCCTTTGATAGCCTTGCCGAACCCAAGGGCTGGGGAGGAGCATGCACCAGACACACTGGATGTATATAGGGCATGGACACAGCGAGATGTAGTGAGAGCTGTAGAGGGTGTAGTGCACCCTAAGACAGGAATAGAGGGGTTCAGGAGGGATTTGGAGAGTCTAGCAGCAAGCTTTAAGTTAAACACAGGGGAAATTGAGAGGGCAGTCAGAACCCTAGTTGGGAAAGATTGGGCAGCTGTTCGGGGGCAGTGGGTTGCAGGGGATGCCAATGGAGCAGTCCTACCATGGGCAGATGATGGGCAATATGTTGGGAAAATAACTGAATTGTGTAATAATTTAAGGGAACATTACCATCGACATGCTGACTTCTCCAAAGTACATGAATGTAAACAGGAAGACAGTGAGACCATCAGCCAATACTTAGAGAGACTGAGAAATGTATTTAATGCAAATAGTGGGATACCTGAGCCTCCCCAAGGGCAGGGTAATGATACTCTGTACCATCAGCAGTTAAAAATAGCATTCCTTAGTGGAATGAGACCAGAAATAAGCAGGAATATTAAGAGGACTTTAGTGGGATGGGGAACTACATCGTTAGCCGAGGTCAAGAGATATGCAATCCATCATGAGCAGAATAGTAGACAGGATAGAGTAAGAAAGGAACAAAGGGGAGCAGAGTATTTAATGGCTACTCTAGGGGAGATAGCTGGTAGAGGTAGAACTCCAGAAGAGGGGGGAGCGAGGCTTCGCTCTTTCCTGCCCTATGGGAAAGGAAGTAGGTGCTTTAACTGTGACAAAGAAGGACACTTTGTAAGGGAGTGTGAGGGGCCGTGTAAATACTGTAACGAGCCAGGTCATAACTATCGCGGCTGCGGCAATAAAAGAAGAGGCAAGCAAAATAATCGGGGGGGGGAAAGAGAAAGGGCCTACAAACACCCACCACCCAGTTCCGGTAGGGAGGAAGAGGAAGATGAGGCATGACTAGAGCAAGGGGAAGATAGTAAGACAGATAGTGAAGGAGAGGGGTCAGAGGATACCATTGATACGGGGTGTGAAGTGTTTGAATTGGAAACGATTGAATTGGCTCTGCAGCAAGAACAGAAACCATACCTCACCTTAACAATATTGGGGAAAAATATTAAATTATTGTGTGACACAGGGGCATGTCGCACAGCGATCTGTGTAGCCGACATACCCAAAGGAATTAGAATTAATGGGGAAAAAAATCATGGTACACTCGGCCTCGGGCCATCAATTTATAGAGCGATTATCGGCCCCGGTGACTTTAAAACATGAAGATTCAGGGGGAGAGGTATGCATACCTGTACTTGTATCAAGCCTGTGTCCGGTCAATTTGCTAGGAAGGGATGCCATGACTCAGTTGAACGTAGCTGTAAAGCCAACGCTGAGGGGTATGAAGGCATATGTCGTAAGGGATAATATGGTATTGAGCGGGGAGGGAAAACCATGCTATTGGTATAGCCAGGATCTGCTAAGAGGGGGACTCACAGACATACCGAAGTCACTAATAGACCTAAGTAATGAGTTAGTGATTGGATCAACCAAGATGACAGTAGATGACTTACACTGTACATTATGGTGTAATGAGCACCCAGGCCCTAACACAGATTATGAGGAAGAATTGTTAAAAACCACAGAAAAAACAATTGGGTTAAAATGGGTTCACTATGATAAAAAACGGGCAGCTGTAGAGGTGGAGTTAGGACCACAAAGCCAGAGACTGTACAGAGAAAGGTGGAGCCCCCATGTTTCCCTAGTGAAAGAACCTTCAGAGGAATGGTTATCACTAGGTAAATGGATAAAACAGGGGAAAAACATCACTGACTGGCAAAATACACCAAATGGGGATCAGTATAGCCACTCCACGGGGAGATATAGAAGAAAATTGAATTGGAGAGCAAAAACCCAGCCCGGGGTCCACCTGGAGACAAATTTTAACGGATGACAGGAAGAGATTTTCTTAACTCAGGAACAGGAGGATGAGTTGGCAGCAATTCCGTTCAAATTATGGTCACAAGGACCAGCCGATGTGGGACTAATTAAGGGGGTAGCTCCAGTACAAGTGATTCCTCGATCCGATCATAGACCATACCAAAAGCAATACCCTATGAAACCAGAAGCAATGAAAGGGATAACACCTACATTTGAGCATTTACTTAAGGGAGGGGTGATAATTCCTGGAGATTAAGCACAATGCAACTCTCCAGTATTTCCTGTTAAAAAGGCGGCACCTAGCGCCGACTGGAGGATGGTAATGGACTTGCAGGGGGTTAATAGAAATATAATTCCCAGAGCTCCATGTGTACCAGATCCACATACATTGCTGAACCAATTGAAACCAGAAAACTCCTATTTTACAGTGATAGATTTAGCTAATGCTTTCTTTAGTATCCCAGTTCATCCGGATAGTCAGGGGTGGTTTGGCTTTACTTTTCAGGGAAGGAAATGGACATACGCTAGGATGCCTCAAGGCTACTCGGAAAGTCCTACAATCTTTGCCCAGGCTATAACTAGGAATTTGGGAAAGTTTGAACCTCAGGAGGGAAGCCAAATGTTAGTTTATGTAGATGATATTCTATTGGCTAATCCCACTCAGGAGGGATGTAAGAGGGATACAATCCAATTGTTAACCTTCCTGTCAGAACAGGGACACAAAGTGAGCAAAAATAAACTTCAACTTTGGCAGAGCGAGGTGATTTACCTAGGACACGCTATAACTCAGGAAGGACGAATGTTAAACTCATCCAGGAAAACTGCTATACTTGAAGCACCAAAACCATTGAAAAAAAAACAAATGATGAGCTTTTTGGGGATGATAAACTACTGTAGAGCTTGGGTACCGCATTATGCACTACATACTGGGAAGTTAAGTGATCTTATCTATGGGAAGGCAATGGCAGCCCATGATGAAATCATTTGGAACTCTGAGGCGGAGGAACAATTTATAGAGATAAAAAAGTTGCTCACTTCCCAAACAGCCTTGGCTTTTCCTAGATATGACAGGCCTTCTACCCAGACGGTAGATTGTAGGGAGGGATATATGACATCGGTTTTGACTCAAAAACATGGGGATAAGAACAAACCCATTGCATATTATTCATCTAAATTAGACCAGGTAGCACAAGCAATGCCACTATGTTTACAATCTGTGGTAGCTACAGCTCCGGCAGTGCAAGATTCGGCATCAATCGTTTTATACCACGATTTAACACTAACGGTTCCGCATGCAGTATCCATACTGTTGTTGGAGCATAAAATGGCCTATATGTCACCTGCTAGACATTTATCTTGTATGATAATCCTGTTAAATATGCCTAATTTGACCATTGAACGGTGTACAACTCTAAACCCCTCTACTCTAGTTCCTATTGCGACAGATGGCAGCCCACATGATTGTATAACTGAAACTGAGAAACTTGTGTTGCCAAGACCTGACTTAAAAGACCTAGCCTTAGTGGATGGGGAAGTGACTATGTTTGTTGATGGTTCATCTAGAAAAAACCCTGATGGTACGAATGCTACAGGATATGCAGTTGTAACAGAGACTGACGTCTTGGAAGCTGTATCATTACCTAGAAATTATTCTGCACAACAGGCAGAGATAGTGGCTCTCACTCGGGCATGTCATTTGGGTAAAGGGAAAAAGGTTACTATTTACACCGATAGTGCCTATGCATTTAATACAGTTCACGTATTTGCTGCACAATGGAGAAACAGGGGAATGGTAACCACTTCTGGCAAAACCATTACACATGCCCAGTTAATTTTGAATCTTTTAGATGCTGTACTCCTACCAGAGAAGTTAGCTATCTGTAAATGTGATGCTCACACTAAAGGTGTAGATAGCATAAGCAACGGCAACAGAAAGGCAGATGAGGAAGCGAAAAAGGCAGGTGTCAAACCACAATCACCCACATACTTACATCTAAAAGAGGAGGTAGACATTGATAAAGCATTACTGATAGACAGCCAGTTAAGAGCACCGATGAAGGAAGTGAGTAGATGGGAGAAAATGGGAGCAGTCAAGAAGGGGGAAATGTGGCATCAAGGTAATTTACCTATATTACCAAAATCTCTGTTTAGATATGCAGCAATTTTGATACATGGGCAAAGTCACATATCAACCAGGGGGATGGTGGAAATAATTAGAAAGCACTTTGTAGCGTACGGGATAACAAATTACTTGAAAAAAATTTGTTCTAGGTGTGTTATATGTGCACAAAGTAATCATCAAGGAAAGCAGAGAGCACCAAAAGGGGAATTTCCCCAGGCCAGATATCCATTCCAACAGTTGGAAATTGATTTTATAGAACTTGCAAGAAGTGAAGGGAAAAAATGGTGTTTGACTGTGATAGACAAGTATACCAAATGGGTAGAAGTCTTTCCAACCTCCTCCGCTGATGCATTCACAGTAGCTAAAGCTTTATGTCAGGAAATAATCCCTCGATTCGGATTGCCAGAAACTATTTATTCCGACAATGGGTCTCACTTCGCCAACCAGGTAATAGATAATATTGGACAGAAGTTACATATTAATATGAAAAAACATTGTTCATATCATCCGGAATCAGCGGGTTTGATTGAACGCACTAATTCAACGATTAAATCACGTTTAAGAAAAACGCACATGAGTACAGGAAGAAATTGGGTACAATGTCTACCAATAGTATTAATGACGATTAGGGTAACACCGGATAAAGATGGGTTATCCCCCTTTGAAAAAGTGTTTGGGAGACCATATAGAATGCCCGAGTTAGGCAGACTAGAGGAGGCAGATATAGAAGTAGAAGGGACGTTGGCGGGACATATGAGAAGACTGTTCATTAACCAAACACGTATGTCAAAGATTCTGTGCCCCACAGGAGAACTAAAGGAGAGGGTAACCCACTCTATCCAACCCGGAGACTGGGTGTGGATACAATCCCTAAAGAAGAAAGACTGGAAGCAGCCCCGTTGGGAAGGCCCCTACCAGGTTCTATTGGTCACCGCCTTTGCCATTAGAATAGCAGAGAGAGGAACCTGGGTCCATGTTACCCACTGCAAGAAGGTAGGACCACATACAAGCACCGCTTAGCACACGCAGAGTTGACGAGCGGAACTGGGCCACAGGGTCCGGGGGTCACCTCTGTCAATGAAGATCTCCTACCCAGACCTATCATCACTGTAGTGTGTTCCTAGGGTGTGAGTATGGGGTGGTACCGAGCAGAAGGACTCAAGACAGGAGAGGGTTGGCGGTTTTTGGGAATATGGGTGACCCTGAGCTGCATCATAGTCTCGGCAATAGTCGTGGTAGGTCAAAATCCACCACCACCTCGCACCAATTACGCTATGGCCTTACCATTATTAAGAAATAAAGGGAAAGCGACCCGACATACTGACCGTCAAGGGCGAGTGATCTACAAAATAGGAGTCAGAGAAGGGTGGGGAGTAAGATTCAAAATTATGATTAGGGATCTTATCAGAGCGGATAAGCAAGCAACATGGGATTATAAGATCCCGTTGTATTTATGTTCAGCTCCCTCGGCGGATTGTTCCTGGGCTCAGGTATTTAGACATACTGGGGGAAGGAGATATGAGACGGGGGGGGCTGGACGTCCAGATGGAGGATAAGAAGGTATAACGACATCCCCACGGAGATGGTAGTAACGATAGTAAAGGTCACTAAAGAGGACATGAAAAGAACTTACTGGGCTAGCGCGGACGTATACGGACGGGATACTTGTCTAAGATTACATTTAATGGAGTCAAAAGATATAGAGGGAGCAGGTACTGTCATTAATCCATTAATGGCAATATACCGAGTAAATCAGTCAAGGGATGACGGAGTCAATTTGACTAACCCGTCCACTATGAAAGATTTTCTCCTCCAAGAATGGAACAATGGGGAAGTGGAGGGGGTCCCTGATGAGAATCTCTGGTTAAAGTGGATGAAATACACCGCTAGGGCCTTGGGGGAGACCAATTGTTATGCATGCTCCATTGGGCGACCGACAATGTTGACCGCCCCAATGCCAAAGGCAATGTTTCCCTGTGTATTAGACCTGGGGTCCAATCAAAAAGAGCCCAATTGCACAGGGATTGGGCTGGCAAAATTGACATACTCGGCCAGCCCACCTAGATTCACTTTAACTCCTGGCGAATACCAGTGTTACAGACATAGAAATGGCACCCGTAACTTGGGTGATTTTGATGGCTGTAAGGAGATAATTAATGTGACTGATTTAGATAAGGAAGGAAGGAAAAAAATTAGGAACCTAACCATCCCTCTGACTGATGTGTGGTGGGCATGCACTAAAAAAGGGAGCATTCGGCAGACATTACCAGAGGGATGGGTGGGTACTTGTGCACCAGTATTGTTGGTCCAGCCTGTAAGAATTAGTCATCAAAGACCAGTGACAGGAAGAATAATCAGAAGGAAAAGGAATATAGGTCAGGAAGGAAATAGCCCCATTTGGATAGATGGTATAGGCATCCCCAGGGGTGTTCCAGATGAATACAAAGCTATGAATCAGATATGGGAGGGGTTTACCACAACATTTTTCTGGTGGGTGACAATAAACAAAAATGTGGATTGGATTAATTATATCTATTACAACCAACAACGATTTATTAACCAGACTAGAGATGCAGTAAAGGGGATCTCCGAGCAATTATCCGCCACCTCACTTATGACCTGGGAAAATCGGTTAGCTCTGGATATGTTGCTGGCAGAAAGGGGTGGAGTCTGTAAAATGGTGGGGGGCCATTGTTGCACATTTATCCCTAACAACACCGCACCGGAGGGGACGGTGACCAGAGCTCTTGCAGGATTAACTGCGCTAAGTAAAGAATGGGCTGAAAACTCAGGAATTAGTACATCTTGGACAGGATGGTTTGATACCATGTTTGGTAAATGGAAAACCATAGCAGCAACCATCTTAGGGGCAGTCAGTGTTTGTATGGGAATTCTTGTATTATGTGGTTGTTGTCTTGTTCCCTGTGTCCGAGGATTGGTGAGCAAGGCGTTGGTGAATGCAGTATCTCACCAAATGATAAGAGATGGACCGACTCCGGACTCTGACCAGGAGAGCGGGAAATACGATCCTCCAGGCTTGGGGGATAACGACGACTTTGACCCTGAAAGACCGCAATTGGCTGAAACGTTTATTGGTTCTGATGTATGAAGGTCATAGGGAAAATCCTAAAAAGAAGACCTATGATTGGAAGTAGATAAATAGAACTGATCTCTGAGATTAAACATGTTTGTAAATACATTTATCCTGAAGATGAAACCATTTAGTCAAAAGGGTGGATTGATAGTCATTATTTTTAATGCACAAATTAATCTAAAGGATTTCACCCCAAATACAGTAGAAATGTGTATACGATATTCGAATTATCATGTAGTGTCAACCCACTAACAGAGGGGGTACTAAACATTCAAGGGTAAAGAAGAAGGCGGGAACTGTTTAAGAAAGCCACCTAAAGGTGGGAGGAGCATAGTGCCTTTGTTTGTCAAGAAGTATAAAAACAGTATGTATGTGTTTTTAGCGCCAGAGCTCTCTCCATGAATAAATATACAGATAATACTTGTTGGTTGTGGACCTTGAATCATTGATGATTAAAACCAGAGCCTTACAACCTCTGGTAATGATTCAAGCTTAGGTTGAATTAGAGATAGAAATTCACATGACACCTTGTTCTTATGAACCGCCATTTTTGAAATCTTAAGGATGGAAGCAACCTGACGCTCACTGTATCCCTCTGCCAGTAAAGCCAGAATTGAACCCTTCTTTTCCTCACTCAAAACTTCCCTTTTTAACTCTTTTGGCATGGTCAATAGTTCTTTTTTATTAATATTACTTTTGAGGTACTATTAGCACTGTTTTTACCATCCAGTTGGTCCTATTGCAACAGGATAGTGATGACCACAGCAGTGGTTTTTATACTTTTCCTCGTTAAATAAGATTTGGTTCATGTGATCACCTAATCAGTACCTAATTCAGTAGAATGAGGTGTGCCTGTGTTGGAATTCAACAGACACTGGAATGGAATGGCTGTCATACATGTAGAGATGCTGATTTAAGAAACATTTGCAGTGGTCTCTTAATTTTTTCAACAGCTGTATATACACTGCTCAAAAAAATAAAGGGAACACTTAAACAACACAATGTAACTCCAAGTCAATCACACTTCTGTGAAATCAAACTGTCCACTTAGGAAGCAACACTGATTGACAATACATTTCACATGCTGTTGTGCAAATGGAATAGACAACAGGTGGAAATTATAGGCAATTAGCAAGACACCCCCAATAAAGGACTGGGCAACAACCCAGCAGCAGGACTGCTACCTCCGCCTTTGTGCAAGGAGGAGCAGGAGGAGCACTGCCAGAGCCCTGCAAAATGACCTCCAGCAGGCCACAAATGTGCATGTGTCTGCTCAAACGGTCAGAAACAGACTCCATGAGGGTGGTATGAGGGCCCGACGTCCACAGGTGGGGGTTGTGCTTACAGCCCAACACCGTGCAGGACGTTTGGCATTTGCCAGAGAACACCAAGATTGGCAAATTCGCCACTGGCGCCCTGTGCTCTTCACAGATGAAAGCAGGTTCACACTGAGCACATGTGACAGACGTGACAGAGTCTGGAGACGCCATGGAGAACGTTCTGCTGCCTGCAACATCCTCCAGCATGACCGGTTTGGCGGTGGGTCAGTCATGGTGTGGGGTGGCATTTCTTTGGGGGGCCGCACAGCCCTCCATGTGCTCGCCAGAGGTAGCCTGACTGCCATTAGGTACCGAGATGAGATCCTCAGACCCCTTGTGAGACCATATGCTGGTGCGGTTGGCCCTGGGTTCCTCCTAATGCAAGACAATGCTAGACCTCATGTGGCTGGAGTGTGTCAGCAGTTCCTGCAAGAGGAAGGCATTGATGCTATGGACTGGCCCGCCCGTTCCCCAGACCTGAATCCAATTGAGCACATCTGGGACATCATGTCTCGCTCCATCCACCAACGCCACGTTGCACCACAGACTGTCCAGGAGTTGGCGGATGCTTTAGTCCAGGTCTGGGAGAAGATCCCTCAGGAGACCATCCGCCACCTCATCAGGAGCATGCCCAGGCGTTGTAGGGAGGTCATACAGGCACGTGGAGGCCACACACACACACACACACACACACACACACTACTGAGCCTCATTTTGACTTGTTTTAAGGACATTACATCAAAGTTGGATCAGCCTGTAGTGTGGTTTTCCACTTTAATTTTGAGGGTGACTCCAAATCCAGACCTCCATGGGTTGATACATTTGATTTCCATTGATAATTTGTGTGTGATTTTGTTGTCACCACATTCAACTATGTAAAGAAAAAAGTATTTAATAAGATTATTTCATTCATTCAGATCTAGGATGTGTTATTTTAGTGTTCCCTTAATTTTTTTGAGCAGTGTATATACACAGTTGAAGTCGGAAGTTTACATATACCTTAGCCAAATACATTTAAACTCAGTTTTTCACAATTCCTGACATTTAATCCTAGTAAATATTCCATGTCTTAGGTCAGTTAGGATCACCACTTTATTTTAGGAATGTGAAATGTCAGAATAATAGTAAGAGTGAATGATTTCAGCTTTTATTTCTTTCATCACATTCCCAGTGGGTCAGAAGTTTACATACACTCAATTAGTATTTGGTAGCATTGCCTTTAAATTGTTTAACTTGGGTCAAACGTTTCGGATAGCCTTGCACAAGCTTAACACAATAAGTTGGGTGAATTTTGGCCCATTCCTCCTGACAGAGCTGGTGTAACTGAGTCAGGTTTGTAGGCCTCCTTGCTCGCACACGCTTTTTCAGTTCTTCCCACACATTTTCTATGGGATTGAGGTCAGGGCTTTGTGATGGCCACTCCAATACCTTGACTTTGTTGTCCTTAAGCCATTTTGCCACAACTTTGGAAGTATGCTTGGGGTCATTGTCCATTTGGAAGACCCATTTGCAACCAAGCTTTATCCTGACTGATGTCTTGAGATGTTGCTTCAATATCTCCACATAATTTTCCTTCCTCATGATGCCATCTATTTTGTGAAGTGCACCAGTCCCTCCTGCAGCAAAGCACCCCCACTGCATGATGCTGCCACCCCCGTGCTTCACGGTTGGGATGGTGTTCTTCGGCTTGCAAGCCACCCCCTTTTTCCTCCAAACATAACGGTGGTCATTATGGCCAAACAGTTCTATTTTTGTTTCATCAGACCAGAGGACATTTTTCAAAAAAGTACAATCTTTGTCCCCATGTGCAGCTGCAAACCGTAGTCTGGCTTTTTTATGGTGGTTTTGGAGCAGTGGCTTCTTCCTTGCTGAGCGGCCTATCAGGTTATGTCGATATAGGACTCGTTTTACTGTGGATATACAGTGAGGGAAAAAAGTATTTGATCCCCTGCTGATTTTGTATGTTTGCCCACTGACAAAGACATGATCAGTCTATAATTTTAATGGTATGTTTATTTGAACAGTGAGAAACAGAATACCAACAACAAAATCCAGTGTTTATACTTGCGTACTATTGTTTGTACAGATGAACGTGGTACCTTCAGGCGTTTGGAAATTGCTCCCAAGGATGAACCAGACTTGTGGAGGTCTACAATTCTTGGCTGATTTATTCTCATTTTCCCATGATGTCAAGCAAAGCTTCTAAAGCCATGACAATTCTCTGGAATTTTCCAAGCTGTTTAAAGGCACAATCAACTTAGTTGTATGTAAACTTCTGACCTACTGGAATTGTGATATAGTGAATTATAAGTGAAATAATCTGTCTGTAAACAATTGTTGGAAAAATTACTTGTGTCATGCACAAAGTTGATGTCCTAACCGACTTGCCAAAACTATAGTTTGTTAACGAGAAATTTGTGGAGTGGTTGAAAAACGAGTTTTAATGACTCCAACCTATGTGTATGTAAACTTCCGACTTCAACAGTGTGTATATATACAGTGGGGAGAACAAGTATTTGATACACTGCCGATTTTGCAGGTTTTCCTACTTACAAAGCATGTAGAGGTCTGTAATTTTTTACATAGGTACACTTCAACTGTGAGAGACGGAATCTAAAACAAAAATCCAGAAAATCACATTGTATGATTTTTAAGTAATTAATTTGCATTTTATTGCATGACATAAGTATTTGATCACCTACCAACCAGTAAGAATTCCGGCTCTCACAGGCCTGTTAGTTTTTCTTTAAGAAGCCCTCCTGTTCTCCACTCATTACCTGTATTAACTGCACCTGTTTGAACTCATTACCTGTATAAAAGACACCTGTCCACACACTCAATCAAACAGACTCCAACCTCTCCACAATGGCCAAGACCAGAGAGCTGTGTAAGGACATCAGGGATAAAATTGTAGACCTGCACAAGGCTGGGATGGGCTACAGGACAATAGGCAAGCAGCTTGGTGAGAAGGCAACAACTGTTGGCGCAATTATTAGAAAATGGAAGAAGTTCAAGATGACGGTCAATCACCCTCGGTCTGGGGCTCCATGCAAGATCTCACCTCGTGGGGCATCAATGATCATGAGGAAGGTGAGGGATCAGCTCAGAACTACACTGCAGGACCTGGTCAATGACCTGAAGAGAGCTGGGACCACAGTCTCAAAGAAAACTATTAGTAACACACTACGCCATCATGGATTAAAATCCTGCAGCGCACGCAAGGTCCCCCTGCTCAAGCCAGCGCATGTCCAGGCCCATCTGAAGTTTGCCAATGACCATCTGGATGATCCAGAGGATGAATGGGAGAAGGTCATGTGGTCTGATGAGATAAAAATATAGCTTTATGGTCTAAACTCCACTTGCCGTGTTTGGAGGAAGAAGAAGGATGAGTACAACCCCAAGAACACCATCCCAACCGTGAAGCATGGAGGTGGAAACATCATTCTTTGGGGATGCTTTTCTGCAAAGGGGACAGGACGACTGCACCGTATTGAGGGGAGGATGGATGGGGCCATGTATCGCGAGATCTTGGCCAACAACCTCCTTCCCTCAGTAAGAGCATTGAAGATGGGTCGTGGCTGGGTCTTCCAGCATGACAACGACCCGAAACACACAGCCAGGGCAACTAAGGAGTGGCTCCGTAAGAAGCATCTCAAGGTCCTGGAGTGGCCTAGCCAGTCTCCAGACCTGAACCCAATAGAAAATCTTTGGAGGGAGCTGAAAGTCCGTATTGCCCAGCGATAGCCCCGAAACCTGAAGGATCTGGAGAAGGTCTGTATGGAGGAGTGGGCCAAAATCCCTGCTGCAGTGTGTGCAAACCTGGTCAAGACCTACAGGAAACATATGATCTCTGTAATTGCAAACAAAGGTTTCTGTACCAAATATTAAGTTCTCCTTTTCTGATGTATCAAATACTTATGTCATGCAATAAAATGCAAATTAATTACTTAAAAATCATACAATGTGATTTTCTGGATTTTTGTTTTAGATTCCGTCTCTCACAGTTGAAGTGTACCTATGATAAAAATTGCAGACCTCTACATGCTTTGTAAGTAGGAAAACCTGCAAAATCGGCAGTGTATCAAATACTTGTTCTCCCCACTGTATATATATCCAGACAGCACTCCACTGACCAGAATAGAATTCGTAGGCTATTGAGTCGGTTGTGCTGTTGTTCTTTTCTGTGATGAAAGCTCACAACCAGGCTTGTTCTTGGGTTATGACAGCAGCAGTAACAGCATTGAGGTGAGTTTACATTGTCAAGTCTCGCTGAAAGGTTGGTGGAAGGCAAGAGGTCAAAATCTCTCACATAATGCAGAGGGCTACTAATGCAATGGAACTGGCAGCAGGTCAGGATTTGCAGGAATTACAACACAAAAAAAAGTTGTTTAGAAGGGCATGACAAGTGTGATGTAGCAACAAACATAAAAACCATTGCTATGACATACAGTGCATTCGGAAAGTATCCAGACTCCATTATGTTACGTTACAGCCTTACTCTAAAATTAATTAAATACATGTTTTTCCTCATCAATCTACACACAATACCCCATGATGACAAAGAAAAAACAGGTTTAGACATTTTTGCAAATTGATAAAAATAAACAGAAATACCTTATTTACATAAGTATTCAGACCCTTTGCTATGAGACTCGAAATTGAGCTCAGGTGCATCCTGTTTCCATTGATTATCGTTGAGATGTTTCTACAACTTTATTTGAGTCCACCTGTTGTAAATTAAAATGATTGGACATGATTTGGGAAGGCACACACCTGTCTATATAATATCCCACAGTTGACAGTGCATGTCAGAGCAAAAACCAAGCCATGAGGTCGAAGGAATTGTCCGTAGAGCTCCGAGACAGGATTGTGTCGAGGCACATATCTGGGGAAGGGTACCAAAAAATGTCTGCAGCATTGAAGGTCCCCAAGAACACAGCGGCCTCCATCATTCTTAAATGGAAGAAATTTGGAACCACCAAGACTCTTCCTGGAGCTGCCTGCCCAGCCAAACTGAGCAATCAGGGGAGAAGGGCCTTGGTCAGGGAGGTGACCAAGATTCCAATGGTCACTCTGACAGAGCTCCAGAGTTCCTCTGTGGAGATGGGAGAACCTTCCAGAAGGACAACCATCTCTGAAGCACTCCACCAATCAGGCCTTTATGATAGAGTGGCCAGATGGAAGCCACTCCTCAGTGAAAAGGCACATGACAGCCCGCATGACAGCCCGCTAAAGGACTCTGACCATGAGAAACAAGATTATCTGGTCTGATGATAGTCCCCTGTAGCTCAGTTGGTAGAGCATGGCACTTGCAAAGCCAGGGTTGTGGGTTCGTTTCCAACGGGGGGCCAGTATGAAGATGTATGCACTCACTAACTGTAAGTCGCTCTGGATAAGAGCGTCTGCTAAATGACTAAGATGTAAGATAATGAAACCAAGATTTAACTCTTTGGCCTGAATGCGAAGCGTCACATTTAGAGGAAACCTGGCACCATCCCTACGGTGAAGCATGGTGGTGGCAGCATCATGCTGTGGGGATGTTTTTCAGCAGCAGGGACTTGGAGACTAGTCAGGATCGAGGGAATGATTAACAGAGCAAAGTAGAGATCCTTGATGAAAACCTGCTGCACAGTGCTCAAGACCTCAGACTGGGGCGAAGGTTCACCTTCCAACAGGACAACGGCCCTAAGCACACAGCCAAGACAACGCAGGAGTGGCTTCGGGACAAGTCTCTGAATGTCCTTGAGTGGCCCAGCCAGATCCCAGGTTTGAACCCAATCTAACATCTCTGGAGAGACCCATCCAACCTGACAGAGCTTGAGAGGATCTGCAGAGAAGAATGGGAGAAACTCCCCAAATACAGGTGTGCCAAGCTTGTAGCGTCATACCCAAGAAGACTCAAGGCTGTAATTGCTGCCAAAGGTGCTTCAACAAAGTACTCAGTAAAGGGTCTGAATACTTATGTAAATGTTAAATGTTCAACATTTTCTAAAAACCTTTTGTTGCTTTGTCATTATGGGGTATTGTGTGTAGATTGATGAGGGGAAAAAACAATGTAATCAATTTTAGAATAAGGCTGTAACGTAACAAAAATGTGGGAAAAGTCAAGGGGTCTGAATACTTTACGAATGCACTGTACAGAATATACCCAGGGCTTGATCATGCATACAGAACGCACACAGTGAGAAAAGCTGCCGCTCTGAGTGAGCAACAACATCCAAGGTAGGAGGTAGAAGCAGATTGTTATCTTCCTAAGCACCACAGGAGGTTGGGTGGCACCTTAATTGGCGAGGACGGGCTCATAGTAATGGCTGGAACGGAATAAATGGAATGGTCTCCAACTCATCAAACATGGCTTCCATGTGGTTGATACCATTCCAATCACTCCATTCCAGCCATTACTATGAGCCGTCCTCCCCTCAGCAGCCTCCTGTGCTAAGCGCTGTCTGGCTCCTGGACCACAATGAGTGATTAGTCAGGAGGACTAGCAGGGGAAGAATGACTGACTGGTCCAGAACAGTGCTGCTGAGACATCCCTCATGCTAATAGCACTGAGTGTCTAAATATAATAATAATAATAATAATAATAATAATAATAATAATAATAATAATAATAATAATAATAATAAGCCATTTAGCAGACGCTTTTATCCAAAGCGACTTACAGTCATGTGTGCATACATTTTTACGTATGGGTGGTCCCGGGGATCGAACCCACTACCCTGGCGTTACAAGCGCCATGCTCTACCAATTGAGCTACAGAGGACCACATATGCTCTCCCCTTGTACTCCATGGGACCTGGCAGTCACTGAGGGCCATTTCACCATATTAAATATAGTAATAAACAAGAAAAAAAAGAGAGAAAATGGTTGAGAGAGAAAGATGCATGCCTACAACAGAAACCTCTGTTGTTTAGCATCTCTTACCAGCTAAGTGTGATCAGTAACAATGAGAGAGAGGTTGTCTATAACAAATATGCTAACGAAACTGAAATTAATTTATTTGGAAGGACTGACCACCTCAGGCTTATATTGATTCTACATGAATGGACATGTATCGTATGATAGATTCATTCAAACACAGACCCTGTGATGACAGAAACTAGAACAGCCACACCTTTTCAAAAGAAACCAGACAGGTGTTACCATGATTAGTAACTCAGGAGACAAAAGGACATCAAGTGGGCTGTCCCTGTCAGTAAGTGTGATGCATGAGAGTTAAGACAAGTAGCCTATGCTATCTACACCATATTGATTGCTATGAGAGACTTCCAGAAAAAAATTCTGAGACTAAACATTAAAGCTGAGCTAACAGAACGAAAAGGCTTTATACCACACTGCCAACTCCTAGACGAGATGCTGCTCAATGTGACAGCTCAAGGTGAAAGAGCACCTTGAGGGAGAGTGAGTGAGGGAGCCTGTCTCATCCACATACAGGCTACCACTGGCTAATCAACAGTGACAGGTTGGGCCATAAACCCTGGCTCTTTGTTAGCTACAGCCCCAATGCCCTGTTCATAGGCAATGTGAGCCAGGCCAAAGGATGGCGAAATTATAGGGCAAAACCTTTAGCTACTTACTCAAAAGTGAAGAAGAGTCCGCTTGTGATGAGAATGAGGATGAGGGTGAGGTAGAAGACCCCTGTCTGTCTGGCCATCATGATCCTCCCATTGCAGTAAAATTTATTCCGCCCTGGGAAGGCTTGCCACTTCCTCCTCTTGGGGGTCCTCTTCTTGTATGGAGTCTCCATCGGGGTCGAGCTGCGAGTGCTGATCTGGCTGTATTCGCACTCTCGCATAGGCTCAGCCACCCCGAGTTGCAGCATCAATGGCCACTCAGTGAGATCCCCCCACAGTTGAAGCAGTCCAGGGCCAGGGGGCAGGAGCACCGCTGTAATGAAAGCAACAGAACTGTGATATTAGCCTACTGGAAAGAGAGTGGTCTGATTATAGCCTGGTCCCGGATCTGTGCGTGGTGTATACAGTCAACTCCTATGTTTGTTGTCATGCCAGACAGACAATGAATAGGCAAAACAATATAAACAGATCTGGGATCAGTCTGATTATAGGATCACATTCAATGTTTTGCTGATGATGTTGAAATTATCTAGTATAGGGTTAGCTTGCTACCATTTTAGAGTTCATGTTTTATCAGCTAGCTAAGGTTTTATTAGTTTATGGGCTATAGTGAGTTTATATAGCTAGTTAAATGACGAGCACACAAACGTTTCCAGCATGACAGCCATACCTACTTGGATATCCATCTTACCACTAACTTACTAGGCTACACAACTAACTAGCTAACGTTAAGTAGTTGGCGACCAGTGACAGCTTCTCACATGCTTCAAACTTTTCACTAGCTAGCAACTAGCACGCTTGCAAATAATGGTTTAATCAAACATACTTAGCTAATAAGTATTGGCCCTAGCTAGCTAACTGAACTAGCTAGCTAACTACCTACCTAGCATTACCTAGTTAACTAGCTAGCTTGGTAATGTTACCTACAAAATCACCCAGCAACATTACTTTACTATTGGCTAGGTATAGACAGCTAACGTCAGCTAGTTGGCAAAAAAGAAAATGCAGCAAAGTAACTAGATCTAGTTAGCTAGGCTAACGTTAAAATGTAATGGGGCAAACTTTTAAATGTTCTGTCGTTTCCTGTGAGCCAACACCCGTTCAGTCACCAAGCATTACGGGCACATCCCCAGCCGCATACCATCACAGAAACCCTCCAGTTTTG
Source organism: Coregonus lavaretus (assembly GCF_964263955.1). Classification (NCBI taxonomy): domain Eukaryota; kingdom Metazoa; phylum Chordata; class Actinopteri; order Salmoniformes; family Salmonidae; genus Coregonus; species Coregonus lavaretus. The sequence continues at coordinate 17,314,339 of NC_140005.1, forward strand.
CCACCCCTCTGGACAGCTCACCAAAGAAAGTCGACACTGCTGGTACGCCACCTTTTTCCGCTCTCCTTATCCTTGTTTGTTGCGAACTGCAGTCGAAACCAATATTATTCTTTCTCTCGGAATTACAATAATTACAAAAGGCTTATGACTGGTATTAAAATATCAAACGCTTCAAACATGGAAAGTCAGAGGATAGGCTGGGTCTGGGTCGGTCCCACGCCACACCACTTCAAATTCAACCGCAGCAGAGAGACAGCGCTAGTAATTTTCAGACATGCTCGCGCGTGATACGAAAGATCAGAACGCCGCTTGCAGGTCTAATTTCCATCTACAGATTTGCTAAATCTGGGGATATTCCCATAATTCTATCACGTACTCGTTCGCTTGCGTCCTGAAAAGTTGCACCATTCCCACCAAGGCTGCTGAAATATCAGGATATCCCACTGTGTTTGTTCCGAACGCAATCACACTGTTTTCTCCATCACGTTGCGCTGCTCATCGCAACTAGCAAACAACAACATACCGCGCACACAACCCGCCCTCCTCTAAACGCCTTTTTCTTCGAGTGAATTTTTCGGCAGACTAGACGCTGTGTTGAGTATTGCTGCCTTTTGCAGGTCGGAGTGCATATTGCACATTTTTATCACAAGAGAAGGGGGACATTTTCAATTGCACCACCATCTAACCCTACAACTTACCTATATACTGTCTATCCCCAAAACCCACCCCACTATTTTGGCCCTAAACGATCCTACACCAGGCCATCAGCCTGGGAGGATGGAACCCCTTCTCTCAAAACTCCCTGTAGATCTTCTGCACTAAAAGCTCTCACACCCAAATATGTATCTGCTGCTGCAACTACCACACCTATCTTCTGTGATGTCCGCTCCATGCAGTGCAGTTAGTCACCATGTCTATAATAAAGCACTGCTCTGCTTTCTTGACATAGCTATCAACAAAACAAGTCCTACAGGCTCTAGTTTTGTCGCCCCGGGACTACTGCCCAGTCATATGGTCAAGTGCCACAAAGAGGGACATATGCAAATTACAGTTGGCCCAGAACAGAGCAGCAAGGCTGGCCCATAAATGTACATGGAGAGCTAACATCAATGACATGCATGTCAATCTCTCCTGGCTCAATCTAGAGGAGAGATTGACTGCATCACTACTTGTATTTGTGAGAGGTATTGACATGTTGAAAGCACCGAGTTGTCTGTTCAAATGACTAGCACACAGCTCAGACATCCATGCATAACCCACAAGACATGCCACAAGGGGTCTCTTCACAGTTTCCAAGTCCAGAACAGACTCTGGGAAACGCACAATACTACACAGAGCCATGTCTACATGGAACTCTATTCCACATCAAGTAACTCATGCAAGCAGTAAATTCAGATTTAAAAAACAGATAAAACTACACCTTAGGGAATAACGCAGACTGTGAAGAGACAGACAGGCACACACACACTAGCATACACAATCTACACACACGTACATTGCAATATTGTTTTATGTTTGTATTATAAATGTTGTATTGTAGATATGTAGTGGTGTAATAATGTTATATGATGTACTGTTACATTTGTTGTGTGTGATGTAAGTGCCTTAATGTGTTTGGACCCCAGGAAGAGTAGCTGCTGCCTTGCCAGCAGCTATTGGGGATCCCTTGAAATACAAATACAGACACAAGAAATCCAACCTTACTAAAACTCATCCTCTCTGGATCTCTCTGTCTCTTTAGGCCTACTCCCTGGGGGGCTCCCACTCAAATCCCTCATCCTTGGGCTATCCTCTACTCTCCTTACATTTACATTTTAGTCATTTAGCAGACGCTCTTATCCAGAGCGACTTACAGTTAGTGAGTGCATACATTATCTTTTTTTTATTTGTATATCTTTTTTTTTTCATACTGGCTCCCCATGGGAATCGAACCCACAACCCTGGCGTTGCAAACGCCATGCTCTACCTACTGAGCTACATCCCTGCCGGCCATTCCCTCCCCTACCCTGGACGACGCTGGGCCAATTGTGCGCCGCCCCAGCAGGTTTTCATCAAGGATCACTCTGTACTTTGCTCTGTTCATCTTTCCCTCGATCCTGACTAGTCTTGCAGTCCCTGCCGCTGAAAAACATCCCCACAGCATGATGCTGCCACCACCATGCTTCACCGTAGGGATGGTGCCAGGTTTCCTCCAGATGTGACGCTTGGCATACAGGCCAAAGAGTTAAATCTTGGATTCATCAGATAAGAGAATCTTGTTTCTCATGGTCTGAGAGTACTTTAGGTGCCTTTTGGCAAAATCCAAGAGGGCTGTCATGTGCCTTTTACTGAGGAGTGGCTTCCGTCTGGCCACTCTACCATAAAGGCCTGATTGGTGGAGTGCTGCAGAGATCGTTGTCCTTCTGGAAGGTTCTCCAATCTCCACAGAGGAACTCTGGAGCTCTGTCAGAGTGACCATCGGGTTCTTCGTCACCGCCCTGACCAAGGCCCTTCTCCCCTGATTGCTCAGTTTGGCCGGGAGGCCAGCTCTAGGAAGAGTCTTGGTGGTTCCAAACTTCTTCCATTTAAGAATGATGGAGGCCACTGTGTTCTTGGGGACATTCAATGTTGCATAAATGTTTTGGTACCCTTCCCCGGATCTGTGCCTTGACACAATACTGTCTCAGAGCTCTACGGACAATTCCTTCGACCTCATGGCTTGGGTTTTGCTCTGACATGCACTGTCAACTGTGGGATCTTATATAGACAGGTGTGTGCCTTTCCAAATCATGTCCAATCAATTGAATTTACCACAGGTGGACTCCAATCAAGTTGTAGAACCATCTCAAGGATGATCAATGGAAACAGGATGCACCTGAGCTCAATTTCGAGTATCATTGCAAAGGGTCTGAATACTTATATAAATAAGGGATTTCTGTCTTTTATTTTTAATACATTTGCAAAAATTATGATGGAAACTATGCCATGTTAGATCCTGAATTCTAGTCTACCATGTTTACTTCAACAGCAGAGTCATATTTGTCATATTTAAGTACCCATAAGGTAGTCCAAACCAGCTGTCATACAGACATGCCCCCTAATGCCAGCCTCGTCATATGATGCTGCAAGTTCCTGAGTTCCTGCTTTGGTCATGGTGATGTCATTTTCCCGGGTTTCTCACTCTCCCATACCACCTACACACCATAGACATCCTTAACATCTCCTAGTCTGAACAATGCCTCTGGCTTCCAGCTTGATTCACTCAATCACTCCCACTGTCCTACAACCATCTCCTTGTTCAGTCAATGCTCCTCTTTCACAGGCAGGCTTAGAGAACTCTCTATCTGAGTCATTGGGCATACATACGTATTATCAACAGGGCTCTCAGCGGTGAGAAATATACTCAGAGAGAGCACAGAAAGTTGTTTTTCATGTACTGTATGAGAATCTGAGAGGGCGTATATCACTACTTTCCTCGATTGAGTAGAAAAGAGGGACTATTAAAAGCGTTTTAAATTAGTTCTGAGAATTGAAAAAGAGCTCAGTCTGCTCAATAGACTCTCAGAGTAGTGGTACACATAGCCTATATAGCATTCTGTATGGCTTTAAAGACATCTCCACAGGTTTCTCATTCACAACACAATGGAATTACAATTTTATGTTCATAGTGAAATGTGGGTATAGTGCCTTTAGAAATTATTCATAGCCCTTGACTTATTCCACACTTAGTTGTGTTACAGCTTGAATTCAAAATGGATGAAATTGTTTTTTTTCTCACCGATCTACACATAATGACGAAGTGTTTTTAGAAATGTTAGCTAATTTATTAACTACAATGTTGTTGATCCATCCTCAGTTTTCTCAATTCACAGCCATTCAATTCTATAACTGTTTTAAAGTCACCATTGGCCTCATGGAGAAATCCCTGAGTGGTTTCCTTCCTCTCCGGCAACTGAGTTAGGAAGGACGCCTGTATCTTTGTAGTGTCTGGGTGTATTGATACACCATCCAAAGTGTAATTAATAACTTCACCATACTCAAAGGGATATTCAATGTCTGCTTTTTTTTTCATCTACCAATAGGTGCCCTTCTTTGCGAGGCATTGGAAAACCTCCCTGGTCTTTGTGGTTGAATCTGTGTTTGAAATTCACTTCTCAACTGATAATTGTGTGTGTGGGGTACAGAGATGAGGTAGTCATTCAATAACCATGTTAAACACTATTATTGCAACTTATTATGTGAGTTGTTAAGCACATTTTTATTCGTGAACTTATTTAGGCTTAATAATGGGGTTGAATACTTATAGACTCAAGACATTTCAGCTTTACATTTTTTATGAATTTGTAAAAATTTTGAAATACATAATTCCACTTTGACATTAGGGGGTATTGTGTGTGTAGGCCAGTGACACAAAATCTAAATGTAATCCATTTTAAATTCAGGCTGTCACACAACAAAATATGGAAAAAGTCAAGGGATGTGAATACTTTCTGAAGGCACTGTACATATTTACTGTACATATAGATTGAGCAGCAGTCTCAGGAGGTATTGCCATATAACACATTTCCAATCAAACAGCATTTGGATGTTATAATCCTAAACACTTTCATACTAGTGGATTATATCATCTGAAACGTATATACAGAATGATGAGGCTGACATAGTGGATAAAGCTGTTGTATGCATTCTCAAAAATCTGTACCAAGCCATGGATGTTTTCAATGATTTCTACTGACCCTTAATCCACGAGGTCAGATTTTAAATCCTGGACTCGCAGCATGGTTGACCAAAGTGCTGACATATGATTACGTTTTATTTGCCTTAGAAAATGACTGGATATGATATCCCTTTCCTCCAGTTTAAGAACAACATGGGGCTGATTTAGAATCTATCTGGGCCTTTGTCCAGGGATGTATTCTAATACATAATAGAAAGGGAAGGATGGTCTGTGCTGTGACCAAGTCCATTCAGTATCAGAGTTGTCAAACATAATCAATACCCACTGGGCACACACTGGTTGAACCAACGTGGATTAGATGTTGAATTGACATCTGTGCCAATTGGCTAGTCTTTGCGTGAGGATGTGATGATAGAATTAGCATTTACATTCAATGGGGTGAACACACACATTTGTTCAACTAAATATACCAGCGTTTCCCAAAAAAGTGGGTTTTGCCTAACACTACACAGCTAATTCAAATGATCAAAGCTTGATGATTAGTTGATTATTTGAATCAGCTGTGTACTGCTAGGGCAAAAACCAAAACGTGCACCCCTTGGGATCCGAGGACCGAGTTTGGAAAACCCTGAAATATACAAAGAATCCCCATTTCACAGACTGATTTCCCCCACAAGATATTCAACAACTACACACATGCAAACGCTCACACACACATGCTCTCACACACACACGCACGCACCCACCCACCCACCCACCCACCCACACAGGCTGGTGGGAGGGAGCCAGCCAGGTCAGCAGCAGCTCTGGCACCACTTCCAGCCTTGCTGTCAGAGCTATGACTCAGCCACTCAGAAGCAGCGCTGTGTGGGAGAGGCCTACTGCTGTGGTGGTGGGCCCTGAGTGAAAGTCAGCCACCAACGCTAAAATCCAATACATTTACAGTACAACTACCCACGTTCCGACACAATCTGTGCCATGTTCTACATTCTGAACTAAGGTATCTTAAATGGTGCTCTGAATCATAGTATTTCATTCAAACATGACAATCTGCTTACAATCAACCAACACAGACTGCCAAAGGACAGGTACAGTAGTTAGAGAATTGTAAGGAAGGACATTTTAGGTATACGAAGTACCTCACAGGCACTATTATAGAAAAGTATATAGTGTGTGTTCATATCTGCTTTCCCAGTTTGGCACTGCAGAAGAAGCCTTATAATTGTCCCTTTAAAATCAAACCTGAAATGAGATGATGACGTCTAATGAGACCATCCGTGTCAGTAACTGGAATGGTGTTATTAAGGCAGTTTAAAAGAAGATCATCAACTATCATCCAGAGGGCAAATTACAATTTTGGGAAAGATGTAAGTGCTTTATTTGAGCAATAAATAACCACAGAGGGTAAGCTTGAAAAACAGGTTTTTCTCAGTCCGATTTGCTTACCTGACCCCCACATTTATCAGTGACGTTGTGGACAAGGAATGATTGATATGAAGTCACGAGTCTTGTGCTGAGTCACACTAGGTAGAGGGGGCATACTGCACATACAGAGAACGTGGCCTAAATCACATAGAGCAGTCAGCATCATGTCATTTCATCCAATTTCATCATGATTGTGATTGTGGTTGGTGAGTGTGCAGATCAGAAAAATGCAACCAGGTCTCAGAGCATTTCGAATTATTCTATATGTAAATTGGAGACACTCCATTTAGTATGATATGTTACGAATAATGAAAAATGTATGCACTCACTAACTGTAAGTCGCTCTGGATAAGAGCGTCTGCTAAATGACTAAAATGTAAAATGTAAAATGAATAAAAATGTGTATTATATGTTACAAATTTGCAAAACGTACAACATGTTACGAATTTGCTAAAAGTACAATATGTTACGAATTTGCAAAACGTATAATATGTTACAAATTATAGCTAGGTGGTTAATGTTAGCTAGCTGGCTAATGTTAGCAAGGCTAGGGGTTAGGGTTAAGGTTAGGGTTAATTTAGGAGTTAGTTTAAAGGGTTAAGGTTTGTGTTAGGGCAAGGGTTATCTAAAAGAGTTAAGGCTAGGATTAGGGTTAGCAAACATGCTAAGCAGTTGCAAAGTAGCTAAAAAGTAGTAAGTAGTTAAAAAGTTGCTAATTAGCTCAAATGCTAAAGTTGTCCATGATGGCTATGCACACTCTTGGATTGCATCCTACCTGGCAGGCCGCTCCTACCAGATGACATGGAGAGGATCTGTGTCTACACCACGTACTCTCACGACTGGTGTCCCCCAGAGCTCGGTTCTAGGCCCTCTCCTCTTCTCTCTATACACCAAGTCACTCGGCTCCGTCATATCCTCACATGGTTGCTCCTATCATTGCTATGCGGATGACACTCAACTACTTTTCTCCTTCCCCCCCTTCTGACACACAGGTGGCGACACGAATCTCTGCGTGCCTGGCAGATATCTCAACTTGGATGTCGGCCCACCACCTCAAGCTCAACCTCGATAAGATGGAACTGCTTTTCCTCCTGTGGAAGGACTGCCCGCTTAAAGACCTTTCTATCACGGTTGACAACTCCACAGTGTCGCCCTCCCAGAGTGCAAATAACCTTGGCATGATCCTGGACAACACCCTGTCGTTCTCTGCAAACATCAAAAGAGTGACCCGCTCCTGCAGGTTCATGCTCTACAACATCCGTAGAGTACGACCCTACCTCATACACGAAGTGGCGCATGTCCTAATCCAGGCACTTGTCCTCTCCAGTATGGACTACTACAACTCGCTGTTGGCTGGGCTCCCCACTTGTGTCATCAAACCCCTGCAACGTATCCAGAATGCAGCAGCCCGCCTTGTTTTCAACCTTCCCAAGTTCTCCCATGTCACCCCGCTCCTCTGCACACTCCACTGGCTTCCAGTTGAAGTTCGCATCCACTACAACACCATGGTGCTTACCTACAGAACAACCCTACACCCCAACCCGAGCAATCCGTTCTGCCACCTCAGGTCTCTTGGCCCTCCCACCCCTACGGGAGGGCAGCTCCCACTCAGCCCAGTCCAAGCTCTTCTATGTCCTGGCACACTTAACCAACATTTGCACTTGACCCCCACCCCACCCCCCCTTCTAGCTCTGACTCTACTGATAGCTACGTTATTGAGGAAAAATGTACTTAAGTAACCATCTGTCTTATTTAACCATACCAAACGTAACATATCATACTAATTTAAGTATCCCGGATTTACGATTACTATATTACTAATCTGTGAGACCAGGCTGGGAATATTATGAGTTTAGGTCAGTTTGAAGGGTTGCTTTACAAGTGGGCTTCAGCAGTGATTGTAATGTTTCTGGCATATTTGTGTGTGTTTTTTCTTTTCAATTGAGAAACAATAATAGTAAGTTGTTGATGTTTGTTTTATTATCCTAAGATTGTCTGAACACAAATGTGATTTTCCTGTGTTTTATATATATTTCCACATTATGTGGTTGGAATAATACTGTGAAATTGTGAAAATGATGATAATGCCCTTTTAGTGTAAGAGCTGTTTAAAAAGACAGCCTGAAATTTCAGCCTGTTTTGGTGGGATGGAGTTTTGGCCTGCCTGGTGACATTACCAGGTGGTTAATTAGTTAATAGACCAATAAGAAAGAGAGTTCCAAACCTCTCTGCCAATTACAGCTAGTTTCCCGTTTTCCTCTCCCCAGTCAGACCACTCCCAGACAGTCCTAGCAAAATTGATGACACCCTTCAAACCAATGAGGGTTTGGAATTTTTAAAGCCAATTATCTCACAATCATCTTTTTGCAGATAGAACCTTACAGTCCCAAGCTCTCAAATAGTCAATGTACATTTTATTCATAACATGTGGAACATAGAGTATAAAGATGTATATCAAGTCAAAGATAGTCATTAAGTCAGATGAAAAAAAGCAGAATGTACAATGAGTTGTCAAATATTTTGTGTGTTGTGGGTTCTTTTCTGAGTTTTATTTTTGAACTACATTGTCTTGGCTCAAAAATATACCCATTTACATGAATGGAGGACATAAAATAAAAGAAATATATTCACAAGTTCTGTAACCTCAGCTAGTTGTCCCTGACCCTGGCACTTCCACATTTGATCACCAAATATTGTTTTGATCAGCTTGAAGCTATAGTACAATGCGTACAGGAACATTATACATACAGAGACCTACACAACCTCCAGGTTCAAATATTTGACCCCAATAACAAAATATGTATAATAACAATAACAAATCTCACCAATAATAAAAAGTAGTTGTAATAATCAGAAACTTTTTTTGATAGTGAATGTAGAGAGTCAACCAAAACTCAAAGAAAAGTGAAGGTGGTTCCAATGTACAACAGTCTATATACAGTACATAGTGCCAACTTGGGTTAAAAAGCAACTGAAAAAAATGCAATACAAGGGCTTAAGATACGGTTCCTTTGTGAAAGTTGACTCCCAGATGTAGTAGCAATGATTGACAACAATGAAGCAAGTCAAACATTTGACACTGTTAAAATGAGGACAATATTTTCAAATTATTCTGATTGGCTGATGCAACACTGCCTACCCATGGTCAAAATCGCATATTGCAAGTGCCATGAACCGACAACTTGCACTAGGCCTATTGCACAATTTCTCCAGCAATGGAAACATTTACATGTTTGTGTAAAATCAGTGTTCTCTTTTTCTGAAAGTGTGGCAAGTTAAGTTTTATCTACAATATTTTTCACAATTTAAATAAATATGATCTTTGTAAACAAAACAAACCACATACGGTCAATACAGATATAAACATTTATACAATTCCAAAACATTTCAAAAGAGAAAAATGAAATGAAAGAATCCTCTCCTAAATCTGGCACCAGCTTTGATCAAACAAAATAAAACAAAGGAAAAATGTGTATATAAACAATATACATTTAAACAACAGCAGGTATTCAATATCAGTATTAAAATCATCTTTCAAATCCCAAAACCAAAGCGTTCATGGGGGAAGAGGAGCTATATATATTTATATAATGTTAATATATATATATAAAAAAAAAAAAAGATCTTCCATTTCATTTAAATAAAAATATAAAACCACAGAATAACGTTTTCCTCTCATCGTCTCTCTGTCCATCTCTTGGCTCAGGTCCGTCTATCCTCCTGTCATAATTTTTTTACAAACTGAAAGAGTACTTCACATATGATGCTGGCCACCCCCTGGTTGAGCACAGAGGAGATGGAGATGTCCAGGAGTCGGCCCTCGTACAGGACAAACTCTGGCCTGTTCTCCTCCACCTTGGCCATAGCCAGCAGAGCATTGGCAGCCCGACACATCATGTTAACGCTGGGAGGCTCCATGGGTGGATGGTGGACCATGTGCAGCAGGCTGTGGGGGTTCTGCTGGTACTGGGCTATGCTCACCCCATCCTCCAGGAAGCCCATCAGGTTACCCACGCTGCTCTTCTGTACGGCGATGGCGCGTGCTGCCGTAGAGTCCCCCTGTGCCAGGTTGGATAGGGTGGCCACGGCCATCTCGCGGTACACCTGGTTCTTACGCTGTCCCACGTAACGCACCAGGATGGCGTAGAGCTTCTCCTGGCGGCTGAAGGGCGGCGTGGCCAGCAGCAGGTCCACGTTGTTGTCCTGAATGCTCAGCTTGCACAGGCACTCCAGCACCAGTCTCTGGGGGGTGAGGGGCGAGTGGGGGGTGGCTGAGGGGAAGGGGTCCTGGGCCTCGGCAGAAGGGCACACCATCCAGTGGAGCAGGCCGTCCAGGATGGGCAGGCAGATGGTCTCAGGGTAGAGGGACAGGTCCAGCTGGCCAGAGATGTTAGCCAGAGTGACCAAGGTGTTCTCCCTGAGTGTAGTGAGACAGTTCCACCACCACTCGTCCTTACTGCAGGCCAGGCCCCGCTCCTGCACCTCCTCTCTCTGGTAGCTAGGGGGCGTCCTCTTCCTCTCTGGGTGCTGGTGGTGGAGCAGCAGCAGTCTGCCCAGGATCAGCACCAGGCCTGGGTGACGGGACATGTCTGAGTCATTCCCAGGGATGAAGGAGAGGCTGCGGATGATGTTGGACACACAGAGGCAGCGTTTGGCCAGGGAGTCCTGCCAGTGGGAGGCCGTGGAGAGGGGAGCCTCGTCCAGACAGCGGGGCTCGTCCTCTAGCAGGGTGATGTGCTGGTGGCCCCCTCCCTGGTGCAGCCTGAAGGGGTAGGTGGGGGCAGAGTGGGTGGGGTGGCCCTCTGACAAAGCCCCTAACCGGGCACACAGTATATCATCGATGGTGGCAGTGATACCCTTCTCCGTCTGCTTTCCCCCCTCCTCTGTGTCCTGATCTTTATTGAGACTGGCACATTTCTCTCTCTCTCCCTCCGTCATGTCAGGGTGCTCTCCCCTGCGCTCAAAGTGGGTCTGGATGTGGACAGTGGAATCCCCCCCGCCTGCCTGCCAGTGGAGCAGTCCGCTAGTGAACTCTGTCACGTGACCCAGCTGCTCGGTCATGTCCTCAATCAGGTCCTCTTTGTGCAGGATCTTGATGGGGAATTTGTCGTATTTGCTGGCCTGTTGTGGCCTTGGCTCGGGCTCTGAAGGAGGCTGATAAGGAGAGTCTTCCTTACTCTCAGCTGAGGCTTCCTTACTCTCGGTTGGCTTTTCACTCTCCTCTTCCTCTTCCTCTTTCTCTTTCTCTTTCCCCTCTTCTTTCTCCCCATCCTCTTCTTTCTCCCCCTCTTCCTTCTTCACCTCGGCTTCAGATTCCTCCTTCATTCCCTCAGGGGCTGGTTCCGTTGCACTGGGGGGTGACATCACCTCCACTGTCATTTTCTTTGTGATGTCAGCAGGTTTCTCCTCCCCCTTCTCCACCTCCCCCCTCTCCACCTCCCCCCTCTCCATCTCCTGTTCATGCTCAGGCTCTGGTTGGCTGTCCTCACAGTCGATCTCAGGTTCAGTCAGCTCCTCCCCCTGGTCACAGGCTTCAGCCCCAAGGAGGCTCTTTTGGCCGATGGTCCCTATCTCATACTCCTCCAGGATGCCAAAGATCTCCATCACACAGCGTCTGAAGTACTCCACTATCAGCTCCAGGAAGCCAGGCAACTGCAGACACAGCAAAATAACAAATGTCATTAGGGCTTTGGTTTTGAAACACTTCAGCGTCCCTTAATATCTACAGCGTAGTCTGATAATGATGTGTTGGTTTGTGTTGGGGTGGAGAACTGTCAAGCATGACAGAATGTAAATCATTTCAGAGTGACATCAAGTCCTGGTATGGTTGAGAACAATAGTAAGAGAAGAGTAGAGTGTGTAGAGTGTCTCCAGTTACCTGTGTGAGGGTGAAGGAGGCCACAGTGCTGTCGTCATACAGCAGGATGTTGATGGTGTCCAGGGCCCAGGTACTCTCACCCAGCAGACCTGACTTCAGAGACATCATCACTCGCCACGCCTCTGGGGTTCCTGTGGAGAGGACAGGGGTTAGAGGAGAAAGGGTTGTAATTAATACCTGTCACAGATATCAAGACGATCACCGTAATCCCAATGCTAGTTTGACTTTACAGGAAGTTAGAAAGACTTGTTAATCTCTTACCAGTGTCCTTTGAGGTAATTTTGCGACGTGGCTTGAAAAGGGGCATGGTGGCCTCTACAGATCCTAGAGGGTAGTTGAGATCTCTCAGCAGGTTAGGTGTGACCTGGCTTGGGTGCCCATTACCCTGCCCTGGCATGGGCATGCCCGGTTTGCCCGGCATCTTCATGGAGCCCATAAAGACAGCTTTGTTGGGGGACATGCGTGCCTCCATGGAGCGCTGGAAGGAGCCGGGACTGGGGGCTCGGGGTAGGTGGTTGGCCATGGAGGGGGAGGTCTGGTAGGCAGAGGGGGGCTGGCGGGAGGACATTGGGGTCATACCACCTGTCATGTAGGAGGACTGGCGATGGCCTCCGTGTCCGAGCCACTGACCATCCTGGATGGGTCGGCCCTCCAAATCATCTCCTCTCCCCATAGGACCATATGGCTGTACCTGGGAGGGTGCCCCCTGTCTGTTGGGGTAGGGATAACCCATGTCTGTCCTGGAGGGCCACATGTTGGGCCCCTGGGGTCCTTCCACTCCGTTGTTGGAGGGTGGCCCCCCGGACATCATCTGGGGGCCCATGGAGTGCTGGGGGTGCTGACCCTGGCTAGAGGCCTGCATGCGCTCCCGGCTGTAGGGAGAATGGTAGGGGAACTGGCCCTGCATGGGCCTTCTCTCAGGCCCAGAGTAACCAGTGGTGTACTGGTTGTACATGTCAGGCTGCTGGCCCCTATACTGCATGGCATACATCTCCCCCTCGTGTCTCTTTGCTGGGGGGCCGTACATCTCCCCCTCATGTCTCTTGCCTGGGGACCCGTACATGCCCTCCATGGGGCGCTTGTAGCCCTGTGGAGAAGCAAAAGATTCCAAGGTGATTATTTTATTCCAATAACATTCAATACTAAACCAATCATAAAACTCTGCTGTGCCTGTATCACAAGGCCTGCTCAATGAGCTCCTTAGTGTGTCTGTCTCTCACCTGTTGTTGAGGGTACATCCCTGAGGGGTGTATTCCATATGGCATGCCAGGGTACTGTTGCCCATAGCCTTCGTGTCTGCAGAGGAGGAAATCAATGAGTCGCTGATGAACAGAAAGGACATTTCTAGACATCAACACAAACACAAACACTATTATGGTGGATGGTGGTGCTCCTCACCTCTGCTGGGAGGGGTATCTGTTGGGAGAGTATATGCTGCCCTCGCTGTTGGAAGGTCCCATGTTGCTCTGGTTCCCGGGGGGGCCCATGGTCCCTTCCATCCCCATCACATGGTCTGGTCTGAAAGACAGACAGTCAAGCCATCAGTTTGCATGAATACATGTAAACAAGGCAGAATTGGTTTCTAAACCATGTCTGATCAGTTCAGATCTCTGGTGCCCCTCTGCTTACCTCCTGTCGTAGCATGGTCCATATGGGTACTGGGAGCGCTGGCCCATGGCTGATGGAGGCCTGCCGTACATCTCCTGCATGCCACCACTGGGCATCTGGCCTGGCATGTAGGGCTCACCTCCTGCCACTGTGGAGAATGACCAGAGGAACACAGTATGAATGGATAGTTTGCTTGAAACACTGTGTTGTTGACGTAATGGTTTATTCACTAGGTGGCACTAGTCTCCTACTAATAATCTCTTTCAGCATGATCAGGAAATCCTGCAATGTGCTGTGCTGACAACCCAGCTAAGTTATTCACTCAGAAACAACATTTCTCATAACCCAGCTTCCAAACTCCAACCATCCTCTGCTCTCAGAGGTGAACAAATCCAAATTAACAGTCAGTCAAAACAGCTGTTGCTCCGAAAGACAGGGAAAAAAAACAGCATAGGTAAAAAAGGTCAAATGGAAAGATGAAGTTAGGATGAGAGACAAACAATGACATCAGAGGGATTAATAAATGTAATAAAGGTAAAGTGCCTTTGACAAAAAGCCTTGATGTTCCAGTCACAGCAGTAAAACACAGGCATCTGTCCCGCTCTGTAAACCATCAGCCAGCCTGCCCGGCACGGCCATGTGCTCAGACAAACAACTAACCCAGAAAATAACCACCAACAACCCTAGTAGAGGACACAAAGTGCCCATCGCACTGCTGGAGTTTCAGTTGTAAGTTCCTGTAAAACATTACAATAACGTTTTTTTTATGTAAATTGTTGTCACAGGCGTCAGGCGTGATGTTCTTAAAAAGTTCTGAGAAAGTCGCAGGACTATGCTCTGCATATGCCATGTTTGTACAACTCATCAGCTTATTGCTGTGTACTGCATGGTGGTAAGTCTGTGCCAGCGACTGGGTCCATGGTCTACTCACCCTTTCTCATGCCAGCGAAGGGGTCCTTCTCGTACTGCATCCTCATCATCATGTCAGGGGGCATGTTGACCCCCTGCTGGTACGCACCCCCAGAGCCCCCCAGGGGGAGAGAGTTACGCTTCTGGAAGGCCGGGTCGCTCACCTCTGAGAACGGGTCCTGCACACTCACCACACTGCTCCTAGAGACAGAGGGAGAGGGGGTAAAAGGTGAGGATCTAGACCAGGGCTGTCAAAATCAGTTTTCCCTGGGGGGCGCATTCGGTCTTCAACGAGGTCCGCAGGGCCACACTGAAAATGTGCCATATTTCCTTGCTGTCAAAATTAGCTAAAAATAGTCCATTGTTCTTGGAATTTATTTTGGGTGATTTTGAGTGAGCTGGACACGGTCAAGAAACTGTGTGAATCAAGGTCCATTATCATTTCTACACAGTTTCCATTAGGTTTTAGTCATTTTAAAGAATATTGAGTTCGTTTCCCTCACAGTTTTTTTATTTTTTTACTCAAACCACCCGCAGGCCGGATTGGACCCCTTCGTGGCCCAGATATGGCCCACGGGTCATATGTTTGACACACCCCTAATCTAGACACTTTAACATACCTACAGTGACTTTTTCCACATTTTGTTACGTTACAGCCTTATTCTAAAATTGATTAAATTGTTTTTTCCCCTCATCAATCTACCAACAATACCCCATAATAACAAAGCAAAAAAGTTTTTTATTTTTTTATTTTTGCAAATATATGAAAAATATATATTTTTTAATATCACAGTATTCAGACCCTTTACTCAGTACTTTGTTGAAGCACCTTTGGGAGCGATTACAGCCTTGAGTCTTCTTGGGTATGACTCTACAAGTTTGGCACACCTGTATTTGGGGAGTTTCTTCCATTCTTCTCTGCAGATCCTCTCAAGCTCTGTCAGATTGGATGGGGAGCATCGCTGCACAGCTATTTTCAGGTCTCTCCAGAGATGTTTGACCAGGTTCAAGTCCGGGCTCTGGCTGGGCCACTCAAGGACATTCGGAGACTTGTCCCGAAGCCACTCCTGCATTGTCTTGGCTGTGTGCTTAGGGTTGTTGTCCTGTTGGAAGGTGAACCTTCACCCCAGTCTGAGGTCCTGAGGGCTCTGGAGCAGATTTTCATCAAAGATCTCTCTGTACTTTGCTCTGTTCATCTTTCCCTCGATCCTGACTTGTTTCCCAGTCCCTGCCACTGAAAAACATCCCACAGCATGATGCTGCCACCACCATGCTTCACTGTAGGGATGGTGCCAGGTTTCCTCCAGACCTGGCGCTTGGCATTCAGGCCAAAGAATTCCATCTTGGTTTCATCAGACCAGAGAATCTTGTTTCTCATGGTCAGAGAGTCATTTAGGTGCCTTTTGGCAAACTCCAAGCGGGCTGTCATGTGCCTTTTACTGAGGAGTGGCTTCCGTCTGGCCACTCTACCTTAAAGGCCTGATTGGTGGAGTGCTGCAGAGATGGTTGTCTTTCTGGAAGGTTCTCCCATCTCCACAGAGGAACTCTGGAGCTCTGTCAGAGTGACCATAGGGTTCTTGGACACCTCCCTGACCAAGGCCCTTCTCCCCCGATTGCTCAGTTTGGCCTGGAGGCCAGCTCTAGGAAGAGTCTTGGTGGTTCCAAACTTCTTCCATTTAAGAATGATGGAGGCCACTGAGTTGTTGAGGACCTTCAATGCTGCAGGCATTTTTCGGTACCCTTCCCCAGATCTGTGCCTCGACACAATCCTGTCTCGGAGCTCTACGGACAATTCCTTCGACCTCATGGCTTGGGTTTTGCTCTGACATGCACTGTCAACTGTGGGACCTTATATAGACAGGTGTGTACCTTTCCAAATCATGTCCAATCAATTGAATTTACCACAGATGGACTCCAATCAAGTTGTAGAAACATCTCAAGGATGATTAATGGAAACAGGATGCACCTGAGCTCAATTTCGAGTCTCATAGCAAAGGGTCTGAATACTTATGTAAATAAGGTATTTCTGTTTTTTATTATGGGGTATTGTATGTAGATTGATGAGAAAAATGTTTTATTTAATCCATTTTAGAATAAGGCTGTAATGTAACAAAATGTGGAAAACATCAAGGGGTCTGAATACTTTCCGAATGCACTGTATATGGTATGTATACACACATACACTCTCAGCAGTGAGAGTGCCGGAATGAGAGGGGATCATGGTGTACCTGCTGGCTGGGATGGGGGTGACCTGTCCCTGTCCCTGGGGGGTGGTGGCTGGGGTGAGGGGCTTCAGGTCACCTGACATCTCTGCCATGGAGCTGCTGCCTGATGACTGGGGGTCTGGGGACCCTGAAGAGACCCTGAGTTAGCTGTTGGAAAGCGAGAGAGAGAGAGAGAGAGAGAGAGAGAGAGAGAGAGAGAGAGAGAGAGAGAGAGAGAGAGAGAGAGAGAGAGAGAGAGAGAGAGAGAGAGAGAGAGAGAGAGAGAGACACACAGAGAGAGAGAGAGAGAGAGAGAGAGAGAGAGAGAGAGAGAGAGAGAGAGAAAGAGAAAGAGAAAGAGAAAGAGAAAGAGAAAGAGAAAGAGAGAGAGAGAGAGAGAGAGAGAGAGAGAGAGAGAGAGAGAGAGAGGGGATGAGTTCAGAGAGAGGGGGGACCCAATAAATCACCTTTATTGGGTCAAAACCCTACAGTACATAAACATTCAAACCTCAGACGTCATGCACCACCATGCTCATGTGTAGCAGCCTGTAAGAAATACTGACATTTGAGAGAGCGAGAAATGGAGAGAGAAATTGAGTGAGAGAAATGTAGAGAGAGAGAGGATAGAGAGAGAAATGGAGAGAGAGAGAGAGGAGAGAGAGAGTGAGAGAAATTGAGAGCGAGAGAGATAACATACATAACATACAGTTGGTTATAAAATGAATCGGAAATCTCCTATGGAGTCCATTAAAACAGTATTGAGGAACTGAGAAGCACTTCCACACTGCCATCCTATGCCAAGCCTCTTTGATCTTAGAGACCAGCGAGGGGGCTGAAGAGCGGGGGGGGGGGGTTGGGTAATGGCCAAAACCTCTCTGAGCGAAGTCAGTTCAGATGGCCCTGAAATCCCATTTCCAGTGTTTCCCTTATTCCAAGTAACAACCATGCCACAGCCATGGCCAAGGACAGGGTGACATATGTGAGGCCTGGCAGGGGGACCAGCACCCCCAAATCCTTTTAGCCTATCAGA
>NC_140005.1:17332249-17337249 GCF_964263955.1 Coregonus lavaretus
GTTAGACAGCCATGCGGAGGGCTGCGTAATATGAGTTACCGGTAATATGAAATATATAGACTGATAACTGGTGAATAGGCTGTTTGTCTAAGGGCTTGGAGATGGATAGAACGTAATGATAAATGAATAAAGTAAAACAAAAAGAGTATCACCCCTTCTCACCACTCTTCCTCTCCCCCAGTAGAAGATATACAGTATCTGTCATTGGCAGGGCCCTCTCCTCTTCTCTCTCTCTTTCCATCCATCCTTCCTTCCCTCCATCTCTCCTGCCATGCCTCATGACTACCAAATGAATAAGTCATTCCCACACCGTCACAGATGCAGATCTCCGCCAAATCTGCCACTAATTCCATTAATATTCATTAAAAGTTCAGCTTAATTGCACGTCTTTAAAAAGCCCAGTGGCCCCAGCCTATCCCTGGCCCCCTGAGGACAGCTAGTTCTGATTTCCACTGGGCAACCTCCCCATGCCTGTCACCCCTACACACAAGAGGACAGAGAGGAGGGAGGGAGGGGAGGAGGGGAGGGAGAGGGAAAGAGGGAAGGAGGGAGGGAGAGCAGGGAGACTATGTTGAAAGGGAGAAAGCAGAGAGATAGGTAGAGTAGAAGAGAGAGAGAGAGAGAGAGAGAGAGAGAGAGAGAGAGAGAGAGAGAGAGAGAGAGAGAGAGAGAGAGAGAGAGAGAGAGAGAGAGAGAGAGAGAGAGAGAGCAAAAGAGAGAGAGAGAGCAAAAGAGAGAGAGAGAGAGTGAGGTAGAACGATAGGTAGAAAGACATAAGAGTGGGAGATATGGAGCGTCACCAGATAGATAAACACAGTACTGTAGTGTCCTTCACACAGGAGATGTAGAGGAGTGATGGGAGCGCCACTGAGAGACGGTGACATTTCCAACAGCCAAACTGTGTTGAATCACACGCTGGCCAGCGGATGGATCCTCTCATCTCTGCTTCACCTGAGCCGTGTGTGTGTGTGTGTGTGTGTGCGTGCGTGTGTGTGTGTGCGCGACCGTGTGTGTGTATGTGTGCGTGTCTGCTTCTGATTGCACTTGAGGGGGATATTTTTAGCGTTCATATTTAAAGCAGAGGATGGGAAAATCATGGCGTTTAAAAATACAACACGTCTGTGTACACAAAGCACAGCACATCACAGACATGGCAGAGAACAGGGAACAGGGACAGACAAAGACAGGCAGGCAGCAGCAGAGAGGAGAGGAGAGTAGAGGGAGAGAGTGGGGAGGGGAGGGGAGATGCAGGCCATCCATATTCATGGCTCCTGCACGTCATTAGCACAGACAACAATGGCACTTCAGATTGGGACGCCATAATTGAAGCAATCAGCAAGTTGCACAATATTACAGTAGGGAGAGAGAGGAGTTGCCAGGGAGAAAATGGCAGCTTTTATTAAGGCCTGTAATGCAGAAAATCAACTAGATTCAGTATAAACTGGCAGCTTGGATCTGACAGGACTGAAAGACAATGCAACAGTCTCTCTAGAGTAGAAAGGAAAACAGACTGACTGACTGCCTTCACAGATTTTGGTTAATGTAAAGACTAATATGTTGTGATCCCTTTTCAAAGGATACGTGTGTGTGGATACACTACCCATATCCGACTGTATTTGACTTTCTGCCATTGTGTGTGTGTGTTCCTCGGTGCATACGTGTACACTTGCGTGTGTGCATGTGTGTATATGTGTGTTGTGTGTGTGCATCCCTATACGCTGTAGTACTGAGCCTCTCTCTACAACCATCACCCAGCCCAGTGACAGAGAGCCAGCCAGGGAGGGACCTCCCCCTCTCTCTACCCCCCCAACAAATGTTGTGCTAAATGAGGCCCCTGGGGTGAAGAGTGCTAAATACTACCCTTTCCAGTGTGATTAAGATTGTCCTAACCCTTTCAAAAAACACCTCGGAATTGCATTTGAATCACAATGGTACAAACAAACATAAATCAGAAAAACACCATGATGCATTCCAGTCACGCAATTAGCAAGTGTCAGTCAGCGGAGAAAAACCCAATCCAACCGACAAACCCCCCCCCCAAAAATCAAACTAACCGTTTTTCTGTCATTCAATTTTTTTCTAAACTCATCAGGCTTAAGTGCTTGTTTCAGGCAGCCAATGGGAGCGTTGTGCTGGTTACCGTGGCGCTGGCGCCTAGCGATACGTGGGGACATTTAGAGGACTCTGATAAACTATGCCATTTAAAAGGTTATGACAATTAATGCAGCTCCTGCAAATTACAGTGGCCAGACCTATACCACGGATGGTTCCCTCTTATCGCCTGGCACCCGGCTCCCTCTGTCATATGCCCTCTATTTCCACAGCCCCCCCCCCCCCCCCCCCCTCTCTCCATCCCCCCACCCCCCAATCGGAGTAGCGCTTTTATTATCCAGTTAATTAACAGAGTTCTCAGTTAATATTCAAATGCTTACCAATTAATGACATTGAACTTTGAATAGCCCTGCCTCCCCCGCACTCTCCCTCCATCCCCCTCTCCCAGTCAGTTGTTGCAGTGGCATCCTCGGGTACGGTGCGCCGAGCGGCGTGCTATCGGCGGTCATGGGTGGCAGCGAGAGCAGGAGTAGCGATAAAGGCGGGCAGCCAGCCAATGTGACTGTGTTTTAATTAACCTTGTTTCACAGCAGAATGGAGCAGAGCAGAGCAGAGTGTGGCCAGCAGCAGCTCAGAGAGAAGACAGGAAGTAGTTGGAAGAAATACAGGAAACAGGAAACAGCCGTAGAGATAAACAGTCTCACAGAGGAACATACTGGACACTTTCATTGAAGAAAGGAAGGGCAATAAAGTACACTTCTTGTTTGTGAAATCTTTGTTTGTCACTCCTCAGAAACTACAACAAAGTGACATAGCTGAAGGCAGAGTTTCCCAACTGCTGATTTTATTTGGCCCCCCAAGTTTTCTGAGGCCCAAAAAAAATTAATATATATATTATTATAATTTTTAAAATATATTTTTATTATTATTGTTGGACATAAAAGACTGTAAAAACACCAGGAAATCAGCTCCAAGTGATTTTAATTTTGGAAATCTGTTCCCAAGTATTCCCACGTATAATAGAGAGACACGTGATCGTCTACAAATGTAAGAAAGGTTTAAAATGATCATGTTTTAGTCAAATATGTCTGTTTGGGATTCTTGCTGTCGAATTGCAGTCTACAAATGATTTGTAATTATGTTCTGGCCCCCCGACCATCCGCTCAAGAAAAATCGGCCCGCGGCTGAATGTACCTGATGATCCCTGGCTTAAGATGTAACCAATCGATGTCTCTGCCTGGTAACAGTGTGAACAACATGACAAATCCCCACACTGGAGTAGTCCTTTCACACACCTTCAGTTAGATAAAGGACCTAGATACTGTAGCAACCTGGACATGGATGTTTCAGTCACTACAGTACACACTATACCAGCTAGCTACCTAGGAAGATAAGAGAATGGCAGCTGGAAAAGGAAAGGTGGCCGTCTATCTGCTGGGGAAGCAAGCACACAATTGTACACACACTCACACACACACAAACACACAAACACACACACAGAGGCAAACACACAAGTACACACATGAAGACAAAAGCCTTCTTAGTGAGGGAGGCAGAGAGGACTTGTCAGAGTGTTTCGTCTTATCAAAGCTGATGGAGAGAGAAAAAGACCAGTTAGTGACAGGAAGGCAGAGAGCAGCTGGAAGATGACCGGGTTAGCAACCCATCAGTCAGAGGAACTCTGCTATTACGAGTTCTTACAGCAATTCATGAATTGCTTGAGACTTTAAGAAAGACCCAAGGTTATGCCCCCTCATCAAGTAAGCTGTATTTCTGAGATGTTTTGAAGCAACAGCTCAGAATCAGAAAGCCTTTCTACTTTCTACAATCACCAGGGTCATGACAGTGAAACACAGTCCAATAAAGAGCACATTTTCTCTTCAGAGGGCTATAAAAGAAGGATAATAACCATGTTTCTGAAGGAACCTTGGGTTTCAGAGCAAATATGATGTTAAAGAAGCTGTAATCACTCAGTCAAATGAAGGATGTCCTCTCACCTGGGCTGATGGGTGTGGAGAGGAACGGCTAACCACCCAAATCACACAGGGTGGAACTTCTCTCCTCTGGTAAGTAGAGGTCTTGAGAGAGGGGTCACAACCACAATGCCATCCTAATCTCTCTTACAGTGCTGTGTGTTTGTGTGTTTTCACTGATCTGCACAGAATGCTGTAAAAAGGTTGAATGGTGACCTTTCTTTATGATTGGGAGCTGAGATAAGCTCCCAATCATACAGCCACAATAACATAGGTCAGGGGGAACATAGGTAGTTCTATTGTAATACAAACACACATGCTCGCATGCATGCACACGCGCTCACAGGCTCCTTTTTTATTGTAACATTGCAGAAACCATAATCCATCTTTACCTCCACCCTCCACCTTCTTAGACTACTCTACATTCTCTATTGGCCTAATAATATTTTACACTAAATCTTTAGAACCCCAAATAGGTCTGGAGTGTAATCCTGGGGCCAAGGCCTGCACGCTGTGTGCAGTAGTGGGCTGTGTGCTGAACCGACTGGGCACAGACGTCAATTCAACGTCTATTCCACGTTGGTTCAACGCAATTTAATTGAAATGACCCAGTTGGTAGTAGGCTCTGCGCTGGCTGGCTCATTCAGTATTCCTCAATCCAAATATCCCTGAGCCTGGCTGACCCACCTCACCTTGCTCCAGCCTGCAGAAAGAGAGAGAGAGAGAGAGAGAGAGAGAGAGAGAGAGAGAGAGAGAGAGAGAGAGAGAGAGAGAGAGAGAGAGAGAGAGAGAGAGAGAGAGAGAGAGAGAGAGAGAGAGAGAGAGAGAGAGTGAGTGAGTGAGTGAGTGAGTGAGTGAGTGAGTGAGTGAGTGAGTGAGTGAGTGAGTGAGTGAGTGAGTGAGTGAGTGAAAATGAAAGAGAGAGAGAGAGTGAGAGAGGGAGCGTGAGAGAGAGAGAGTGAGAGAGAGAAAGAG
>NC_140005.1:17339749-17352249 GCF_964263955.1 Coregonus lavaretus
CAAAGTTTGTACTGACAGATGTAGTCTATTGAATAGCCTATAAAGAATATGCATAAAATGCATCCTCCAATTGCGATGTCTGACTATGCCCACACATATTGTCTCAAGACAATGTTCTAATTTTAATACCCTCAAATAGGGCTGTGGCGGTCATCCAATTTTGTCAGCCGGTGATTGTCAAGCAAATAACTGCCGGTCTCGTGGTAATTGACCGTTAATTAACCTAAACACGTTTAGCATCTCCTGGCTTCCACACATAGCCTACAAGCCACTGATGCAGACCTTTGGAACATCTACATTTCTAATAAATCCATTGAATATAGCCTACACTGTCATAATAAATCCATTATTTATTTTAGACAGGTCTAAAGAAAGATGATATGAAGAAAATGTAAGATATTTCAGAAGAACATAATAGCATACTCTGAGTTGTCCTTATGTTAGGGCCTGATATGGCTATGCCATATGGCTGTGGGCTACACTAATTAATTTAGCAGACAAGATTTGCTTAGAATTCCATGGCATTATTTTTTATTATTTTATAAACTATGAAGACAATTGAACATAGCTGAATAAAATAGAAAGGATATTTTCTTCAAACAATTTCTAAGGAAGTGTGCACATGTGGCTATTCTATGTTGAGTGGTTAACAAATAAACAGGTCCTCCTATATGCTTAATTTAGAGTTATTTATGTAACTTTAGTTGTGATATAAACGTTGGGTTGTATGTTTAGATTTTTTATACATTCTAAGGCTGCATGATGCGACTAATGATGATTTGAAAAAAAGTTGCATGAAAGGCATGAGCTCTGATTTGTTTCTTGTGAGTGCATCACACACTTCATCAGTCTCTCATTCAGCACTTGATAATATTCTCACCAGGCCTCGAATTTTCCTGCGGCATCCCCCTTGTGTGGCCATAATGACCCCTAAAAAATCCATGCCTTTTGCGGCCAAAGTGGTCGTTGTGCACTTGGGCTGAATATAATAATTAGAATTCCCTGCCGTGCTCCTTAGCACCACTCACTCACATGACTCTCTCAGATATCTCAACTCTTATTAGCCAATGCCCGTCACGTGATCGGGTCCTTCTCACAGGTATTTCAGCTAAGAAGTAGGCTACAAGTGGAGACAGACACATCGAGGACGCAACTGCGCGCGTCCCTCTTATTGAATTCCGAGGCGCATTTTGAAGATGTTAGAAGAACTGTCCACATTTAGCCTACTTTTCGTCAGCCAACAAGATGAGTAGGCCTAACGAACAGCAAAAGCACTAGCCTACGTCAATCTACTATCCCCCTAGTACAAAAGTTGACCTATTCTATTGGTCAACTTGTCCTTCCTTCTGTGCAATAAATAAATATTCCAAACATACTCTGGCACAGTTGTGGGATGCGATAGATCCCAAATTAATACAACCACTTGCATCAAAAAAACTTTTAAAAAACTTTTAAAAGCAATGAGGCAACAGATCAGAACGTTTAGCTTAAAATGTTGATAAACTATTAGGCTATTTCTTCACATTATAAGCGCAGCAATGCGCACACGGCAGTAGGCTATAAACGTGAATGTTCCAAAATGCAATCAATTAGTGGGAAAACACTGTTCTCAAAAGTGACCGCAAATCCGATTATGCATGTAATGCATTATTACAAAGGTTCATTTTTATGGTGAAAATGATCTTCGCCAAACTTGAAACTCAGGCGCCGCCTATGTATGCCAATTAGGCTCTACACCAGTTGTAAAGTGGATTAATGTGCTTCATTTTAAGAAGTTATTTGGCCACTTTAGTTGTGATACAAACCTTATCACAACATATACAGTTGAATTCGGAAGTTTACATACACCTTAGCCAAATACATTTAAACTCAGTTTTTCACAATTTCTGACATTTAATCCTAGTAGAAATTCCATGTCTTAGGTCAGTTAGGATCACCACTTTATTTTAAGAATGTGAAATGTCAGAATAATAGTTGAGAGAATGATTTATTTCAGCTTTTATTTCTTTCATCACATTCCCAGTGGGTCAGAAGTATTTGGTAGCATTGCCTTTACATTTTTTAACTTGGGTCAAACGTTTCGAGTAGCCTTCCACAAGCTTCCCACAATAAGTTGGGTGAATTTTGGCCTATTCCTCCTGACAGAGCTGGTGTAAATGAGTCAGGTTTGTAGGCCTCCTTGCTCGCACACGCTTTTTCAGTTCTGCCCACAAATTTTCTATAGGATTGAGGTCAGGGCTTTGTGATGGCCACTCCAATACCTTGACTTTGTTGTCCTTAAGCAATTTTGCCACAACTTTGGAAGTATGCTTGGGGTCATTGTCCATTTGGAAGACCCATTTGCGACCAAGCTTTAACTTCCTGACTGATGTCTTGAGATGTTGCTTCAACATATCCACATCATTTTCCTTCCTCATGATGCCATCTATTTTGTGAAGTGCACCAGTCCCTCCTGCAGCAAAGCACCCCCACTGCATGATGCTGCCACCCCCGTGCTTCACGGTTGGGATGGTGTTCTTCGGCTTGGAAGCGACCCTTTTTTCCAAACAGTTCTATTTTTGTTTAATCAGACCTGAGGACATTTCTCCAAAAAGTACGACCTTTGTCCTCATGTGCAGTTGCAAACCGTAGTCTGGCTTATTTATGGCGGTTTTGGAGCAGTGGCTTCTTCCTTGCTGAGCGGCCTTTCAGGTTATGTCGATATAGGACTTGTTTTACTGTGGATATAGATACTTTTGTACCTGTTTCCTCCAGCATCTTCAAAAGGTCCTTTGCTGTTGTTCTGGGATTGATTTGCACTTTTCGCACCAAAGTACGTTAATCTCGAGGAGACAGAACACGTCTCCTTCCTGAGCGGTATGACGGCTGCGTGGTCCCATGGTGTTTATACTTGCGTACTATTATTTGTATAGATGAACGTGGTACCTTCAGGCGTTTGGAAATTGCTCCCAAGGATGAACCAGACTTGTGGAGGTCTACAATTTTTTTTCTGAGGTCTTGGTTGATTTCTTCTGATTTTCCCATGATGTCAAGCAAAGAGGCACTGAGTTTGAAGGTAGGCCTTGAAATACATCCACAGGTACGCCTCCAATTGACTCAAATGATGTCAATTAGCCTATCAGAAGCTTCTAAAGCCATGACATCATTTTCTGGAATTTTCCAAGCTGTTTAAAGGCACAGTCAACTTAGTGTATGTAAACTTCTGACCCACTGGAATTGTGATACAGTGAATTATAAGTGAAATAATCTGTCTGTAAACAATTGTTGGAAAGATTACTTGTGTCATGCACAAAGTAGATGTCCTAACCGACTTGCCAAAACTATAGTTTTTTAACAATACATTTTTGGAGTGGTTGGAAAACGAGTTTTAATGACTCCAACCTAAGTGTATGTAAACTTCTGACTTCAACTGTAGGGCTATGGGCTAAACTACATGAGGTGTGCAACTATAATTTGAAAAGGTCGCAAAAAAAAGGCATGAGCTGTTTCTTGCCTTACTTCACACACTGGGCATCATTCACAAGTGATAATACATCATTCACAAGTGATTAATATTGTCACTCACCAGACTATTTTTAATTTAATGTTGTCTTTAATATATAAATGAAATTAGTTTTGATTTAGAATGGACCATTATCATGCACCTGTCTCGGAACAGGGGCATGGAAAAAAATAATACATGTAATCTATTCAATTAAATAGCAAATGGAGGACGCTTTTCCCGTGGTTCATTTGAATGCTAGCCAGGTAGGCTATACTCCTGTTGTAAAGCGAAGGAATGTGCTTAATATTTGTAAAGTTGATAAATAAATATAGTAGGCCTAGCCTATAGAAATGTTGTGCAACATGAGTTCATGGGCTCTGATGAAGTGTTTGATTTGATTTCCGAAAACATTTGCATTTACACTACCGGTCAAAAGATTTAGAACACCTACTCATTCAAGGGTTTTTCTTTATTTTTAATTTTTTCTACATGTAGAATAATAGTGAAGATATCAAATCTATGAAATAACACATATGGAATCATGTAGTAACTAAAAAAGTGGTTAAAGAATCTAAATATATTTGAGATTTGAGATTCTTCAAATAGCCACCATTTGCCTTGATGACAACTTTGCACACTCTTGGCATTCTCTCAACCAGCTTCACCTGGAATGCTTTTCCAACAGACTTGAAGGAGTTCCCACATATGCTGAGCACTTGTTGGCTGCTTTTCCTTCACTCTGCGGTCCAACTCATCCCAAACCATCTCAATTTGGTTGAGGTCGGGGGATTGTGGAGGCCAGGTCATCTGATGCAGCACTCCATCACTCTCCTTCTTGGTAAAATAGCCCTTACACAGACTGGAGGTGTCCTGTTGAAAAACAAATTATAGTCCCACTAAGCCCAAACCAGATGGGATGTCGTATCGCTGCAGAATGCTGTGGTAGCCATGCTGGTTAAGTGTGCCTTGAATTCTAAATAAATCACAGACAGTGTCACCAGCAAAGCACCCCCACACCATAACACCTCCTCCTCTATGGTTTACGGTGGGAAATACAAATGCTGAGATCATCCGTTCACCCACACCGCATCTCACAAAGACACGGCGGTTGGAACCAAAAATCTCCAATTTGGACTCCAGACCAAAGGACACATTTCCACCAGTCTAATGTCCATTGCTTGTGTTTCTTGGCCCAAGCAAGTCTCTTCTTTTTATTGGTGTCCTTTAGTAGTGGTTTCTTTGCAGCAATTCGACCATGAAGGCCTGATTCACACAGTCTCCTCTGAACAGTTGATGTTGAGATGTGTCTGTTACTTGAACTCTGTGAAGCATTTATGTGGGCTGCAATTTCTGAGGCTGGTAACTCTAATGAACTTATCCTCTGCAGCAGAGGTAACTCTGGGTCTTCCATTACTGTGGCGGTCCTCATGACTGACCTTCATGTCTTAAAGTAATGATGGACTGTCATTTCTCTTTGCTTATTTGAGCTGTTCTTGCCATAATATGGACTTGGTCTTTTACCAAATAGGGCTATCTTCTGTATACCCCCCCTACCTTGTCACAATTGTCACTGATTGGCTCAAACGCATTAAGAAGGAAATCAATTCCACAAATTAACTTTTAAGAAGGCACACCTGTTAATTGAAATGCATTCCAGGTGACTACCTCATGAAGCTGGTTGAAAGAATGCCAAGAGTGTGCAAAGCTGTCATCAAGGCAAAGGGTGGCTATTTGAGGAATCTCAAATATCAAATATATTTTGATTTGTTTAACACTTTTTGGTTACTACATGATTCCATATGTGATATTTCATAGTTTTGATGTCTTCACTATTATTCTACAATGTAGAAAATAGTAAAAATAAAGAAAAACTCTTGAATGAGTAGGTGTTCTAAAACCTTTGACCGGTAGTGTATGTCAGAGTGATCAGAGGGACAATAGCGTGCTGAGTACCAGGCAGTTAGAAGGTTTGGTAGGCTACTAATGACCATCAGCAGCATCAGAGCTTGGAGAAGCCTAGTTACCGTGACTAAACGGTCACGTGGAATTTGACTGCGGTCATGACTCGTGACCGCCAGTGTGGCGGTAACACGGTCACCGCAACATGGGCTCCCCAGTAGCGCAGCGATCTAAGGCACTGCATCTCAGTGCTTGAGGCGTCACTACAGACCCCCTGGTTCGATTCCAGGCTGTATCACAACCGGCCGTGATTGGGAGTCCCATAGGGCGGCGCACAATTGGCCCAGTGTCGTCCGGGTTTGGCCAGTGTAGGCCGTCATTGTAAATAAGAATTTGTTCTTAACTGACTTGCCTAGTTAAATAAAGGTTAAATAAAAAATAAAATAAAAAAGTTATCACTTCAGATTTTACCGGTGCAACTGCATGCTAATCATTTGATTGATCTCAATCAGTATCATGGAATAGCCTATGCATTTAGAATTTAAGTGGTAATTAAATATAATTTATCAGAATACATTTTCCAAAAATAGTTTTACCAGCTCTGTGTATTCTCAAATTGAAAAAGGTAAGGGAGTGCCGCTCCTCTGCGCTCCTGCAGCACTACACCCCTGAGTTACAAACTGACTATCCTAAACAAGTTAAATGTCTTACCTGTGATGAAATGTTTTCCACACACATAGTTACGTTGGACACCGGGTCCCCACATTTCCCACTCTCCCACGCCGAATAGCCTGAAGCCACAGGGCTCTTCTCGCAGGCTCTGTTTCCCTAAGTGGGAGCATTGCGAACCGTAGGTCGGGATTTTTGACCTTTTCGGCATGTTTTGTTATTTCTGTATAACAAAAAATCAATGACGAAATTGGCTCTTTTACAATGGGGGTCAATCGGAAAGAATGTTTGTTTTCCCTAATTTGTGGGCATGGTTGAGTGGAATTCCTTATTATACATGAATATCGACTCGAACAACCAATCAAAGTTAGAGCAGCAAGGAAGTCAATCTGCTCGGCCAATCAAAATAATCCAAAAGGTTAGTACCTCCCATCTTTGCTGAAGGAGCCAAATATCATAACAGTCTAAAAACCAACATAATGTATCCTCATTCAATTGCCCTACTTCCCCATAGAGCCAATGAGAGTATTCATAGGAACCAGGACCAACCAATAATCTTCAACCAGATCCTCCATTCATCTATTCCCAGTTGAATTATAGCCATATCATGTTAGCAGCACTGTGCCAACTGTGACACAGTATTCTAGCTATGCTCTCCTGCCAAGTTCAGTCACAGAGCAACTGGGGTCTTCACTAATGTTGCATGTCCTATCTCCTGCCAAACTCCTCCCCCCATCCTCTCTCCTACTGACAGAACATAGATGGGGAGGGGACATGCTGTACTGTGAGCTCAGGCAGGCCATAACTCTAATAGAGGACACATGTTTGAGCTGAAGCAGTAATGACTTGGGCTAGATATACGTATTCCCGGTGTATTGTGACACTATTAAATGTGTGTGGATTGTGTGTGTTTATGTGCATGCACATGTGTGTTATGCACGTGTTTTGTTTATGTCTGTGTGTGTATTGACAGAAACGTGTCCATAGATATGTACAACTAGTTGCCCCAACGTGTGCCAACCCCACTGGGTTAATCTGGGTATTGTCCCAGTGTTAATCCCTCCGTGTTGGGCTTTATGCAGATATACTGAAAGGCTCTCTCCCTCATCTCTCCCCTGAGGATTTCCTCTATGCTGTGTCTGGGGTGATGGGAGCCAGGGAACGAACTGCTGTTGTCTCTGGAATGCAGGAGTAGTTTCCCCAACCCGACAGTGCCATCAAACACAAACCCTCTACTCCCCTCTACTCCTCCATTGCTTCATCTCTCCATCCCTCCCACTCTTTCCCATTGTTGAACAGCTCTTATGCCACATATGCTAATGAGCAGCTGCCCCAGGACCCATTCTCTGCTTCGCACGCACACACACACCGCATGGATGGTTAACTATGCACAAGAAATCAAAACATTTACTGCTGCCAGCCAGTGTAGTCTGACGGGACTTTTCTTGTCATGTTTTCCTTTAATCTTATTCTGCCCTGTCCAAGACCGTTGTTAAACGTGGCATAAACTGTAATTTCAGCACATGCAAAAACAATGCCTGAGTTCAACTATACAAACTGATGTAAGGAGTTCTCACAGACACACACACACACACACACACACACACACACACACACACACACACACACACTGATGCACACTGGCTCCAAAACTGTCATTTTAAATGTCCTTCCCTGACATAAGCAGGCTCCACAAATAAAAGTGATTTATTTTTAGGATGATTATATTACTGTAACTATGTTACGAGTGTGTGTGACAGATCAAAGTGGGAGCATTCAGAATTGATCCTTTAAACGAGTGTGGGAGCGAACCAAAACCTCTTCATAAAATCCTTTAAACAGTGGTGTAAAGCGGGCTGAAACCGGAGCGGGCCAAAGACGAGGTCAGTTACAACTACTACAACTTTCGGGCCTGATGATGTGAACCCAGGAAGACTTCCCAGTCTTTTATATATCTGTAGAATACATGCTGGGGCTTGAAGTATGCACCTGATACTGCCCATAGTCTACAGTCTAATATACAGGAAACCTAAACAGGCATTCTGATGTTTTGAGTATATATGTGACATAGTTTGTGTGTGTGTGTACCAGTGAAAACAAAGGTGATGCTGGTAGGAGCAGGGCCAAGCTATTAACCCCAGTGCCAAGCTGACCTCTGACCTCAGTGCGTCTGCTGGGACTAATGAGACAACACACACAGGCACACACACCAAGCATATTACAGTATATTGACGAACAAAAACACTGTCTCACACACTCATGCATTAACAAACACAAAAAACACATACACACAGCTATTTAGCCTAAAAGCTATTCACACACTCCATAAAAGGCAATGAACACCAGGCTCAACAGTGTGTATGTTGACGTTACGTTCCTCTCTAGTCATTACGGGTAGAAACAGACAGGACAGGTTTGGTAGTGAGGATAATGCTCAATGGTGATTTAGCCATGACAACAACCGTGGGCTGCGTGCTTCCTCTCTCTCTATAGCCCAGACAGACAGACGTGACGAGGTGAGACGAGACAGAATGAAACCTCAATAAGCAGCAACCTGTCTGGCTGGAGAAATTAGCACCCTCCACACAGAACCTCCTCTGCATTAGCTGTGTTTATACTGTAGGTCTCTTTTCATGAGGCATTGTTGTAGAGATAATGTGCCTACGTATGGTTCAGCTGTAATGAGAAGGAGAGTGTAACGCTGTGGAGTAATATGACTAGTACTACACTAGTATGAAGAATACTGTCATAATAATGTAATGTGCAGGTGTGTAACGGTATTGATTGACTCAGATAGCACACACACTCTAACACACACCCTCTACACACACACTCTAACACACACCATCTACACACACCATCTACACACACACTCTACACACACCATCTACACACACACTCTACACACACCCACTATACACACACTCTAACACACACACTCTAACACACACACACTCTAACACACACACACTCTACACACACACTCTAACACACACCATCTACACACACACTCTAACACACACCATCTACACACACACTCTAACACACACCATCTACACACACACTCTAACACACACACTCTAACACACACCATCTATACACACACTCTAACACACACACTCTAACACACACCATCTACACACACCCTCTACACACACCATCTACACACACCGGCTATACACACACTCTAACACACACACTCTAACACACACCATCTACACACACACTCTAACACACACACACTCTAAAACACACACTCTAACACACACACACTCTACACACACACTCTAACACACACCAGCTATACACACACTCTACACACACACTCTAACACGCACACACTCTAACACACACACTCCTTACACAAACACTCTAACACACACACACACTACACACACCCACACATTACTCTTTAGCTGTAGGGTGGAAAGGGGGACAGCCTAAAAGTGTCTACATGACAAAGCACTTGAATGTTTGAGATTAGTATCATTCATTTCTTAATTTCTTTTTAAATAGTCGTATTGTTCTTTAGTCGTAGTGTTCTTAGTTTAAATGTGTTTTGCTGTTCCTGCCCATTAGTGTTCTGTATTTTGTGATGTTCTATGTTTTGTGTGCACCCCAGGAAGAACAGCTGCTGCTTCTTCAACAGCTAACAGGGATCCGAAGAGAAAAACAACAGACACATCTCATGTTTCATTCAGGTTTCCTGAGAACTGAACAGTGTTTTATGTCTGTTATAGACTAGACTAGACTAGACAAGACAAGCACACAATATCTGCTCCAATATTTGCTGAGTCCTGCAGACTCTATCTCAGTCAACAACACACAAGACACAGCCTTATGCAATAAAGGTGAAGAATACAGATCCTAAAACTCAACAGCATAAAATGTAATACTGATATCATAAGAAATCCAAGGCTTGAGCTTCAAACAGGAAAAACACAGACCAATAACAAAGGGCAATGCCACAGAAGAATCCCAACAATCCATCATGACAAAACAAAGGCAGACAATGATATATTCCTGTCGCCCATGGAAATGGGCCTGCTGCTGCCGTGGTAACCCTGGCTGAGCCCTGTTGCGGGCGACATCGCCACCACAACCCGTTTAGAACCCTACGGCAGATTGGGAGAGAGAGAAACCTGCTTGTAATTCAATTGGGACAATGAGCATAGACAGAATTTTCATAATTCTATCACCGTGGCAATACGGCTGGCTGGTGACTGGGCCGTTGCCAGAGCACAGGTTGCCTATTTGAGTGACATATGGATCCAGCCAACCAGAGCGGTGTTGCAGCCGTAAGCAGCCTGAACAGACATGACAGGCATACAGAGGACTGTTTTAGCATTTAGCACGCTACCGCGGCTAACCCCCTTGCTACGGATCACAACCCTGCAAGCACTTAAGGAGACAGAGAATAAGGGAGGGAAAGAGGAGGGCGAGGAAGAAGGGGAGAGGGGAGAGAGGGGAAGAGTGGGAGAGAGGAGAGAGGGTGAGAGACAGAGGTGGAAAGAGGGGAGGGTAGAGCGGAAAGGGGGACAGCCCAAGAGAAGAGGGAAAGGGAGAGAGGGGAACACCCTAAGAGAGGATGACTGCTTTGAGACACAACAGGGTCCAAGAGAAGGAGAGACCAGAGGAACCACAGAGATGAAAGAGAACTGGACACCACAAGCAACACCATAAGCTACATAATCTGCAGTACAGTACAGCTAGGCCTATAATACACCATGTCAATGCACAATCAGTTCCACCTCAGCTGAAATACCACTGACTTTCTCTCTCTAGCTCCCGTTTCCATGCCAGGCGTGCGTACTGAGCCAACCTCATAGTCAGAGCTGTTAACCAAGGTTAACAGGATGCTTCTAGATGAAAGCCCCATCAGCTAGTAAGGTCAGGTCAGGTGAGGAGCTGATACCATCAGGTGTTTCTCTGAGTTAGCACTATAGGCTGCTGCTAAGGAGACAAGTTAGATAGATAGATAGCTGCATTATTCCCTTTTCATTATCCCCTCCATAAGTGTGTGTGTGTGCCGGGGCAGCGGTTAGCCCCAAAATGAGATGCACCCTGACCGCTGAGGCCATCAACAATCTGGGCTCATGAACATAGGAGAGATTACATCCCTACTGTGGCTGCCAAGGTGACTAACCTCCAACTGACTCCTTTGATCTCCATTCCCCCTCCTCTCTCTCTCCCCTCCTCTCTTTCCCTGTTCTCCTCTCTCTCCTCCTCTCTTCTTCTCTCTCTCTCTACTCCCCTCTTCTTCTCTCTCTCTCTCTCTACTCCTCTCTTCTTCTCTCTCTCTCTCTCTCCTCCTCTCTTCTCCTCTCTCTTCTCCTCTCCTCTCTCTCTCTCTCCCTCTCTTCTCCTCTCTCTCTCTCCTCCCCTCCCCTCTTCTCCTCTCTCTCTCTCCTCCTCTCTCTCTCCTCTTTTCTCAACACCTATTTTCTGGCTCTCTTGATTTCCCTCGCTCTCCTTCTTGTTCCCCTCTTATCTCTCTCTCTCTCCTCCTCCTCTCTTCTCCCCTCTCTCTCTCCTCCTCTCTTCTCTCTCTCTCTCCTCCTCCTCTCTTCTTCTCTCTCTCTCCTCCTCTCTTCTTCTCTCTCTCTCCTCCTCTCTCCTTCTCTCTCTCTCTTCTTCTCTCTCTCTCTCCTCCTCTCTTCTCTCTCTCTCTCTCCTCCTCTCTTCTTCTCTCTCTCTCCTCCTCTCTTCTTCTCTCTCTCTCTCCTCCTCTCTTCTTCTCTCTCTCTCTCCCCCTCTCTTCTTCTCTCTCTCTCCTCCTCTCTTCTTCTCTCTCTCTCCTCCTCTCTTCTTCTCTCTCTCCTCTCTTCTTCTCTCTCTCTCTCTCTCTCTCTCTTCCTCTCCTCTCCTCTCTCTCTCTCTTCCTCTCCTCTCCTCTCTCTCTCTCCTCTCTCTCTATCACGCCACTTGACACCTCAAGAATGAGCTGCCCTTGGAGAGCCTCGCCAGAGAGAGAGAGGGGGGAGGGGGAGAATACTCTCCCCAGTGCAATTACTAATGACCAGGAAAAACTCCAGAGTTTTCCCTGGCCCTACCTATAACTGATGCATTCATGTTACCGGTTATAAAGGATTTTCAATGCAAGAATAATACTGACCAACTTCACTATCAAATGTCTGTTTCCATTCCATTTAACATTTTAAATCAACAGTGCTGCAGCCTGATAGGGGCTCATATTGACCTGATGTCAACATTACATCTGCAGCTTGAATCCAGCCTGAGACTGACATTGGCTAAATGAGTGGGAGCTGATAGTATTTCATTGATTGAGTGAATTGGACAGCGTTGTATTGTGCTGTTCTCCTTTAACCTTGGCTGCTGTTTTCTACCGCTCAGAGGCTGCTGTGTGTGTGTGTGTGTGTGTGTGTGTGTGTGTGTGTGTGTGTGTTTAAGACACTGTGCTGTGCCTCTCTGTTCTACTATTTTCTAC